>NC_073259.2:50858970-51173823 GCF_029289425.2 Pan paniscus
TGTGAGTGTGTTGGGTCATGGGCATTGAAAGAAAAATAGAAAACTCAAATGACTGAAGAAAGTTTGAGGATATGGTTTGGTTTAGGACAGGGGATCATCAGGGTATACAGTTAACTTCTCATGAGTGGGATGATATAGTAGCCCTGCAAAACTGACATAAAAAGTTTCATTTTATGTTAACCTATTTTTCTCTGGGATAACTGACAATTTGATACAACGTAAGATTTCCTGAAATCTTTCTGAGAATTCACTGTTAATGCCATACTGTAGACATTCATTATTTACTCAACTTTATTTACTTTTTTACTGAGTGTATCCTCTGTGCTGGGCATTGGGGAAATAAGAGTGAGGTTAATAGCACCTACGTGATGAAGCCCAGAGTGATGGAGAAAGAGCTAGCGGAATATAGAGCAGGTGTACGTCACCTTTCCTGGAGTATGGAGGACTAGGGAGACTTGCCCACCTAAGGCCTGGAGGATGGATAAGAGAAGTGGTCCTTCCTTCCTTCCTTCCTTCCTTCCTTCCTTCCTTCCTTCCCTCCTTCCTTCCTTCCTTCCTCCCTGCCTCCCTTCTTCCTCCCCTCCCCTCCCATTATTCCTCATTCCCTTCCCTTCCCTTCCCTTATTCCTCATTCCCTTCCTCTCTCTCTTCCTCCTCCTCTCTCTTTCTCTTTCTTTCCTTCTTTCTTCCTCTTCTTTCTTTCTTTTTTCTTTCTTTCTTTCCTTCTTTCTTTCTCTTTCTTCTTTCTTTCCTTCTTTCTCTTTCTTCTTTCTTTCCCTCTCTTCTTTCTTTCCTTCTTTCTTTCTCTTTCTTCTTTCTTTTCCTCTCTTCTTTCTTCCCTTTTTTCTTTCTCTTTCCTCTTTCTTCTTTCTTTCTCTTCTTTCTTTCCTTCTTTCTTTTTCTTTCTTCTTTCTTTCTTTCTCTTTCTATTTTCCTTTCCTTTCCTTTCCTTTTCTCTCTTTTCTTTTCTTTTCATTTCTTTTCTTTCTTTTGAGACAGGGTCTGGCTCTGTTGCCCAGGCTGGAGTGCAGTGGCACCATCTAGGCTCATTGCAGTCTCGACCTCCTGGGCTCAAACTATCTTCCCATTTCGGCCTCTTGAGTAGCTGGGACTACAGGTGTGTGCCATAACGCCCAGCTAATTTTTGTATTTTTTGATAGAGATGGGGTTTCACCGTGTTACCAAGGCTGCTCTCAAATTCCTGGCCTCAAGCAATCTGCCTGCCTCAGCCTCCCGAAGTAGTGGGATTACAGCCTCCACTCCACTGGACCTATCATTCATTCTTTTCATAGTTATTTATTGAGCACCCACTGTTACAGTTCTGGGGATACAGTCATGAAGAAAAACAATCCAAAACCTCTGACCTCATATCACTTATATTCTAGTGATGAGAAAAAAGAGAAAAAAAATAATTAATGTAGGTATTTTAGATGATGATAAATGCTATGAAAAAATCAAACAGGGAAGAAGGAATAGGATATCTTGGGAAGTGGGTGGATACAAAGAGACAGGGAAGGATTGCCTGAGGTGAATTTAAGTAATTTTCTGAGGGAAGAGAAGGGAAGTACCTCAGGAAATGACCTGAGGGAACTAATGCCTGTCTGAGGAGGGAGTGCTTCAGGCAGAGGGACACACACAGATGTGGAGGATCCATGGGGAGGCCAGCATGGTTGGAGCAGAGATTGTGATAAAGAGGTAGTAGGTGACAAGGACAGAGAGGTAATGGGGAGACCAAGCTCTGAAGGGCCCTTTGGTCACTGTGATACATTTGGTTATCACTTAGCATGAGCTAGAAAGACACTAGGATTGACAAAGCCTACTTACAAGATCACTTTGCCTGCTACGTTGAGAACAAAGCCTGTAGGTGCACTGCTTGGATGTCTATTGCCTATCAGGGGCTGTGATATTCTTTGGCTGTGTCCCCACCCAAATCTTTTCTTGAATTTTAGCTCCCATGATCCCCACATGTCATGGGAGAGACCCAGTGGGAGGTAATTGAATCATGGGGGCAGGTCTTTCCTGTGCTGTTCTTGTGATAGTGAATAAGTCTCATGAGCTCTGATGGTTTTATAAAGGGCAGTTCCCCTGCACAAGCCTCTTGCCTGCCACCATGTAAGACGTGCCTTTTTTTTTTTCTTGAGATGGAGTCTCTCTCTGTTGGCCAGGCTGGAGTACCATGGCACGATCTCGGTTCACTGCAAACTCCACCTCCCGGGTTCACACCATTCTCCTGCCTCAGCCTCCCGAGTAGCTGGGACTACAGGCACCCGCCACCAAGCCCGGCCTAATTTTTTTTGTATTTTTAGTAGAGACGGTGTTTCGCTGTGTCAGCCAGGATGGTCTCGATCTCCTGACCTCGTGATCCACCTGCCTCGGCCTCCCAAAGTGCTGGGATTACAGGCGTGAGCCACCGCATCCGGCCAAGACGTGCCTTTGCTTCTCCTTCAACTTCTGCCATGATTGTGAAACCTCCCCAGCCATGTGGAACTGTGAGTCCATTAAACCTCTTTTTTCTTTATAAATTACCCAGTGTCAGGTATGTCTTTATTAGCAGCTTGAGAATGGACTGATACAGGCTGTGATGGTAACTGTGCCAGCTAGTCATGGACAGAAGCTTGAACTAATTTTGTAAAGTAGTATGAATGTTTAGTGACAAACATTGATTGTTGACCATCCTGAGGTCCTTATTCCTCCTTCTGTCCATCACCCCTGATGTTAGTTTAGGGATCCAACTCTTTCGTATTCTCTGACCAGGTGGTTTGATGGGTCCCATTGTGTAGCTAAGAAATGGAGTTGTCACCTAGGCCTAAACCAATGAGCAAGGTCCATCCTCTTCTAGCACAGGTTCATGGATGAGCATGCAAATCAAACCAATCAAAAAATCCCCAACCCAAGTGGATGTAATAACTTTTTCGCATAGGAAACACTCTTATGGGATAAACACAAAGGATCTGCGGTGGTCATCTTATGATGACTTTGGGATTGAATATGAAACCATACCAGCTTGCTGTTTGCATCTACAGTCATCATGCAGCATCTGTGGGAAATTTATTCCCCACCCCAGAGGACACCAAAATTCATATATGAAATTCAAGTTCTGATATAAAATGGTGTTATATTTGCATATAACTTATGCACATCCTTCCATATACTTTAAATCATCTGTAGATTACTTATAATACTTTGTACAATATAAATGCTGTGTATATAGTTGTTCATTGTATTGTTTATGTGTATTTGATTGTTGTTATTTTTATGGTTTTTTTCCCAAATATTTTAGGTCCTCAGTTGGCTGAATCCATGAATGTAGAACCTGAAGTTAGAGAAAGCAGCCTACATTTTTTGTTTGCTTAAATTTGGGGGGAACATATGTAGGCTTTTACCTTTGTCAATTTTTAAATATTTTTTCTGTAATCTACAACAGAATAGCAAGCTTTTAAAAATAGTTTCTCATGCTTAGATGGTGTTTATTGACAGATGGCATTGTATTTAGTAAAAGGAAAACCAACAGAAGACAAGAGGGACTTCAAGAAATCCTCCTTTACTGGGACAAAGATGCAAATCATTGTACTATTGACCAAAGATCAAAGGGACAAAAAAACAAGAAAAAGAATTTGAAAGGGTCGAAAGGAACATCCAGAATACAGAAATATAAAAATTGCTTTTCAAATAATTAAGGGTTCTGCTTGCCTAGCTCAGAACCCAGAAGAAGGGTGTTTGCCTCTTCTAAAATGTGAAAATTTGAAAATACTTTTACAGGAACCAGAAGAGGTTCAGAGATCACCACTCAGCAATGTAGGCAGGCTGCATTTATAGACAGAAATCGCAAAGCAGGTTCAGAATGAGCTTCATTGGTTACAGTTCCGCATTTGCCTTATTGGGGCATGATCTGATCACTTACCAGCCTATGATTGGCTGACACTCAGCTGCTGCGGTTGGCTGAGATAAAGAAGTTACCAAAAATATACTGTACTAGTAAATTAGGCTTTTAGTTTGTCTACCTACTAACATAGGTTGTAGTTCATTAGAAAGGGATCGAAGGTACAGAGGGCAACCTTAAGCCAAATTTAGTTTAATTTAATAATATGTTACAGAATTGAGATTTACTTAATATTAATCACAATTACCATTAATTAATTCTAAATGTCAGAAATTTTACATGAGTTTTTCTAATTCTGTTAACAACTCCTCAAAATTTGTATTATTTTTCCTGTTTTTATATAAGAATTAAAATTAAGGCACATAGAAGTAAGTTAATTGCCCAATGTCAAACAGCTGAAAAATGGGAGATTTGGAGAGGAGATTATTTTTTGCTAGGCACTGCACTAAACACTTTACATTACTGAATTTAATTTTTGCAACAGTCTTTTAATGAGAAGGAAATTTAAGAGGGAGTTAAATAAAAACAGAGGCAGGACTCATCCCAGGCTGCCTGACTCCAGAGTTTGTAATCTTACCAATATATAGTTTATTGTCTTCCTAAATGACTTCTGAATTTCCCACTTGAGAATGTTTAAGCTTAACATTGGTCATATCCTGGTGTATTCATCTGTTCTCACACTACCAATAAAGACATACCAGAGACTGGGTAATTTATAAAGAAAAATAGGTTTAATGGGTTCACAATTCCATGTGCCTGGGGAGTCCTCACAATCATGGGAGAAGGCAAAGGAGGAGCAAAGTCACATCTTACCTGGTGGCAGGCAAGAGAGAGAGCATGTGCAGGGAAACTCCCCTTTATAAAGCCATCAGATCTCATGAGACTTATTCACCATCAGAAGAACAGCATGGGAAAGACCTGCCCTCATGATTCAGTTACCTCCCACCAGGTCCCTCCCATGACATGTGGGAATTATGGGAGCTACAATTCAAGATTTGGGTGGGGATACAGCCAAACCATATCAGTTGGTTTCTAATTGTTAACTCTCAAACAAGTCCATAGTGGTTATCCTTCAATCAAGATTGCAAGATTAGAACTAAAGAATGAGCACTTCATACTATGTGCTGAAGAATTTTAGCATCAAAACTGATGTGTGCCTGCCTCCAAGGGATTAGTATGTCAAGGCTTGATAGTCTTCAAGTCCTTCCCTTTTCCACAAAATACCTTTTGGATAGTCTGATACTTGGTTGCATGTGTAGTGGTTAATATCACAAGCATCGGATTGAGGTGACCTTTGGTACAATAGCTAACTAGCTTCAGAAATTCTTAGTTATGTGATTTTGGCCAATTAGGCCATTTCTCACGTCTGAAAGGAATTCTTACCACTGGAGAGGATGATATAGTTAAACCTGTTTCCCATTTGTCAGGTTCATGGTTTCCCAACACAGTAAATGTGAGAAAACATAGTGGCAAACTTATTGCAGGGGATTATTTCATGATGGCATCAATAAAGGTCAAAAAATAAACCTAACTAGGAAAGTTATATTTCTTAAAAATCATCTAACGTATTTAGAAGTTTGTTTTAGACTTACGCTTTTCTATGAACCCTCAAAATCTATAATAGATTAAACAATATGCTTTTATTATTAAGATACAAATTATTAGTATTTGTATCTCTGTTTTCAGAAGGCCTACTTAAATGATGATATAAGATCAAATTCTAAACTGAGAGTAGATTGAAAGGCAACCTAAATAAAGTATTCAAAAATTTTTTTTATCAAAGAGAATTATCTTTTTCTGAGTTGCACATAAGGTTTTTTTAAACTATTGTTGTTTTATGCATTTTTGAGACAATCCAAACCAAAAGATAAATTGCAATTGAATTATTTTGCTTTGAATTTTATTTTATCCATTAGTTGAAAACCTTTATAAATGTTCTAGAAAGAAATATCATTGTGACCTTTTCTTCCAATCCTAGAAAAAATGATTTTTTAAATTAAGATGATTATATCTCAGCCCTAATAGTAAGTATTAGATTTTCAGGGGCTGATAAAACTGGAAACTTAATTTGGAGTCTCATGTTTAGCATAGCTTCTTCTCCTTCTCCTTCTTCTCTTTCTTCTCTCTCTCCTTTTTCTCCCTCTCCCTCTCTCTCTCCATCTCCCTCCCCCTACCTCCTCCTCCTTCCCCTTCACCTTCTCTTTCTTCTTTCTTCCTCTTTCTTCTTTCTTCTTCTGCTCCTGAAACAGAGCCTCACTGTGTTGCCCAGGCTGGAGTGCAGTGGTATGATCTCAGCTCACTGTAGCCTTGACATCCCAGCTCAGGCAGTCCTCTCACCTCAGCCTCCCGAGTAGCTAAGACTACAGGAATGAGCCACCATGACCACGTAATTTTTAAATATTTTGTAAAGATGGGATCTCACTACATCTCCCAGGCTGGTCTTGAAATCCTGGACTCAAGCAATCCTCCCGCTTCAGCCTCTCAGCCTCCCAAATTGCTGGGTTACAGGTATGAGCCACCACACCCAGCTTAACATAGCTCCTTAAGTGAATCTTTTCTCTAACCAATTTTTGTTGTTGTTTATAATTTTTTTCTCTTTTATCAAAACCTATTAACCTTGTAGGACCAATAAACAAATTCATAAAAGTTCAAGTGAAGAAATTATAGTGGTCTACCATTAGGTTTCATATTTCTTAGGGATCAGAAAGCTTAAGGGTAACAAAAAGAATAATAATTGTGGAATTTCAGGAATTACACATTCTTTCTACAAATATTTATTGAAACTTTAGTATGTTAAGAGTGAACAGTGGTTGAGATCACAAACTCTGGAGCCAGAGTGCCTGGGTTAAAATCCAGGTTCCACCGCCTGTGTGTTTCCAAATGACCTTGAGCAAGTTACCTGATTTTCTTGCCCTTGTTTCTTCACCTGCAAAACAGGAATAGCAATAACACTAATCTAATGTATATTGAAGGTGGTTCAGAGAATTGAATGAATTCATGTAAGTAAAAGAGTTAGAACAACTCCTGCCACATGATGAGGGTTATGTATATAGTAGATAGCTAATAACACTATCACTTCACTTATGAGGATAAACTTGGTGTGGTTGTTGCCCTCATAATGCTAATGACAGGTATTTTACAATGCAAAATTGATATTCATCAAAGGATTATTATGTTCTAAGTACAATAGTAATAATTTTATATTTATTGTATTATTTAAGTCTCATAACTATATCAAGGAAGGTTATACTCTTTTCAGTTTAGAGGTAAAAAAAAAAGAAGGGTTACAGTGATAAAATAATTTTGCTGAAAGTTCAGCTAATAAGTAAAGAAACCAGAATTCAAACCAAATTAGTAGTTATTTCACTACCCCAGGCTGGTCATTTAGAGAAAATACATCAACCATTGACTTATTAGGAAGACAGATAGCATGGTGATTGAAAGAATAGATTCTGAAGACACATGGTGAGGATTTGAATTCTGTCTTCACTACTTCAAGTGCTAGACTTTGGGCAATTTACTTAATTTCTCTGTGCTTCATTTTTCACACCTATAACCTGATGATAACATCTCAACACAGAGTTGATATAAGGATGGAATGAGATAAAATATAGCCAGTGCTTGATTTGTACTAAGTGCTCATGTTTAAAATAATTCATGAAAATTGGACAGTATGAATACTTTTCTATTTCTCTCTCTGACTTCATGTTCCTAAGTGTCAAAGCCAAGTTTCTAGAAATTATGATACAGGCTCTAGATGATTATTTGGCTGATTGAAAAGAAATTGACTTTCATTCTTTATCTATAAGGACCACAGCATTCTAGTTAGGATTGATATTCAGTTTGTAAGCGCCACAGCTACAAACAAACATATCACTCATTAAAAATACTGAAATGTAGAGCTTCTGTACCAGACGGTAGATGGTTTAAGATGTTGAGCCCACTTGTCACCTAATGAAATGCATCATGAGCCCTGGTAGTTTTGCCTGCTGGTGAGGGGGGCCTTTGGAAGCTGCAGACTTGTCTGAGAGAGGAAGTGGCATAGGTATCTGCAGTGCTCATCTCTAGATCCAGAGGTGCTCATGATTGATAGGCATGTGACAGAGCGGATGGTAGTAATAACAATAATGCTGGCCGGGCACGGTGGCTCATACCTGTAATCCCAGCACTTTGGGAGGCCGAGGCAGGCAGATCACCTGAGGTCAGGAGTTCGAGACCAACCTGGTCAACATTGTGAAACCCCATCTCTACTAAAAATACAAAAAATAGCCGGACGTGATGGCGGGCACCTGTAATCCCAGCTACTCAGGAGGCTGAGGCAGGATAATCACTTGAATCTGGGAGGTGGAGGTTGCAGTGAGCCAAGACTGCACCATGCACTCCAGCCTGGGAGACAGAGCTAGACTCTGTCTCAAAAAACAAACAAACAAATAAACAAAGAAACAAACAAAAACTAGTAATGCTGATGGGGTCAAGGAGTAAGCTGTCTGGATCTACACTCAGCATGCCCTGTCCCTCGCTGACAACAACAAAATATAGCCATGTGTCACCTAACAACAGGGATACATCCTAAAAAATGCATTATTAGATGATTTCATCATTGTGCAAACATCATAGAATGTCCTTATATAAACCTATATTGTGTAGCCTACTGCACACCTAGGCCGTATGGTCTATCCTGGTGCTCTTAGGCTACAAACCTATACAACATGCTACTGTACTGAACACTACAGGCAACTGTTAACACAATGGTAAGTACCTGTGTATCTAAACATACCTAAACATAGAAAAAGTACCAGTAAAAATATGCTAGTATAGTCTTTTTAACTTACTTTAAGTTCAGGGGTACAGTGCAGGTTTGTTATATAGATAAGCTTGTGTCATGGGGTTTGTTGTACAGATTAATTACCCAGGTATTAAGCTGAGTACCCATTAGTTATTTTTCCTGATCCTCTCCCTCCATGCTCTGATAGGCCCCATTGTGTGTTGTTTCCCTCTACATGTCCATGTGTTCTCATCATTTATCTCCCACTTATAAGTGAGAACATGCGGTATTTGGCTCTCTGTTCTTGTGTTAGTTTGCTAAGGATAATGGCCTGCAGCTCCATCCGTGTTCCTATAAAGGACATTATCTTGGTCTTTTTTTATGGCTGCATAGTATTCCATCGTGTATATCTATCACATTTTCCTTATCCAGTCTACCACTGATGGGCATTTAGGTTGATTCCATGTCTTTGCTGTTATGAATAATGCTGCAATGAACATACACATGAATATATCTTTATGGTAGAACAATTTGAATTCCTTTGGGTGTATGCCCAGTAATGAGATGTTGAGGTGAATGGCAGTTCTGTTTTTAGGTCTTTGAGGAATCACCACACTGTTTTCCACAATGGAACTAATTTTATGGGACCACTGTCCTATATGTAGTCCATCATTGACGGAAAAGTCATTTTGTGATGCATGACTACTAGCATGAACCTAATGACTATTAATCCACTGGGAAAAAGTCAGGTTTCCTATGTCTTATCATGTTCAGATAGGGGCCTCTTTTAAACTAATGACAATAGCATCAAAAAGAGAGGACACTAATAATTCCCAAAATTCAACAAATAGTTTGAAATTCATTAGAATGATTTTATGAACTACTGGCATTACAACATATCACCTGCTAAACAGTTCTATGTTATCTATATCTTAGTTTATTGGAGAATAAAAGGAAGTATTTTAAAAAATTATTTGTCAATTGATTTCTATAGTAAATTTTGATTTCCAGTTGTCAAATTTTTAAGATTATACCTAACTCTAGGCCTTAGAGAGACCAGAGTGCAAGGGTAGCAATATCTCATACTGGTTATTAAGCCACACTACTTCAAAGAAGAATAGACTGACTTCTCCCACATAACCCACAAATTTAATCATTTTCTAGGGAAGTTGCAGACCTACTGCTCAGAAATGAATGAAGGAAGGTGGGAAATCTGTTAGCCTTGAAAAATATTCTGAAAATGACAGTGTAGGACTGATAGCAAGCTTATTTTAAAATTTTCATGTTTCTATCTTTTGTCTGATAATATTATTCCCTCTTTCCCAGATCACTTTTTTTAGTTATTAGTTTTATTTTCTGTTTCTGATAAACACCTCCAGTTTTGATATGGTTAAATCCCCGTTTTAGGGTCTACTAGTTTGTACTTGACAACATTCAGTGGCAGAAAATGTATCATCAGAGGAAGAGCTTTGAACTAGCATTAGAGTGATCCAGTTTTCTGAATCCCAATTTGGACACATGGTCAGACCATGTTTCTTCAGCTCCTTCAGTACCTCTTCAGCTCCACTGTATTTTGTGTACAGGGATGCAAATATGACAAGAATGTCTCCATCTTCATGGAGCTCACAGTCTAATTTCATCTGGAGGCCAGGCTTGTTCAACAGTAACACTATAATGTAATAATAGCTACACAGGTGGCAAGAAGAAGGACAATCTTCTATCCTTTGGGAGAAGGGAGTCAAAGCTGAGGAGACTTTTAGCCCAGTCTTAGAAGCATATGTGTTTCCTTAGCAGGCAAGCACTGGGGCTGTGGGAAGGACATTCTGGGCCAACACAAGCACAAATGCACAGAATTGTTTGAGACTAGAATCTGCCACATGGCTGGAAAATGTAACATTCTCCAGGTATATGCACCTGAAAAAATTTATTTGGAAACCTTGGGATCTAATCCATCTTGATGTCTTGTTGAGTTTCATAAAGTGCCTTGGCTTTCCTGGTTGTAGGACTACTTCAGCGAGGCAGCATATTGATGCAGCTAAAAGAGCTTCGGACAAAAGGGGAAAGTTATTTTGTCCTATTTCTTGTCAATAAAAATTCAAACTTGGCTCCATTTGTGAGACCAACCTTCTTTAATGTATTTTGAGATGGATAGTGAGGGACCTTTGGCAATAAGCTTGGGTTGAATCACAGCAATTACAGGCATGAAATGAAAGGAACCACCTGTCCTGAGAGGCTCCTTAAAGATCCCACCAGCCTTCATTTCCTCTCACAATAGGAGGTTTGGGGCCTCTACTGAATAGGATGTAACCACAACAAAACAATGTCTGCCTGTGTGGGTTTTAAAAACAAACTGAAGTGATTTGTATGTGCAAATGGCAACTTAGAAAAAGGAGCGTAGAAAAGCCAAGTTAAAAAAGAAAGCAAACAAATACTTGAAATCCCTGACTCTTTTCGTTTCCAACAGGTTTTCCTCCTTAGAACTGTCGTCTGGAAAACTCATTTATTATTACTTTGCATACCGAGCAGTTCAACACCCCTCTCTTCCCAGGTTCTGCTTTGGAATTCAAATGATATTATAGAAAGTACAGAATAATATAGATATAATATAGATCAGCTGTAATCTTGGGTCCTTATATGGATAACTGAAAGCCTTCAGGCTTTTAAAAACTATGTGCAGAGAATATGCATTTGCTGTCTTGGCTTGGCTATATAAATATTCTTTGGAGTCTTGAAAGGCGGGCTCAGTCATACCAGCTTGCATTTTAGGAGAGTTTAATCAACTGATTAATGACACAAAAGAATATATCCACTCACTTGATGTTTCATTTGCATAGTTTATCAGTAGGAAATTTTTCTAGTAATTTGCATACTCTACTGCTTTCACAATTAGGATAATGAGGAGAAATCATCAAACTCTATAAACAATGGCTATCAGCTAAATCTAGTAGAGAAGGGAAATTAGAATTTATCTCGAGCACCATCATTAACAATTCTTTAAAAGATATATAATTACTAGTCAGCAGAAATTGGCCAAGTTATAGAGGCTGCACGTTTTAAAGTATTTAGATTTTAAAAGTATCTTTAAATGAAATCAGTATTCCTAGAAACTTATGGAGAATAAATCACCAGGTCAAGGAATTAGTTAGGATATACTTTATATTCAAATTCAGTTTGTATGAGAATGTGCTTTTTCACTTACTAGGACCTCTAAGAACATGAAAAGTTACAATTACAAGGCATTTCTGTTAAAAGAATATATTTATAGGGAATAGTGCTGCATAATACTAAAATGTCTAATTAAAGAATAAAAACTTCAGCCAATTGCCCAGTTAATCCGTCTACACAAATATAGAACTCTGACAAATGAATATCTCTCCAAATATGTAGATAATTAAATCTCTCTCCAAATACATAGAAAATTAAGTTTATGATTTTCAAATAATTTCTTTGAAATAGTTTTAAGGTAACAAATAATGACTTTGAAAGTCAATCAACATTTCAAATTCCGTGATCATTTCTGATGTTCTGAAGTAATACTAAAACAGAGAGAGTAAAGGCACTTTTATAAAACTCAACAAAACATCAAGATGTATCAGATCCCAAGGCTTTCAAATAATTTATTTTCTTTTAAGGTGCATACACCCGAAGAACGCTAAATTTTCCAGTTAGGTGGGAGATTATGTTTTCAAATGAGTTCATGCATTTGTGCCTGCGTTGGCCCAGAACACCCTTCCCACGGCCTACATACTTGCCTGCTAAGGAAATGCTTTTTCTTCCAACACTGGGCTGAGATTTAACTCCCTTCCCCACAGAAGGCAGAGGATTGTCTTTCTTCTGGCCACCTTTGCTGCATTGTAATAATGTTAACTATGACATTGTTTCCTCCAGAACTCACTACAAAATCATTGCTTTTTTAAATGGAAGATTTTACTAATTCACAATCTTCTTCAAGTCCAAGGAAAATAGGAGCATTGAAAAAATAAGAATTTTGTTGTAAGGTTTTATGGACTTTTTTGAATAGATACAATCTGAATTTGACTGAGCATGACATTTCTTTTAAAAATATGTTCAGGAATACATTTTAGTAGTTAATATTCTAGAAAGTCTGAAAAAGTAGAAATGATGTTTCTAAAGATTTTCATTTTCTTTTATTAAGATTGAAAAAATAAAACTAATTTTAAAAGAATAATTATAAGTATTTCTTAGAGTTTTTGATACAAAATGAAAACATTTGATGTATTCACTAAATGTATAAAATCTTTATCTCAAATGACTGGAGTTAGGACACTTTATTTTGAGCCTGTGTTGTAAAAGTAAGCATTATAGAAATGCCTTCTGAAAATTAAATAGAACTCTTGATTTCTCTCCCACACAATCTGCTTCCTCCAAGTCTTCCATTCTCAGTAAATGACTAATGTTCTAACCAGTTGCTGAAAGCAAACTCCAGGAAACATCTTTGATTCTTATCTTCCCTGCTGTCCATTCAGTGAGATGTTTTCTCTTGTTGGCATACTCTCCTCATACATCTTGATGTTTTCCTGTTAGTACTCAGCTCTTAACTAAAGGCCAACTCCCTGTTAAGCACTGCTTGATCAGTCAGTCTAAATTGTGCTCCAGCCCCTTCACAGTCACTCCAGAGCCCCGAGCCACCTTGCTCTGTTCTACTTTCTTCATATGCTTCACCACCATCCAGAATGATTTTATTCATTGCTGTGCTTTTTTTGGTCTTCTCTACCTGAATATAAGTCCACAAAGGGAGAAACTTTTTCTTTCTTGTTTATTTCCTGTATTCCAGTGCTAAAATACAATGTTTTTACATAATACTGGCTCCAAAATATATTTCAAATGAATATTTTGGGAACAGATTTTAATATTTTTACTTCATTCAGCAAATACCTTATTTGTGTCTAGGATTGTGCTAGACAAAGTTAAGGGACTTATATTGAAAAACAGACATGTTATCAATTCTATTAACGCAATGAAATTGGATAACTTGGCATTCTTTCTCCCCTCCACCACCCCATTCACAACTCTTTCTCCTCTCAGGGACCTTACTCATAAAATATGGCGCAGCAAACTGGAAACAGCTCAGGCTACATGGGTTAAATGAGTTTGTGACTTCCAAACGTATCATATATGACCTTCGACAAGTTGTTAATGCTCATAGATGTTGTTTCTTCACCTGAAAAATAGAAATAATTTTTACAAAAATGGGATATAATAATGAAGGTATATACTAAGTATGTTTAGTACACTATTGGCTTCCAAAGAAAAGAAGCTTTTATTACTATGAGGTTGGTGCAAAAGTAACTGCTGTTTTGCCATTATTTTTAATGGCAAAAAGCACAATTATTTTTGCACGAATCTAATACTATCTCATAAACTGATCTGTTATCAGTCATGCCTCAAACCCATTTTTCACTGAAAATGAATAGTGCTTGCATAAGACCAGTTTTCAAGAGGATAATTGGCAACAAGCAAGCATACTAATATACAGGTATCATATTTTTAATGGTCTGATTCCTTTTCTTTCCTTAAGAATAAAGCAAGGGATAACTGTGACTGATTCCTGCTGCTTCCTTATATGGCTGCTACATCCTACGGCAGCCCTGGAGGCGGTAGGCTGCCAGTAATGTCTGAGTGACTAATAAGATACAGTTATGTTAGAGATGTTGTGATCAACTCATAGCTGGCGTGTGAGGTCAAGTAGCTGGCTAAGGAGGTAGCAGCCAGCAGACCCAAAGCACAAAGAAAAAAAGTCATTGCCATCCAAGAGCAAATTGGAAGTATTAGGTTGATGCAAAAGTAATTGTGGTTTTTGCCATTGAAAGTAATGGCAAAGTCCACTATTACTTTTGCACCAACCTATCTGACTATGTGTTATTTAAAAAACAAAAAGCGAAAAACAAACAAAAAAACCCAGCAAGTCTCTTAGGCCATGAGACCCACCAAACATGGGAGCCCAAATAAGCGGCAGTGTAGTAAACTGTATCACTGAATAATTGAATATCTGGCAGGACAAATTTTATGTATTGCTTGATAGATAACATTTGCTTATTTAAAACAAGCTCAGATAATGAGTTGGGTGCTTTGGCAAAAGGATCTAAAGCAATTTCAGTTTCATTTCTTTTTAGGTTTAAATCACCTCTCTTTTATTTCATTCCCTGATTAGAACTCTTAGCAAAATAACTGTCTCAGACACATATGGTCACTAAATCTGATCCACGAACACCCAAAGGCATGTGTGTGTATATGCTCATGTGTATGAGTGTGTGTGTGGTATTTCCTTCAGACATGCTCTGACCCTAGGGGGCACTTGAATCCTCCTCCCTTATGGGTAACTGAAATGGGCCAATGCTGGATTATCTCCAAACTGACTAACACTGGTAGAATAGTTTGGTTTAAGAACTATTCCAGATCTGTTTGTAGTTGCATCTTATTACAGTCTAGATTGAAGTTGGTTTCTTGTTGCTGCCTAAATCTTTCTTGAAGCCATCCCAAAAATATAAGGTTCCTCTAGATTAGAGGAGTCTCAGTATGACTCCAAAAGAAACCGATTCCTTTTGGCTTCCGACTGACTTAGACCCAAACCTCTCCAAATGCAATGATGGAGAGAGCAAGTTTCCGGACACTTTCTGCCCCATGAAAATTATCTATAACTATGTTGTCAAATATAGTAGCTACTAACCACATATAGCTTTTAACATTAAAATTCATTAAAATCAAATCAAATAAAAAATTTCATCCCCTAGTTCCAAGGATCAACTTTTCACATGTTCAATAGCCAAGGTCCATATATAGCACAGATATAAAACATTTCCATCAATACAGAAAGTTCTATTAGGGTGTACTAATCTATAATCATAGATAACAATTGTTTGTCGAATTTTAGCTTTGCTCTACTTAAGTAAGCAAACACATTTGTGGTAATATTAACAATCATGCATCTTCCACTCATGTTTCACCATTAGTGACACTATTATTAATCAAGGATACATCCAGGAGAGGGAAGATTATTGCTTGATAAGAGCACTGTTTAGTTTCCTAAGCCAAAAGTTTGCAGTAGACTTCAAAGCTAGTGGTATCTTGGGGCTTCCAATAATCATGTGTTGAAGAATGGAGAAAAATTCTATTTTCAATACCTGTTTAGCACTTTATGCTTCCCCTTCTAAAATGCTCATCAGGCTTATAAATACTTATGCAATATCTATCATCCCCACTAACTTGTAAGACTTCACTGCAACTGACACTGCATCTATCTTAGCTTATCATTATAGCCTCAGCATCTGGTACCATGCCTACAATATATTTATTGCGCAATATATATTTGTTTAATGAATGAATTAATAAATCTTAACTTTCTAAATATCACTTATGGATAAAAATGCCAATTTCTTGGGGTTACTGTGAGGATTATGTGGAACAGCGTAAATGAAGTATTTGACATGTGCCTGAGGTGTTCCAGTACTACTTCCTCTCCCACCTTTTGATTAATAGGAACTTGGGTCACTTGGATCCATAGGTCAGAGAGACTTATGGTCAAGCTGACAATTTCTCTAAGTCTTAGCAGTTATGCTTCCTTCCCTTTGATCAGAAGCTTGGCTTAAGTTATTAACTACAAGGGGAAAAAAACGAGTTCGGTTCTGTGATTTGGCACTAAGGCAGCCATTCTCCAAGGGAACAAAGTACTAACTCAGAACAGCTAGGTTCATAATTCATGCTAGAAATCTCTTCAAGACTAAAATTCTGGCCTTTTTCCAACCGTCCGGTTCGTTCAGCCTTCTCTTTTCCTATCAGAATTCTGAAAGCAAAACTGTGCCAACAATTAAGTGTTGAAACCATTCCTAGAGATTCCTAGACACGAATTAGTACTGCAGGGCCAGTTTGAGGGAGAAATTCGGAATGAATGGAACTTTAGGATGGGCATTTACAGTCTTTTTGTTTCCCCTTGCTCTGTGGTTTCAGCTCTCCCTTAAAATGTTACCTTTGTATATTTCAGAGGCGGAAGGGATGACACGTTCTTGTTTAGCTTAGAGGCAGTTCTTAGAAACACCAGTTTTAAGATGTATAAAGCAAAAAGGGGAAAGACCCTAAGTGTTTTGCAGCGTAGTCCCACGTATTATGGAACATGTTGTGGAAAAATGTTTAGCCATCTGCTAACGGATATTAGTAAAAGTGGAGACTGTGTTAAAAAATAAAGCGTCGGGTTGTCCTTTGCAGAAAGTTAATAAAAAGAAGGAAGTGAAGACTGCTCATTATTTTTAATGACCCTGCTTTCCTGCAGAGTGCCCATATCTCCCTGCCTTTACGTTCTGCCGTTCTGCCTTCTTCCAGTTCATTACAGCACACTAAACTGCTCCTTAGAATGATGGCTTTGTTCTAAAGCAGAGTTCATCAAGAGGCGCGAAGTCCCAGGCTTAGCGGCTGTTAATCACAGTTCCAGGGGTAGGTAATGACGCAAAGATGAGCCCAGGACGTTGTCCATGGAACAGTCACCAAACCTGACTGCCCTGAACTTCCTTCTCAGCATGTCTGAATTGTTACAGGGATTCAGCCCTCAAATGCCTTGTTGTACTTGAGGGGTGATGTAAGCTTCAGCCGCTCATAATAGTTCTTATCTGGTAAACCAGAGACACCACAGTGTGGTTAGAAGTAGTCTTCGTCCTTGAAAATTTCATGTAGTATATATTTACATCATACTTGCCTTTCTAGTTTTATTTTTTTCAGTATATACTATTTGCATGTATAAACTTTGTGCTATGCATTTAGAGTAAGGAGCTTTCTGTGCTATCATTGACTGTGGATGGACTGAGATCTCACAGATAAATCATGGAAAGTGTATAATAAATTCATTGTAGTGAGATGAAAAAGTAGTAAAAGTAGTAAGTATTCCTTCATTCCACCATGAGGCTAAAACAAGGTAAGCTGTTTAATCTGGGCATATATATGATAAGGCAGTAAAACAATGTAAGCATGCACAGACGCACACACACACACACACACACACACACACACACACACGGAATGAAAATTCCAGTTCCAAACTATATTGGGTAAACCTGCTGTCTTTATTTTATACCTATATGTATATCTACATTACTCTTTCCAAATAAGGACTAAAATGGCTGTGCTTTAGGAAGCCCTTTGAACTTTGTATTTACAAGTCCATGTGTTTGAAAAAGAGATAAGCCCCCTCTGGAGAGTGCCCAGCTGGATAAAGGACACGTAGCTCTCTCTCTAACGTGGGACTGGAGTAAGACATGCCGCAGCAGCATTTTCTCTGAACTGAAGAAGGTGGCGTCTCTTGACTTTCTTCAGGCAAAATCATAAGAGATTTACCTATTTATAAACTCAAGAATTGGAGTGATACTCTGCTTGGTTTACTTTTGTTTCCATGTGAGCATATGCGTTTTTAAAATAAAAAGTAAGTGGATCTTTTTGCCAAAAGTTTTCAGGCACCATATCCTTTAAAAAAGCCTTGCTAGAAATAAAGTATATGTTTATTCATTAGCTGTCAGGCACTTCTGGGCTCAGTACCCATACACACAGGCTGTTTAATGCGGAGTTTAATAACATTTATATAGAACCGTGCTGGGGACTATCTTGGTAGAGAAATATCCATACTGACAAAGCATATTGTTTTGCTTGTCTTCATCCAGTGAAATAGGAAAATAGGATTGCCCCCACCCTATCTAAATGCTGCCATGCTGTTGATAAAAAAAATAATAATAATCCACTTTACCGTCATGCTAGAAAGTGAAGAATGAAACCAGGCAGCCAATTTGAAAGAAAAATGAACATGTTTTAGATTTCCCCAAAGCCCAGTAGAGATCGAGTTAGAGCTATTTTTACCCCCTCCCCAGATGATTTAACTTTGTCTCTTGACAACGATCTAGAGTTGTTTGATGTATTTAGTTTGGAAGAGACAAACTTGATAAGCTGCTGAGCAGAAAACTAATTAGGAAAGAAAGGGTTCATTGGATTGCAGGAAAAATAACAAAATGAACAAAGGAAAGAAAGTAAATGTTCTGTTCTGTCATTAGTTGGGCTCATACTGTGCAGAAGGGAGTTACCAAAGTCATTTCCCCAACTGCCAGGCCTCTATAATTGACTTATTATTAGAATCCATAGGAAAATAACCAAGTGTGTTCAGGACAACTCAATCAAGTAGCTGGTGATGTGGGAAGGGAAAGGCATGGGGAGAAACAATAGCGACCACAGCTAACCTTAGCAAGTGAAGAAACACCATGTAGGGGCTGCAGTTAATTGTTTAATCACATTGATGTCCAAACTATGCTATTAAGAGTTACTAATTGAGATGCTTAATTGCATTTGCATTTCAGGATGGAAGGCTTCCTTGAGCCTTGTGGTGTAGGTATACAATATTCTAAGTGTGTGCACATGTGCATGTGTCTGTCTTTTTTGTTTGTTTGTTTCTGAGATGGAGTCTTGCTCTGTTGCCAGGCTGGGGTGCAGTGGCGTGATCTTGGCTCACTGCAACCTCTGCCTCCCGGGTTCAAGCAATTCTCCTGCCTCAGCCTCCCGAGTAGATGGGACTACTGGCGCACACCACCACATCCAGCTAATTTTTGTAATTTTAGTAGACATGGGGTTTCACCATGTTGGCCAAGATGGTCTCGAACTCTTGACCTCATGATCCACCCGCCTTGGCCTCCCAAAGTGTTGGGATTACAGGCATGAGCCTGGCCATGTGTATGTCATTTTTTGTATGTTTGCAAAAGAATGATTTGAGGAGAAGTTAGAGTGGAGAAAAGTTTTTGTTGCACGAATCATTGGTTGGAATTGTATCATTTAAAGAGGTAAAATTTATTAGTGGTTGATTAGGATATGTTATCCTCTTGAAGACGCAGTTTGCTCCTTTATAAGAGGCAGTGTGAACCTACTCATGAATTGTTTATGAGCGTTGAATGAGATGATGTGTGTAAATCATGCTTTATATGTATTTATGTATTTACTTATTTTTTAAAGACAGAGTCTTGGTCTGGTCACCCAGGCTGGAGTGCAGTGGCATGATCATAGCTCACTGCAGTCTTGGACTCCTGGACTCAAATAAACCTCCTGCCTCAGTCTCCCAAATATCTAGGACTACAGTCATGTGCCACCAGGCCTAGCTATTTGTTGTTGTTGTTGTTCAATCAGATTTCCCAGGTTGAATAATTTTTATTCTTCTTTTTTTGTAGAGATGGGGGTCTTGCTATGTTGCCCAGGCAGGTCTCAAACTCCTGACCTCAAGTGATCCTCCCACCTCAGCCTCCCAAAGTGCTGGGATTACAGGCATGAGCAACTGTGCCTGGTCAAGCATGCTTTAATATCTATATAGGAACAAATAAATATTAACTCATTTTTCACCACCCTGAGACCTATCTTGAACAGCCACCTCCTTCTGCAACCGACTTGGGACAAAACAAATGAAAAAAAATCACAGTAAGTTACTGAACAGGAGAACTACACTTACCGATGTCTGAACATATAAAGAAGGTTAGGGTAGGGTGAAATGATACTAAAATATGTATTCAGCAGATTGTTGGCTTTCAGTTTAATTGCCTCTCTATTCTACTCTGATTACTTTGGATGCTCTAGGGTGGCACAATGGGAACCTATTGTTAGTAATAAACCTAGATTTAGGCTAAAAATAACTTTAAACAGTTCTACCCCTTTCATCCTTTTGCCTGTCAAAACTATTGAGGTAATAAATTTCAAGTGCCAGCATGGAGAGAGAATTCCCAAAAATAGATCATGTTATTAAGAGCCTTGAGGAAATACTCTATTATAATTTGCTTCCTAGATAATTTTGTAAAGTAGATATACAAGAATTATTGCTCAATGATCATAAAATTCCTGTGGAATTACATACTCTAGTAGTCAGTATGAACTCATTTTGGCCCACATGTTATGATAGTGAATACCACAGTGTTGTGGTGAAGGGTCAGAAAAGACAGAGAAACAAATGATGTAGGTGATCAGGAAGCCAAAACCGAGAGCAGAGGAGCTAAAGACAACAATGAGCCTGAACTGAGAAACAAGAAGGAGGTTGGGGGTTTGCGGAATGAAACTTCTTTGTACCTTATTTGAAGATTCACTTCATGAAAATGTTGCAATACTGTTTCCATCTCCAAAAGAATAAAGTCCTAGGTTTGGTAAGGAAGAGTAAATGGAAATTGCAAAAGGTCGTTTTCTTCCCAGAACAATATAAAAATTTTGGCTGCCTTTTCTGGCAGAGAAACATTGAATTATATTTCTTTTTCATATAAAATATGGCCTTTCTATGAGATAAGTCTTTAGGGAAATGAGCCAACATCCTTTCCCACCCTTACAAGCTGTCAGATTATTTTATTTGCTTTGTAAATTTGAATTTGCTAGAAATTATCCATAGAGATGGGCCAAATAGAAGAAATCAAAGTGGTATACCACACACAATCACAGTCAACTCAATGTGAATGCAGTTCCTCATGGACTGATTCCAGACTGTCATTTTCTAAATCTCATCCATCAGTAGTCAAAACAACCTGAAGTTATTTGGTTTAGTTTTATCTGATAAACAGGGTCAGGTCTGGACAGCACCTTACAGAGAATTCTTTGGGAAATCTTAGCCCAGAAAGCAAGAATGTTAAAGAAGTTGCACTTTTCCCAATCAAGTTGAACCCATGGGGGAGGATATTTGATCTACTGGATGAATGAAACAGAACTGGATCTTGGTTCATTTTTACTCATTAAGAACTCCACATGCTTTCTGCCAAAGATTTTGCAATATCAGCTGAAACTCATTCCAAGTGGTCGTCCATATTCAAATATGAGACAATTCTATATTCCATCTCGTCATTGCTATAGTAAAAATGGTTTGTTTCCTTTTTCTGTCATAATGCTTCTAAGTTTTATATATTATGATGCTCTTCAGAAAGCTACTTACATACAGTGGATATTCTCTAAGTTACTCTGTCAATAATGATGTAAATTAGATCCGCAAGTTACTTTTCTACCTAAAACCAACCACTAACAATAAGGTCGCGCATTAATGAAAGACTCTTGACTAGAAATCTCATCACATTTGATCATTAGTTATATCATAAAACCATGCCTGCAGTTTGACTTAGGTATCTACCACTGTAACCCCAGCACCTAAAAGCAAGCCTGCCATATCATTAAAACTTAATAAATATTGGTAGAATGAACAAATGCATTGAAGAAAGACTATTAGCCTAATAACTTTATTTAAAATGCTATTTCATGCCTTACCAGCAAATTTGTAAATGCCTTCTTCTATGAAAATGAATTACATCTAGATACTGCCTGATAACCTTCAGTTTAGTTGGAGAGATAGTAAAACCACCATCAGAACGTTGGTGTTAGAAAAAGGTTAAGAATAGTGTTATGAGAGTTAAGAAAGGAGACAGGGAATGATTAGCTAAAAGAATCAAGAAAGCTTCTTAGGAAAGGTGGATAATGATAGTGCCTTGAAGAATAGCTAGAAGTTTTTGTGATTAAAAAAAAAACTGGAGTAAAACATTGTCCGGCAGTGTCTGGAGCTGGACAGCCTGAGTTCAAATTATAACCTCAGCTAGTGAATTTAGCCATGTAACACTGGTGAAATTACTTAACCACTCTGTGTAAAATGAAGATGGTAATATTTTCTACCTGACAGGGTGGTTGTGAAGAGGATGCTAGCTACTCTATGAATTTTCCTGATAAAAGCACAATAGCAGATGAGTGGCACCTCTAGTAACAGATAATCTAGTTAACACTTAACCTGTGAAATATAATATTGAAATATAATATTAAAAACATTCAAATAACATTACTAACAGCATATCTCAGAACATTAGGCCATCTTTGAACATGTGGCTCTAGACTCTGCAAACAGCCGCAGCCAACTACTGAGGGACTCTCTCTGTCCTGTGTGGACAGACTCGATCCTTAGTAGTACTTCTATGACTTGGTGCAAGTCATCACCACATGTGCAGTGGTAGTAGCACTAAGATTTCTCATTTGGCAACCAGCACACTTGACAAGAATATGAAACACTGGTGGGGTGGGGGATGGGAGCACAGGGGGCATGCGTATTCTTAGATTTAAACCTGTAGCTGCTCTTTTGTAAAATCCTTCTAATAAATATAACTTTCCTTCATGCTTTAAGGAAACATTTTTCATAGGATGTGAAGGATTTATGGTGGAAACTGCCTCACTGGAGATTCTAGGAAGCATCTTCACAGGGCCTAATGCTTTCTTACTTGGAACTCTCAAAGAAATGCAATTGAAGTGGCATATGATTCCTAAAATCATGGCAGGGCATTCCTCATTATCCTCATGAATATGGGATGAATGTTAGCCCTGTTCATTTAGTTTCTTCTGATCTAAGATCTTTTTATCCTGAAATTTCCACCCATAGTTGGCCTTTCATATCAAGCACAAAGACTTATGTACATTTTGTCTGATTCAATAACCTCTGGAGGAAGATAGCTAGTGTTATAGAAATGGAAAATTAATTAATAATACCATAGTATGCTCTTTTGTGCATCTCCATTATAGAGCAGCAATATGAGAAATTACTGGCTCCAACAAACAGGCATGTTTGTGTTGCTTTTTCTCAATTTGTGCAAAAACAATGAAAATCAGAACATTACTGTGGACAGATTTAACTCTGGGAACATAGAACTTCCTTCCAGTGCAATCATTTCAGTTACCTTTTCAAAAGGAAAATGAAACTTATTTTAAAAGCCAGGCTTACTTGAACTCAATGTACCCCCTGAGATCTGCCCCTCCCCACAATTGAAGCTTGTAACAGTGTTGTATTACAAAGACTATGAAGGAAATTGTATTCACTTTAAAATTATTTTCTTCCAATAAGTTCTTGTCTTCTTAATGAAATATATCATGTATTTACACATCATATTATCAAAAACAGAAGACAAATAATTTAGCTTATATTATTAAATATGGCTGATTTAATATCCTACCACTACAGAAAGAAAATATTTGATTACTAAAACTGTTTTACTTTGAGGTGGACAAGAGAGGGCAGTCATGTATTTCATATCTAATTGTGCATACATTTTTCAGCTGTGAAGGATTGATTAGAGGAAAATGATTTTTTCAAAGGATTGCAAAAAATGTAAAATTAATATAAAACATTGACACACACATACTATTTTTTATAAGTAAAAGCAAACAGGAAAAGAAACTTTTGGAAGATTACTATATAAATTGCTTTAAAGGTATTTGAGCAACCACATTAAAATAAGAGCAGACATAAAAATCATTTTCTGCTAGGCCTGATTTAATTCAATCTAAAATAAACAACCATTTAAAAATAATACTATTTGAAAAGAAAAGGAGAAAAACTCTTTTACAATCAAAATTTCACAGAAGCTAAATTTTGACTTGAAAAGAATGATGTCCTCTGACCTATAATATATAATCAAAATTGACAAAATTTATAACGGAAAAGAAGGGAATGGTCTCAACTCAGTTCCAACGAAAAGTCTGTTCCCGTCCCAAAGTACCACCTAGTGACCTCCCATGAACCAGCCTACTGAACTGTCTGTATGTAGGGGAGGTTGAGCCTGCAAACACTGTGTTGCTACAGGCCAGGAGGGAGCCAAGGGACAGGGCCTGCCCTGAGTCCTTGCCACTGCTGTCATTTTTTGCCCCCAGCGCCACTCCATTGCATATCTACAACATTTTCCTGCGGAGGATCCTAGAGCTTTGCAACTGAATTTCCTGAAATTTTTCAGCAGCCAGGTGTTAAATATAAAATCCCAGTAAAAGCCTTCAGAAAGATTTTCTTAGTTGACCTCAGAAGGAAAGGAGCCCTGGGGACAGCATCTTTATCCAAAGATCAAAATGTGAGGCAAACAGCCAGAAATAATCAGAAGCTTCAAAGCAAAGAAAGAAATCAGACTTTTTTCTTTTTTTTTCCGAAAGATAAGGGATTGTTCATTATAATCTTCTTCACAAGTATTCAGAGCTGGAGAACAAGTTTTAACTTTTGCTTTTTCAAATGTTTTAATGTTTTTATGCTCTTAAAGCTTTGTGTCTTATAATGGGAAAACTCAAAGCCCACTGGGTAGTCAGTTGCAGAGCAGAACTGTCTCCCCAGTCAATTTCAGTTTTTATCAAGACAGAATGCTCTGCAGAGGTAGATACATTTGTGAATTTGATCTTGTTGTTTATTGATCCTTACACAATTCTCTTAAATTGTCATAATAACAGCTATTACTCTGACACATTATCAATGGGAAATGAGGATTCAGAACAAAAAGGAGCTCGTCCTATTGTTGGGTAGTGAAGTGAAAGCAAGAGTCATTTATTCATTCAGGCTTATAAAAATAGGCAGTTGGAAAAAGGGAATGAACGAATGAACACTTAGTAAGCTCTCTCAATAAACGTTGAGTTACTTCCACTTCCAAATGTTCACCAATCACACAGAGTCAAGAAAAAAAGAGATCTCAAGCAGATTTAAAGTAGAATCTCCAGGGCACTCTCTGTGGCAGATATTCTCAAATTTTTGGTCTCAGAACCCCTTTATACCCTTAAAAATTATGGACCTGAAAGAGTTTAAGTGAGTTATATCTAGTTACAATTATCATATTAAAAGTTAAAACTGAAATATATAAATTAATTCATTTAAAAATAACACTAATAACCATTTTCTTATGAAAAAGAACTACCGTCTTCCAAAAGTTAGTTGTAAAAGTAGAATTGTTTGACAGTTTTGAACATCTTTTAAAGGTCTGGCTTCACGGAAGTTAGCTAGATTGGCAAATCTGTTGTGATTTGTTGCTTCAGTTGAAGTATATGAAAAAATCTGGTCTCATACACATATATAGTTGCAAAAGGGAAGAGTATTTGAATAGCCATTTTAGTAGTTGTGAATATTCATCTTTTACGTTACATCAAAATTCAAAAAGTGATAGTTTCTTAAAGATTAGTTGCAATATGAAATCTAAAATCATATTCATGAATGCTTTATAGCAGGGGTCCCCAACCTCTGTGGCTGGTCTGTGGTCTGTTAGGAACCGGGCTGCACAGCAGGAGTTGAGCAGCAGGTGAGCGGGTAAAGCTTCATCTGCATTTATTATATTTCTTTATTTCAGACAGAGTTTCGTTTTTTGTGCCTAGGCTGGAGTGCAACGGCACGGTCTCTGCTCACTGCAACCTCCACCTCCCAGGTTCAAGCAATTCTCCTGCCTCAGCCTCCCAAGTAGCTGGGATTACAGGCACCTGCCACCATGCCAGGCTAATTTTTGTATTTTTAGTAGAGACAGGGTTTCACCTTGTTGCCCAGCTGGTCTCGAACTCCTGACCTAAGGTGATCTGCCCGCTTCAGCTTCCCAAAGTGTTGGGATTACAGGCGTGAGCCACTGAAAGCTTCATCTGTATTTACAGCCACTCCCTCCATTGCTTGCATTACTGCCTGAGCTCTGCCTCTTGTCAGATAAGTGCAGCATTAGATTCTCACTGGAGCACAAACCCTGTTCTGAACCGTACCTGTGAAGGATCTAGGTTTCAAGCTTATCATGAGAATCTAATGCCTGATGATCTGAGGTGGAACAGTTTCATCCTAAAACCATCTCCTCCTACCCCCTGGTCCATGGAGAAATTGTTTTCCATGAAACTGGTCCCTGGTGCCAAAAAGTTTGGGGACTACTGCTTTATAGTCTGTCTAGTTCTGTACATTGGCCTATCTTGCACCTTTAGTGGATTTTTATCTATGCATGATTTTTGTAACATCATGATTTGTTATTTGGAACATATTGGTTCACTCTTTTACATGGTTCTTCCAAATGTACAGTGAAAAATGCCACTGTACACTTATGAGAGAATGAGCTTTTACACACAAATAATGTACTAGCATTATGCCAAAATTATTTGACTCACAGACTCTGTGAAAGTGTCTCAAAGACCCACAGGGACCCATGCTACTAGAGAGCAGCTGCTCTATGGCATCATCATGGCCTTCTTTCTCGACACTATTTAATAAACACTGTTTAAACTCTCTATTGCCCCTTCTACTCTCACAAGTACCTTCATATCACCACTTTGACCTTCTTTTGATTTACCATATACAGGTATTTCTCATTTCAGAAACTTTGCTACTTCTACTTGACTTCTAATAAAGCTTTAGTTTAGATGCTCCTTTTCCCAAGAATCCTACTCTGACTTTCCTTAATTTGGGTTAGGTATCTTGTCTTAAATATTACTCAAATTAATACCTTTTTTTTTTTTGAGATGGAGTCTCACTCTGTCGCCCAGGCTGGAGTGCAGTGGCGTGATCTCGGCTCATTGCAACCTCGCCTCCCGGGTTCAAGCAATTCTCCTGCCTCAGCCTCCTGAGTAGCTGGGATTACAGGTGCCCGCCACCATGCCTAGCTAATTTTTGTATTTTTAGTAGAGACAGGGTTTCACCATGTTGGTCAGGCTGGTCTCGAACCCCTGACCTTGTGATCCACCCGCCTCGGCCTCCCAAAGTGCTGGGATTACAGGCGTGAGCCACCGTGCCCAGCCCTCAAATTAATAAGTTATTTATTTGAAATTTCTAAGTAGATTAAAACCTTTAGGGACAAGAACCATAACCATCTCAAAAAGTATTTGACAGATACTATATTCTTCATAAATCTTTTTTTTCATTGTAACAAATATTTCAAAATAATGATATGGAGCTGCAGGTAATGAGATGGGTTTCTACTGCGTTAAATTCGATTTTTATCGGTCTATATTTGCAGTATTGAAGTAACTCAAGCATGTTACGTGGAATTTTATCTTTGTAGGCAAAAATAACCTTTCTGCTAAATCTTTCCATTCTTCAAGGGAGAGTTCAGGTTTCACTTCCTCTAAAACAACAATAAGTGTTTCTGATCACCTCTGTCTAACAACTATTGCTCAGTCTTTTAAACTTACGTAGCCCTAAAGTATTCTTATACTGCTCATTTGGCAACTTGCCATATATTCTTTATCTTGGAGTGCTGGTTACTTTGGGTCCATGTTTTCCCCACAAGTTCTGAGCTTCTCAAGAGTAGTGACCATGTCCTCTTTACTTTTGGAGCCTCCCTATACATTTCACATTTTCTTGGTACACAGCAGATGTTTAGTAATTGATTTTGATTTATTGGCTTTTTTTGTCATTGGGATCTCAGTCTTCTCTAAAGGACTGTTACAAAATATTTTATTGGTGATTTTTTATTTTGCAGTACAGCCTTTCTTTAAACTTGGATCTGGAGAACCTACATACACAATGAAGCAATTGTACATATAAGAAGAAAAGCACATCCAATTCAAAGTCTTCTTGGGCACTCTCTGGTTATATTGTACAGGACTGTGACCCCAAATAATACATACTTTTTGAAAACATCTGAATTAGTAAGGAATAGTTAAAAGTGACAGAAACAAAATTTAAAATAACTTAAAAAGGAAATTTATCGGCTCATATAATTGTGAAGTCCATGGGTGGAGATGTTTGTATTTAAGCCTGACTAACTCCAGAAGCTCAAACAATGATATCAGCTGATCCGTCTTGTGGTTCTGTTTGTATTTGTGTTTCTCTTCCTGATGGCATCATTCTCTCATGCCTTAGACAGGATCTCAAAGAAGCTTACTCAGTGCTTGGTGCTTACAGCCTACAACCCACAAGGCAGAGACACATCATCTCTCCAGCATCCAAATTTGAAATCTTGGTGGAAGCATTCTAACTGGTCCAGCTTAGTTCATGTGATCATCATTTGGACCAATTACTAAAGATAAAATGCTGGAATACCATGATGGGATAACTCTCAGCTCTATATGCACCACTGTCATTCACAGGCTAGCCATAACCGTATGAGTTGGGTGGGGTGGTGTTGGTAAAAGCCTGACAGAAGTTGATGTGCTGGACAGAAAAAGATTCTAGGTATCAACTATGCCTGGGTTCACAGATTTCTCTGCAATAATATTAAATAGGTACTTGGTTAATGCAAGGAATACGTAAAGTTGGGTACAAAAGAAAACATGTATTTGGGTTATTGAGATGGGAAAAATATTGGTTACTTGGAGGGGAATATCGTATTTCCTCTTTTAAAAGTAACTAAATTCTAATTTGGAAGAGAGATGTGTATTTACCAACATATTAGCTGTGGAATATAGGCAAATTATTTACCCTTTCTGAGTTTCAGTTTCAGATCTAGAGATCAGTAGTTTTTAACTTGGGCTACAAATTAAAATCACTTGGGGGAGCTCTTAGAAGGAGCTCCTATCAGGAGACGCCCAGGCTTCACGCTAGACAACTTAAGTCAGTGTCTGGGATAGGGATTCAATGTGATTACCTTTATAAATCCAAAGGTCATCCTAATGTATTCCCAAAGTTGAGAATCATTTCTCTAAATTCTTTCATTCCTTTGGTATACGATACATGTATTAGTTGTAAACTATGTTATTTATATTTACTGGGTTTGGGGTTGTTTCTGTGTCAACCATGTCTTCTATTTTCTGGGTTCTGATGCTTTGACATCTGGGCCCTTGTTGACTCTGGAAGGACTCCCTGCCAAGGTTTATGAATTCCAAGAGATGGTAAACAATTTTCTCTTGAGCTCTTTTCAAATACCAACCAACCAACTCAGAGCCCATGCCCCAACCACCACCTCCTTTACCAGACTCTTACACTCCAAGACACTATCCACCTGCCCTAATCACCCAAGATCAGGTACCAGAAAACCAAGGACAGCCGACAGCCACTATGTCCTATAGCCACTATGTCCTAAATATGCTCAACTTATTCAAATGATCCCGTCCTAAACCTGCTTACCCTCTTCACCTGTTCTTTCCCACGAAATCTCAGTAATTGCTCTTGCCCACAGTTTCCCCTCCCTCTGCCTCCTGAATGACCGAGGTGTTTCCCCATGTGGCCCTTTCATAACATGGTCCACCCCCTTTTTCTTTTTTTATCTTTTTCAAATTTTTATTTTACTTTAAGTTCTGGGATACATGTGCAGAACATGCATGTTTGTTACATAGGCATATGCATGCCATGGTGGTTTGCTGCACCTATCAACCTGTCATCTAGGTTTTAAGCCCCACATGCATTAGCTCTTTGCCGTGATGCTCTCCCTCCCCTACTCCCCAGCCCTCCAATAGACCCTGGTGTGTGTTGTTCCCCTCCATGTGACCATGTGTTCTCATTGTTCAATTCCTACTTAGGAGTGAGAACATGCTCAAATTATATTTCCCGTTCTAGATCCTTGAAGAATCGCCACACTGTCTTCCACAGTGGTTGAACTAATTTACCCTCCCACCAACAACGTAAAAGCATTCTTATTTCTCCACAGCCTCACCAGCATCTGTTGTCTCTTGACTTTTTAGTAATCATCATTGTGACTGGTGTAAGATGGTATCACGTTGTGGTTTTGATTTGCATTTCTCTAATGATGTTGAGATTTCTTCCATATGTTTTTTGGTCACATAAATGTCTTATTTTGAGAAGTGTCTGTTCATATCCTTTGCCCACTTTTTCATGGGGTTGTTTTACTCTTGTAAATTTAAGTTCCTTGTAGATTCTGGATATTAAAATTTTGTCAGATAGTTAGATTGCAAAAATGTTCTCTCATTTTGTAGGTTGCCTGTTCATTCTGATAATAGTTTCTTTTGCTGTGCAAAAGCTCCTTAGTTTAATTAGATCCCATTTGTCAATTTTAGCTTTTGTTGCAATTGCTTTTGGTGTTTTTTTCATGAAATCTTTGTCTATGCCCATGTCCTGATTTATTGCCTAGATTTTCTTCTAGGGTTTATATGGTTTTGGGTTTTACATTTATGTCTTTAATCCATCTTGAGTTAATTTTTGCATAAAGTGCAAGCAAAGGGTCCAGTTTCAGTTTCTGCATATGGTTAGCCAGTTTTCCCAGCACCGTATATTAAATAGGAAATCCTTTGCCCATTGCTTGTTTTTGTCAGGTTTGTCGAAGATGGTTGTAGATGTGTGGTGTTATTTCTGAGTTCTCTGTTCTGTTCCATTGGTCTGTATGTCTGTTTTGGTACCAGTACCATGCTACTTTGGTTACTGTAGCCTTGTAGTATAGTTTGGAGTCAGGTTGCCTCATGCCTCCAGCTTTGTTCTTTTTGCTTAGGATTGTCTTGGCTATATGGGCTATTTTTTGGTTCCATATGAAATTTAAAGTAGCTTTTTTTCTAATTCTGTGAAGAATGTCAATGGTAGTTTGATGGGAATAGCATTGAATCTATAAATTACTTTGGGCAGTATGGCCATTTTCATAATATTGATTCTTCCTATCCATGAGCATGGAATGTTTTTCCATTTGTTTGTGTCCTCTCTTATTCCCTTGAGCAGTGGTTTCTAGTTCTCTTTGAAGAACTCTTCTCTTTGAAGAGGTCCTTCACATCCCTTGTTAGCAGTATTTAGTATGAGATTTCAGTATGAAACTGAAACTCAGAAACTCGGGTATTTTATTCTCTTTGTAGCATTTGTGAATGGGAATTTATTCATGATTTGGCTGTCTGCTAGTCTATTGTTGGTGTATAGAAATGCTTGTGATTTTCGCACATTGATTTTGTATCCTGAGACTTTGCTGAAGTTGCTTATCAGCTTAAGGAATTTTGGGGCTGAGACAATGGTGTTTTCTAGATATAGGGTCATGTCATCTGCAGAGACAATTTGACTTCCTCTCTTCCTATTTGAATACCCTTTATTTCTTTCTCTTGCCTGATTGCCCTGGCCAGAACTTCCAGTACTATGTTGAATAGGAGTGGTGAGAGTGGTTCGTTGTCTAGGGTGCACCCCTTTTTCTTGGAAACTGTGAGTAACTATCTTTTAATGAAAATCATTTCCTGATCTGTTGTCTTCCTATACCTCAGAACTTCTATAAATACACTATCTTTTAAAACAGTTTTTTCCAAGCATACTGTAAGTACTTTGAAGGAAGGGATTGCACTTCAAAATTTCTTAGTATCCCAGGACTGCTTAAGTATAGTTGGTGTTATTTATTCAATAAATACTCGCTACTTGATTCCATTTAGGACCTACGGATTTAGGATATTATATGTTAAATTGAAAATTATTCACTGGAAAAACCTCAATATTCACTTAAACAATATGGATTCAATCTGCTATAGTTCTTCAGGAAAATTGGGCTACGATTATGTGAAAGATTATTATTAAGGGTTCCTATGTTCTCTGTTCAGTTCTTCCCTTTTTATTTGTAGTTCATGTTTCTTAAAAAAAAATCCTCAACTAGACTTATGATTTGATATTTTAATAGCCTTTTAAAACAGATTCTCACCTGCTTTGAAAAACCAACACATACATGAGGCCAAGAACAGGTTAAAACCTGGTCACCTCATTAATACCTTTAGTGGAGGCCAAAACCAGGTTAAGACTCGGTCACCTCATTAGTATCTTGTTTAGGCACCTCCAATTTAGTAGCTAGGCAAAGTATTAATGACTGACTGATTTTTAATCTACTTTTGGCTCTAGTGAAGGCACAGTGTTTCAGGCAGATTAGGGCATGTTTGAAAAATCCCCGTTAGACATCAGTAATGCAGCACAACTGTAGAAGTAGTATGATTTTAAGACTTAAGGATAGTATTAATGCCTTCTTACCATGTTTCAGACTTAAAGCAAAGTGCTTTTGCTGGTATTATGTCATTTCACGCACACCAGGACTCTATGTGGAGGACTGCCATTATCATCATTCAATAGGTGAGGAAAGAGACTCAGAAAGGTTGAGTCACTTATCAAAGTTCATACAGCAAATACTTGGCAGAAAATATCTGCCGGCCTTTAATGCAGTCACTTCCAGTTTCCTTCTCCCCATTTCTGACTTCTTTTGAGAATAATCCCCAGGTGATTTTGATGCACAAATGGACATGACAAGTACTGAAGTCTGACAGTATTTTACAAACTGTGCATCATGACAAATTTGTGTGTCATGAAGTCAGTTTGGTGGGTTGTAACAACTGTATAAAATTAAAATAGAATAAAATAGAAACTATCAGAGTGCATTGCATATATTAGGTTGGTTCAAAAGTGATTGTAATTACTTTTAATTGCAAAAGCTGCAGTTACTTTTAATCACAAAAACCATGGTTACTTTTGCACCAACTGAATACTAAGGGTGAGTATTTTTCTTGAGGCTTTTGCTTCAGTTAAAATAACATATAAATATGTATATATATATTTATATACATAACATGCACATATATCTATATAGGATCTGAATGAAAATGGATTCCTTGCTGTGATTATGGGTTGAAAATCATTTAGGCCGGGTGTGGAGGCTCACACCAGTAATCCCAGTACTTTGGGAGACCGAGGTGGGTGGATCACTTGAGGTCAGGGGTTCAAGACCAGCCTGGCCAACACAGTGAAACCCCGTCTCTATTAAAAATACAAAAATCAGCCGGTGTGGTGGCAGGCACCTGTAGTCCCAGCTGCTTGGGAGGCTGAGGCAGGAGAATCGCTTGAACCCAGGAAGTGGAGGTTGCAGTGAGCCGAGATAGCACCACTGCACTCCAGCCTGGCAACAGAGCGAGACTATGTCTCAAAAACAAAACAAAACAAAAACAAAATCCTTCTTCTAGGGGTTAGGAATTAACAGTAGGGGCCTGAGAAGGGCAGACTGCACTGTTGTTAGGGGAGAGCCTCACATTGCTAGAAGCGATTCTCCAACTAGTTTCTCCTCACAGTGTCCTTGATGCGGGGTGAAGAGTCAATTAGAGCTGCAGGAATGGGACAGGCTTTTGGGATGGAATGCCCTACTGGTTTGTACAAGAAAAGAATGCCCTACTGGTTTGTCCTTTAAATGCAGAAAGCCTCATGTCTTTGCGGTTACTATCTCTGCTTAGTAGGCTGGAAGTTTTTCAGCTAATGCCGCTCATGTAGAGACATGTGACTTTGATTTTTACATGACAAACCTGAGATGGTTTGCATAAAGCTGGCTTGCTGTGAGTTATACTGTAATCCTCTCATGGCAACAGACAAGATGTTTCCTTATTTTTGCAGCTGCCACTGACTCTGGTTTGAACCAAACCACTGTCAGCTGCAGAACTGACACAACTATAATTTTTAATGCTAATAAAACGAATATGCTTCAAGAAGATGGGCGAAATAAATTGTACCAAATGTTGAAGTTTTATTTTTTCTGAACAGTATTTCTTAGTACTTTGGGAAGTCAGTTTCACTTTGAGTTTTACTTTGGGGAGTTTCTTTGAATTATTCCCGTTTAACAGGGCGAAGATGAACTAATACAACCTGGCATATGAGCCCACACTGTCAAACCTGAGGTTTCATGAGGTAGCTATTACTTGAAAACAAAACAAAATAAATGCCAAATGCCCTTTTAAACCTGTTCTTAGAAGAAAGAAAAATTAAAAGGATTCACAGTAATGTTGGGCAAAATATTGTTGTTGGTATTTTCCTGGAGGCTCCATCACGAGTTCTATAAACATATTGCCCAATACTTCCTCCCCTTGCCAAAGTCTCTTCTAGCTAGGAGTATACATGTGCCCCCAAGGCTGCCTACACATGTCCATTGTGATTTAATCACCTTATTAGTGCTTAGACTAGAACACTTCTCGCTTCCCTAAAAATGCTCTTCTTTGTAAAATAGGTATCCAGCAAATTGAGGTTTTCAAGTGGTACCACATTAAGCATAATACAAAATCTTATTCCAATATTTTGAATAAGGTTATTAAACTGGAAGTATTAGGTAAAAGATTGTAGAGGTCAAATTTAACCTGCTGTCTCCCTAAACTCCTCCCTAACCTCATCCCAGATGATGTCATAAAATCACGGAAGTTCATTAGCTTATTCATTTTGTTCAAAATTGTTTTCAAGTTCTGCTAAATTAATAGGTAGTCATTTAAGTCTCATATGTGAAGATCTGTTTGTGTAGTGGTTGAAGGCTCACTCACTATACAATTGCACACAAACAGAGTGGGGATAAACAGCTTCCACAGTATTTCTGGTCTTGTTCGGTATCTGATGAAGTGAAATCTCCTACAACTACCTAATAGACAAGGCTAGTAATTTCTGGTTCCAAAAAGTAGGTTAAAATTCCTATGTACTAATAAATTATAAAATGCATTTTCTACTACTTCTTCCTTCTTCCCTTTTGATTTAAATACTCATAATAAAAATCCAAAAGAGAATAAACATTTAAAAGCAATAATAATTCCTTGTTACTAAAATATTAATGAAAACATAGCAAAGTTTCCATTTTTTATCATAATTTCATGTGTCAAAATAACCTAATAATGATAGAAAAGTTTGTTGTGAGATTCTCATGAATAGAGTTGGTACCATTTGACTCTTCTGCTGTGGTTGCCACTAGATAACACACACTATAGGTGTGTTATAAAGAATGATCTATTCTATAATGAAATAAAAAACAGTGAGATAAGCTTACTTCTTTCTTAATGTTTATTATTACAAAGCCACAAATGAAACTTTTTTTTTTGAGATAGCGACTTGCTCTGTCATCAAGGTTGGAGTTCAGTGGCATGATCACAGCTCACTGCAGCCTCAACCTCCTGGGCTCAAGGCATCCTCCCACCTCAGCCTCCCCAGTAGCTGCAATTACTGGTATGCACCACCACACTCAGCTAAGTTTTAAATTTTTTGTAGAGATGGGGCTCTCACTATGTTGGAACTCCTGGGCTCAAGCAGTCCTCCTACCTCGGCCTCCCAAAGTGCTGAGATTACAGGTATGAGCCATCACATCTGTCCCACTTTGTATTTTTAAATGGAGGTCAACCCATTCATTAGCAAATGATCTTGTTGTATGTAACAAATTGATTGTGTCAGAAGCTTTAATTAAATTGAATATGCTTAGATTTAAAAAAAACCCTACAAACAATATATAGGTTCCACATACCATCACTGCCAATAATGCAATTTGTCCATTCATGAAACTTATAAAAACATATCTATTGCGATTATACTGCATGCTTTTCTCCATATCAGAAATAAAAAGCCAAATATTAAACTTAACTAGAATATAATTTATGCTGTTAGGAATAAAACTTAAACAAAAACAAGAAACCCCAAACAACTCTACTGATGTCAGGAATCCAAGACAAAAGAAGGATATCAGGTAATGTATTCATGGCCTAATTATGGAGTAAAATCTGCTGATAACTCCGTGATTCTATTGAATTTGCTCCTCCCTGAGCAAAATTCATTCTTGTAACATTTGTTCTTGCGTGTTGCCCCTAATATCTATATTCTATGCATGTAGAATATTCTGAAACAGTATTTACTGTACAATATTATAATAGCTTATTTACTGTTTGAGTCTTTAATTGCTTGAAGAGGCAGATTATACCTTATTAACCTTTGTATTCAGTGGCTGGTACATAATAGGAATTCAACTAATGGGTATTTTTTAGTCTATTAATAAGCTCAAACTAATGCACACAAATAATATACATTATATACAAATACATTATAATATACATATGCACATACAATTGTTTCTTGGTTTCCATGGGTCATTGGTTCCAGAACCTCCACACCAAATTCCCAGATGCTCAAGCCCCTTCTATAAAATGATGTAATATTTACATGTAGCCTATGGACATCCTCCCATATACTTTAAATCATCTCTAGATGATGTACAATACCTAATACAATGTAAATGCTATGTAAATAGTCATACTGTACTGTTTTTAAACTTTTATTGTTTGTTATTGTATTGTTATTTGATTATTATTTGTTGAATGTATTCTATTTGTGATTCAATTAAATCCATGGTTGAACCTGTAGATACGAGAGCTGACTGTACATAGATACATATACATACATATATAATACCACCACATTTACAAATAATGAGATAGCCCATCAAAGGCATTGTTCTACCAGAGATTACATTTGTGTGTGTGTGTTTCTTTTTTTTTTTTTTTTCTTTTTTGAGATGGAGTCTCGCTCCGTCACCCAGGCTGGAGTGCAATGGCGTGATCTCGGCTCACTGCAACCTCTGCCTCCCAGGTTCAAGCAATTCTCCTGCCTCAGCCTCCCAAGTAGCTGGGCTTACAGGCACCCACCACTACGCCTGGCTAATTTTTTGTATTTTTAGTAGAGACGGGTTTCACTATGTTGGCCAGGCTGGTCTCGAACTCCTAACCTCAGGCGATCCACCTGCCTCGGCCTCCCAAAGTGCGTTTCTCTGTTTTAACAAGAAAAGTTGCCAGCAATCTCAAGGTGCAGGTGAGGACAGGAAATCATTCTGGGAGTGCTGAGGGAAGTGTCCCTTTGAAAGGGAGTTCTAATAGTTCTGATTATAAGTAGCTCTAGCAGAATGCACGTGGTTGCCAGGAAGAAAAGAAATATGAGGATTCTAGGTCTATGGGGAGGTAGCTGCTAGAAATTTGAACTAAAAGTGATGAGTGCTTAAAGCTGTACCCTTAGGAGATCATGTGTGGGGCACTCTTTACCAATTAGGCTATAAGGAAATGGAATCACCTCTCACAGCAGAGCACAGGCACTATCTGTCAGGATGTTTGGGAGAATAAAACAGCATATGGCAGTGAGAAACAATAAAATTGTGGCTTGATCAAATTGGTATTATCTTCTCCTGCTGTGAGTAAAATGGAGCAAGAGCCCTTTATAACAATACCTAGAGAGTTTAGACCATTAGGACATGGGTAGCATACTGGACTATCTGCTAATAGTGCAGGAAAAAAACAAATAAATAAATTTAAAAAGAGCTGCAATTGTATTTGTAACTAAAGTTATGAAGCTATTCCTTTGAAAGATAAATGTGTGTGTGCATTTAATTTTATTTACCAATAGTCAGAAATAGACAAACTTTACTTACATGGCTCATTATAATTTCACTTGAAGAGAAGAAAGATTGCTAGCTTCAAAAGTGTCTTTCTATACCATCTTTGTGAGGAAGATGAACACATTTCATGGTTAAAATATAGATTTTTAAAATACTGGATTCTTATTTTCTATGAGAATTGCTGAATTATCACTTAACTACTTGAGAAATGTTCACTTTTTGCCAAAGCCTCCACAGTACTTTGGGAAGAATCTGCAGTCTGCTGGGAATCTTACTTCTCTGGGACAAAGGGAGTTAAAGACCTTGTGCTCCTCAATACATTTGACATTCCAAGAAATTTTGTAATAAAAAAGGAAGCAATTAATCTGTGAAAAATATTTCATAAAGAGAAAAGCACTTATACTTCTTTCAGGAAAAAAGAAGTTGCCAAACTCCACATTAAATGCCTTGTAGATGAAATACACTTGAGCAGGAAGGGAGGAGAATTAGGAGCAGTGGTCAAAGGGCCCTGGAGCCTATAAGAAAAGAATCTGATGGAGCACAGCTGCAGCCAATCCGCATAACGTTCTCTCCAAGGAAGGAAACTGAGCGATAATGCCAACCAAACAGAATGTTATCACAGTGGCCAACTGCTAGTTGCAAAAGGCCAAGGCAAACTGAGATATTTACATTCAAGAGTAAAACAATTATCTTGCATCTTACTTCCATTTTCATTTCCTGTTCATACTGTCTTACTAAGTGAGAGATAAGGGTAACATTTTTAATAACAGGAGTTCCAAATAATTTCAGAGAAAATGAAATATTTCCAAAAAAATTAGTGCTTCAAGGGGGCAAATTCCTCTAAGCAACTACATGGACAGTGCTAGATATAGGGCATATACTCAATCAAGAGCATTCGAATTCAATCAACAGATCACTAAATATTTATTGAGTTACCTACTAAGATGGGGCTTAGGCTAAAGTCAAATCCCAGCTCTGTCCACTATACTCACACAGCACTTTCAAAATATTTTCAACATCCACCCTCATGCTACAATAATTACTTATTTATGGGTCTATCTTTTAACTACAGTTTGAGGTGCAGGAAGATAAATGCCATGATTAAATAATTATTATATCTCAATTAGTTTGCTCAATGCTGTACAGACATGGTAGCTACTAAATAAATATTTTGTGAATTTATTAAAAATTAATACATATATTAGTTTATTGTCCTTATTTCCTAGGTTTGCCTTCATTGCTGTGGTTCTGTGTAAATTTGCTCAAGCTCTTCATGCTCTATTTAGAATAACACTGACTTCACAGGATTTTTTTTTTTTTTTTTTGCTCAAACGTGTCTTTATTTTGCCTTCTTTCTACTTTAAAAATATCAGCTTTATTCAGTTATAGTTTACATACAATAAAATCCAACACTTTAAAATGTACATTTGAATAGGTTTTGATGAATACATTTAGTCATGTAACCGCTACCACAATTTATATGATTAGGCTTTGTTTCCCCACCAAAATCTCATCTTGAATTATATTCCCCACAATCCCCACATGTCAAGGGAGAGACCAGCTGGAGGTAATTGGATCATGGGGGTGGTTTCTCCCATGCTGTTCTCATGATAGTGAGTTCTCATGAGATCTGATGGTTTTATAAGTGTTTGGTAGTTCCTCCTGCGTTCATCATCCTTCCTGCTGCCTTGTGAAGAAGATGCCTTGCATCTCCTTTGCTGTCCGCCATGACTGTAAGTTTCTTGAGGCCTCTCCAGGAATGTGGAACTGTGAGTCAATTAAACTTTTTTCCTTTATAAATTACTCAATCTCAGGCAGTTCTTTATGGCAGTGTGAAAATGGACTAACAGTCATGATATAGAACATTTCCATCAATGCGTAAAGTTTCCTTGTGCCCTTTTGTAGTTAATTCTCTCTTCCAGCTCTGGCCTCTGGAAACCACTCATCTGCTTCTGTGACCCAAGGGTCATATAAGCAAAATCATACAGTATGTACTTTTATTTAGCATAATGCTTTTGAGATCCATCTTTGTTGTTGCTCGTATCAGTAGTTTGTTCCTTTTCATTGCTGAGTATTTCGTTTTATGGATATACTATAATGTATTTATCCATTTCAAAGTTGATAGACATTTATTATTTTGGCTATCATAATAAAGCTGCTACAAATATTGCAGTAGATGTTCATCTAAGCTTACGTTTTTATTTCTCTTTGATAGATACCTACGAGTTGGATCACTAGGTCACATGGTAAGTGAATATTCAACGTTATAAGAAGCTACTAATCTGTTTTCCAAAGTGACTATACAATTTTGCATTTCTACCCGCAATGTATGAGAGTTCCAGGTTCTCTTCATCCTTGTCAACATTTGGTATTGTCAGTCTTTTTCATTGTAGCTGTTCTAGTGTGTGTGAAATGGTATCTCACTTTGGGTTTAATTTTGATTTTTCTAATGGCTAAGAATATGAAGTATCCTTTCATACGCTTACTTGCCATTCATGTATCTTTGGAAAAGTGTCTGTTCAAATCTTTTGCCCATTGCCATGTCATCATATTACTGAATTGTAAGATTCTGTATACATTCTGGAATATGTCTTTTATCAGATATGTATTTTGAAAATGGCTTTCTTTCAATCAATAGCTTGCCTTTCATTAAGTGTAATTTGAAAAAGAGCAAAAGTTTTTACTTTTAGTGAAGTCCAAATTATCAGTTTTCTTTTTATTTAAGGTTTATCCTTTTTTATGCACTAAGAAATATTTGCTACCCTAAGATCAGAAGATGTTCTTCTGTTTTTTTCCCTAGAACTTTAATAGTTTTAGCTTTTACATTTAAGTCTATGATCTATTTTTAGTTAACATCTGAGTATTTTGTGATATAAAGGACAAAGTTTCTCTCTCTCTCTCCATATGGATATCAATTGTTTTAGCATCATTTTTTGAAAGGACTAACTTCTCTTCATTGAATTATCTTGAAACATTTGCCAAAAATGAGTTTATGTACACTTGTGGATCTATTTCTGATATCTCTATTTTTTCGTCCACATGTTTATTCTCATGCCAATCACATATTGTCTCACTTACCAGCTTTCCAGTGTCAAAATCAGGAAAGATAGATTCTCCAACTTTGTTTTCTTTTTTTACAATTGTTTGGACTATTGGATGATTTCCACACTTTTCTATTTTAGGTACAATGTCAAACTCTAAAATATAGCTTGCTGGGAGTTTAGTTAGAATTGCACTGAAATCTATAGATCAAAATAGAGATAAGTGACATCATAACAATATTGAGTCTTTCAAACCATATACATGCTCTAACTTCCTATATATTTAGTTCTCTTTAAATTTGTCTAATGATATTTTGTCACTTACCAGATCTTGCATATGTTTTATTAAATTATGTGTACACATTATTGATACTATTCCAAATAGTATTTAAATATTTTTAATTTCCATTTTTTGCCAGTAGTAACAAGGTTTCTATATAGATCTTAAATTCTAAACAATTTAGCACTTGCTAAATTCTCTTATTATTTCTAGTAGCTTTTTGAGAATTAGGATTTTTGACATAGCTAATCACATTATTTATGAATAAAAAGAATGTTACTTCTACCTTTCTAATTCATCTAGAACTTCCAGTAGATTGTTGAATAAAAGAGATGAGAACCAACTTCCTTGACTTGTTATTGATTATAGAAGAAAACGATTATATATTATATGTTTATGGTAAATGGTTTTTATCAGGTAGAGGAAGTTTCTTTATATTCCTAGTTTATTGAGCATCTTTATCATGAATGAAGGTTGAATTGTGTCAAATGGTTTACTGTATCTGCTGAGAAGATCATATATTTTTTCTTCTTTAGTTTATTAATATGGTCAATTGTGATAATTGAATATCAAATTATAAAATTATCTGATATCCCTGGGATAAACAAAATTTATCATCCTTAACAAAAATTTATCATCCTTTAAGATTGATTTCTGAATTCTATTTGCTAAAATGTTCTGAAGAATTTTGTGTTTAAGTCCACAAAGTATATTGGTCTATAGCTTTCTTTTCTTGTCATGTCTTCGAGTGGTTTTGGTATTTGGGTAATTCTGGCCTCATGGAATAAGTAGGAAAGTGTCCTCACCTCTCACAGTTTCTCATAGCATCATTTGAAAAAGTAAATTCCACAAGTACTATAAATTTAAGAATAAACACTATAAAATGAGACTGGAGTTCTGTGTTTTATGCTTTACAAAATATACCTTATAATGTTTCATATAAAAGATGTATATATCACAATATGACATTACAGTTGAATATTAAAATCAATAAAGCATGTTGTCCAGATATTTTTGCTGTGCATTTTACAAAATGAATTCTGAATCAAAACAACCTGAAAGGGAAGCCCTTTTACATAAACAATTTAATAACAATATTTTGAAACCAAGCCTATATTATATCAACAAATAAGGCTAATGGGCAGAGTATGGACAGGGAAACAAAGATATGTTGAATTTCTCATATATAGTTAAGCAAAACATTTTCATTCCTGGCTTTCAAACTTGTAGAAACAAGATTACAATGTTTTTACAATGCTTAATTTTTTAATTGTTAATTTTTATGGGTATGTAATAACTGTATATATTTATGAGGTACATGAGATATTTTGATATAGGCATACAATGCATTAAAATCACATCATAGTAAATGGGGGTAACCCTCACCTCAGCTTTTATAATGCCTACTTTTTATAACTAGTAGAACTAAAAGTGATTTATACAACTACCAAATTCTTGTGGAGTTTAAAAGAAAATAAAAATGATCCATATGTTGTATGTACGTGTGTGTTTGTGAATCCGTCCACACATACATACTAGTGAGCAAAACAAATAAAACCCAGGATGAGAACTTCCATTTTAAACATAAAGTTATGAACAAAATTAATCAATTTTAACCCTCAATTAAAGGGAAACAGATAACATTTCTGAAAACACTAAATACTTTTTAAGTTCAAACACAAAATGCCAGAGAATGTTAACAGCAACAACCACCACAACAAAGGGATGTTCAGGAATTATCAAGCAGGGACAAACAAAAAGAAAAAAAACAAGTGTGGAAGTTAGAACTTAAGGCAGCCGGGCAAGGTGGCTCAAGCTTGTAATCCCAGCACTTCAGGAGGCCGAGATGGGTGGATGGCTTGAGCCCAGGAATTCGAGACCAGTCTAGACAACATGGGGAAACCCAGTATCTACAAAAAATACAAAAATTAGCCAGTTGTGGTGGCACCCCCCTGTAGTCCCAGCTACTCGGGAGGCTGAGGAAGGAGAATCCCTTGAACCTGGGAGGCAGAGGTTGCCAGAAAGTTGAGATTGTGCCACTGCACTCCAGCCTGGGTGACACAGCGTGACTCCATCTCAAAAAAAAAAAAAAAAAAAAAGAAAGAAAGAAAGAAAGAAAGAAAAGAAAAAGAACTTAAGGCAAGAAAGACTGAAAGGATAAAAATCCTTAGAAAAAAATTAACCAAACACAATTGTTTTGAGAGACATTACACTCCTATCTCAGCTTTTAATAGGTTAAACTGACATAAAAAGAAATAAAGGTATAGAGAATTTAAGTTAATTGAAAATTAAGTTAAAGTGTTTATGAATGTGTGTATATCTACACTCACATATGTATACATAATACCACTAATTATAACCTATAACTTACTTAAGATATTTTAAAACTTTTTTAAAGGAATAGTGTAATGAACCTCCATGTATTTGTCACTCATCTTCAATAGCTATTAATTCATAATCTATGTCGTTTTATTCTTCTCTGGATTATTTTAAAGCAAACCCAAGGCATTATATCATTCCAACTACTAATATTCACTCTTTATCTCTAAAACATACTTTCAATAACACTATTACATTTTAAAATTAACTGTTATTACTAAATATGATCAAATATTTTCTTAGTGATTAAATGTTTCCAGTTAACTCATAAGATTTAAAAAATTTATTTGTTCAAATCAGGATGATTGCAAATTTAAAAGAAAGTAACACATACAAGCAGAAAACTACATACCCAGAATCACAGAAAATATATTAAAATGCTAACAATATTCATTTCTGTATGGCAAAATTTGAGCTTTTAAAATTATCTCTTTATGACACCTAAACATTCTTAAAATTTCCTAATAATAAACAGGAGATCATTTCAGTCATTCATTATCATCATTAAATAATGACACATTTAAATAAGATCAATTTCACCCAGTTAAGAATGAGGGCCAAGTTGTTACTTAGCTGTTGCTGTCTGTTTTCTACTACATTAATTTGTGAAGGATTTGTCTATGTATAAAGTGAAAATTAAAATAGAAAGGATCATAAATAAAATACACATTTTCTTAGAATATTATTTTATTCCTAAATGGAATTATGAAGCATAATTTCATTAGCCATAATTCTTATTGAGACTCAAAAAGTAACTCTCATTAACCAAGTGCACTGTGTTTTCAGAATTATGAAAACAGCTCAGAAACAGTTAAAGTGACATTAGTAAAAAGTATGTGTATTTGTATTACTATGATATTTATATTCAAGAAGCTTATATCAGGAAATAGTCTAGATACTCAGTGGTATGTTTGAAGCATAGGTCTGTTTCATGTCTTAACCCTGCTGAGCTGATGTTCCTGGATGAAACCAACTGCACTTAAACTCCTGTATTTACTTTTCTGTCTCTGGTCCCTGTCTGAGGCGTCTTAAGATGTTGTTACAATAATCTACTATGTGGAGTGTCTGGAGGTGTCTCTTACTTCTCTGGCATTAAGAGACAGTGATTCGTTGGATAGCAGAATTTCAAATATGTGTAGTTTTATGAGATACAGAAACTGCCACCCTTCCTCTTCCTCCTTGTATATGCACACACACACACACACACACACACACACCCCTTCTTTGTTCTCTGAGGGTCTCCAATGACTCTAAGCATCTAAGGACATTTCACTTTATATTGAGCTCAAAGTTTTGGATGAGGAGAAATACTTTAGAGAGGGAAAATAGAGACATATCTCATTCTGCATTTTTTCCATCTTAATTTGTACTTTATCCACATATTTCGAACCCTTTTCCAGGCTCCTATTTTTCTCACAATGCTACTCTGTTGTTAGTAATCTAATGGGCCATCTTTCCCAGGTGTTCATAAATTTAAAATCTGGATTTGATTGGCATTGCAAGAAATGCATACTTAACAAAACTTCAGTTCTAGAATTTGAGATTCACTCACAGACAAGTTCGGGAAGGAGAGTAGAGTGGCACTGGTATATTTCGGGCCAGCAGAAGGGGAAATTTCCATAGTTTCCCTCAAATTATGCAATACTAGTAGTAATTAATTCTTCTAGACCTGGGTACAGAAATACTTTAGATTAGCTGATCTTCTGGAACACTCCTCTCTATCTCCAGTAGGTTCACTTACCCAAGGGTGTGTACACGTAGGGCAGAGGTTTTGAACTAGTAGGTCTGGGTGACATTCTGTAGTCTGCTTAAGTGACTGCTTATGTGTACAACTTAAGGGACAATGATGAAGACTGAGGGTCCCAGGCACCTCTCTGGGACCTCCAGTGATGCCTGCAGTAAGCATCATTAGAGTAATTTCATTGAGAATGCAGTGCAGTCTTAATGGGATGAATAACATTAAGCTATTAAAACCAGTTGAAATAATTTGATTGTTCAGTTTTTAAAAATTAGCTTACAGTCATCTAGAGTAAATGGGGCACAAAATAAATATGTTTAAGAGGTGAAGAAGGGAGTTTGGGAAATTGTGTATTATCAGAAAAAGTGTTGCAGGAATTCCTGACAAACCCTGACAGCACAGGGATGGTGGCTTTCTTGAGAGAGTACTGCCTAATTAATTAATTCAATATTTTGCTAGCCTCCTGATGAATACAATTCAGTAATGTGTTTCTCTCAAAATAAGTCTAAAGTTTTGTGCAGTTGTTCTCCTAGTCCCCTTCTCCTCCTGCTGCTTTTCTTTTAGTTTCTCAGTTTTGTTTCTCTAACATAGTTTATCATGTTCTGGTGATTTTAAACCTCAGAAAATAGTTTGAACATGGAACAAAGTAAATGTCTTTGGTTGTACAGACTGTAAATATTTCCACATAAAAAATGAAATGCTTTCATATTTTGAGTTCAAGTTAGATGTAAGCTGTATAATAAAATACAATAATTTGAACATATAACATCCTTGTTTATACAACTGAGCTGTAAAGTTTGATATATACAGAAACAGGTCTTAGCTGAGCAAAGCCTTCATTTTGGTTTGTTTCGGGAATATGATCCCTCCTGTCTGTGTATTTTGAGGGCCTGAATCTGACTCTCAAATAAACCCCAAAAAAGAGAAATATGGTAGCAGAAGAAAGTTAACTTCTCTGGAACCATTACCTTAATAACCTTGCTTTAAGTGGTATCTGATACGTGACCTCCAAAGACTGAAACGTACTACAGGCTTTTGAAACAACAATGAGGATTTCTAGTTTAGTATGGCAAATCAGAAATGCTGGTTCATGACCCCAGCTCCCAATAACAGCAATTCCCCTTGACTTCCAGTTATGATATCCATGAATGTACACATAAAAGACCAAAACTGGTACAACTCTATGAAGTAAAGATAAACAAAAAAAAGCATAAAAAATTCAGGTGAAATGGACAGTAACTGTAGTTTTTGTAGCACAGTAATGTGCCCAACCTTAATGCTCCGGAATAGAAAAGATAGCACCAAAAGTCATCAGGACTCCCATATGCCCAGTTTCTATGCCTGACTCTGAAAAGAGTGGCACAGCCCAAGTCATGCAGTCTTTAATTTGGGCCATCTTGTGGATTTTCGTCTTTATGTAAAGTACATGGAGAATCTATTGAAGGGTTTTGAGCAAGGGAGTGATTTACTCTTTGAAATCTTCACAGGGACTGCATTATAGAGAGTTAGTTTCATAAAACAGAAAGAATGTGTTCAGGACCAGTAATAGATTGGGAGGATGACAATAATGGAGACTGGGACGAATAGAGAGATTTAGGCAGTATCTATGAGCTGGTAAAATGGAGAACCCTTGAAGATCAATTAACTGTAAGTAGTGGCAGAATAAGAGAGGTAAAAGAAGAAAGTAAACATATTCTTATCTAAATGCTACACGAAAATTATTTAATCCAACCCAATATCCCTTCCATTGAGCAAGGAATAGAAGCAAGCTTATAGAAAACATCAATCTTAAAAGAATAGCCAACTTCATATCATACAATATAGTTTTAATTCTCAAATGCCTATTATGTCAGTATTTAGTGTTCCTGAAATCAAGTGTGCCCTACAATCACTGGAAAATTAACTTACTGTCCATCAATCAGAAGACTATTATATATGCTATATTAACTGAGTAGAACAAATCTGTCTTTGAGGGAGATTACTCAGCCTCTACTTGCCTATTTCCCTTTATAGCTGAGAAAGATAAGATCCCCTGTCTGAAGTCAAATGCTCATCCATTAGTCTAAGCTTACCTTCTTCCTATGATATTTCAATTCTTCTGTTTAGTGAAGTCAGACAGAAGTAGATTCACATTCCACATTTACTCCTTATTATTTATAGCACCTTGACAAGATAACTTCATCTATCAGAACATCAGTTTCATTATTTTATAGCAGGGATGGGTGAACACCTAGGGGTTGTTTTGGTGTTTGGGAGGAATACATGTATACCTTATATTAGATAACTGTTATATAACTGATGCATTATAGCTGTTCAGTAAATGGCAGTTATTTCACCAAGATACTCCTCCACCAATATATGATGCAAACTTTTTTGCATCATATATTATAAATAATATTATCATATTAAAATTAAGTTAATATATATCAAACTCTACTCATCATCACCTCACATTTTTTTCTATGGTAATTTCATTTTTTGATTGCTTTATTCTAATAATTGTTGTAGAATTTCTATCATTCTTTGATGTCCTTCACCTTACTACAATTCCAACATCTGCTCTGTTGCTAAGTTGTAATGCTTAGATCTCCAAAATATTGCTTATATTTGTCTCTGCATTTCCATTTTCATTTATTTTAATTCAAGTCACCAGCAACTTCAAGTAACTGTAGTAGACACTCAATGAGTTTCCCCCTTGTATAGTCTCATTATTCCCTGCCAGCATCGTTTCTTCCACCTGTGGCCATGTTTTCTGTATATATCTCAAAACCTTCAAGGGTTTCCAATAAACAAACTCATCATTTAAGTCCTTTCATGTTCTGCTTACATTCCATCCTTAAAGTCTATTTTCCCATTCTCCTCCTACAAAGACATCACAGTTCAATGACACCAGACTACCAGCTGCTTCACAAACACCCTGAGTTTTTATCTACTTGAGACTTAGCTCATATTTTCCTTCTGTTAGACATCTCATGTCACTAAAATCACTGACTGAAATCCAAATCCTTACTTAAGGTTAGCTGAAATGCCAGTTCCTTTACGGCAATTTTTTTCTTAGTTCAGCCCACATGAATAACAATAAAATCCTGTCTTCCTCTAAACCTCCACAGCACTTTAGGCTTCACATATACCCCTTGAATTAGAGGAATTTGCACTGTACCTTTACAATTTATGTAATATCTCACCAACCCAGGATTATTATGAAACCCGTAATTACCCTAAAAAGTTAATGCTTTTGTGCCTCTTCAAAAAAAAATATCCTTTAGGTAAGTTTTGGAACTTACTTATTTTTTTTTTTTGAAGAGACACAAAAATGTTTTGGAAATTACCTAAAGTTCCATTTATTTGGAAAAGAGCACAAGTGTTGCATGGGGAATGGACAGATGTAACCCATCATTATTCAAACTGTTCTCTCTAGAAATTCAGTCCCAGACCCCAAAATTATATCTCATTCTATAAACAAGAGACAACACACTTATCTTAAAATTGTTTTAACAGGAGTCTATTATTGTTTAAGCATCTTCCCTTGGGGTATTTCTCATTCTTATAGAGGAGGAAAATTTTCTTTTTCTTACTCATCATTAGGTTCATGGCTGAGACACCCATAATAAAATACAGATTAATAAGAGAAAAGCATACAAATTTATGTAATATGTTTCATGTGACAATGGGTACTTCATAGGGGGATGAAGACCCAAACAATCAGAGAAACCTATATATTTTTATGCTAAGTTTGATAAAGAAGTGGACGGTTGTGGAGAAGTATGATTGGACAAAAGGCGATATGATCTAATGGTAATTAGCTGGGGGGGCGTTGGCAAGGCCTGTTTGTTCGGATTATTCTCTGTGTCCCTGTGACTTCAGAGATAAGGAAGTTCTTTTCCTCGGGATATGGGGTGGACACCTCTCACATTAAAGTCTTATGATTTACTTCAGAAGATGGTCAGAGAATTGTTTCATGACCTGCCTCAGAAAGAAAAGGTGAGGGGAAGGAGAGAGAGACCATCCCGCGTCTGCTGTTTTCTCCAGTATCAAGATGCCATATTTTGGGATCCTGAATTCCATCACCCTAAACCTCAACTGTCCTATCAAAATGGTTCCCCCTATCACTTATACTCTTTTGTATAAGGATTTATAGTAAACATATTTTCTTTATTTTATTACATTTATTTAATTGTGTAATTTTGTGCTATTGTACACCAATTATATTTTAGTACTCTGTATAGATGTGTGTCCTGGACAAGTGGCTGGCTGTCTTACTTCTACTATATTTTGACCTTTGGAGAACTCTCAGGTCCTGAAAACAATTGTTGCAAAAAATATCTCAAGGCTTTGAAGCAAAATACATTATGTCATAAGTAATTACATGTTTTTCATTTCTACCAACTTAATAAATACCTATTCTGGGAAAAAGAAGATGAGTTTAGTAAACATCTGAATAAGATATCTAATGGTAAAGAGTGATGGAAGAGAAAACCAATTTAACTTTGATGAGTGCCAATTTATCACCTTCCTTAACAAGGTATAGACCAAGCTTGGTATATCTCCTCATTTCAGTTTTATTATACACTGTGGTAGATACGTTTCTGGTCATGAACTATTAATAATGCCAATGTTACTTATAAATAATCAACTATTCTGAAAATTTTTTAAACATGCACACATACTAAAGATGTTTGTTTGAATTAGTGTATTCAGTATTTGTGATACGATAGAAGGATGAAAACAGTTCAGATTAAAGACTCTCTCATTGCCCATTTTGACAGCCCCTTTTTCAAAGCACCAGTATTACCCACTTAGAAAGTGGATTGATGCCAATGCTTAGAGCACTACTTCTTCCTTCAGCACACCAGATGGTACTAAAAATTCAAAATATTTCCTACAACAGCTGTATCTTTGACAACAAAATTAATACCAGCCAAAATACCACTGCTATGTGAAAGACATAATGATCAGGCTCTTCAGTGTAATACAGCTATCCATATTCTAGGGCATAATAAGAAACAACAACAGCAAAACAAAACAAAATCATGATGTGATCAACTCTTGCTAGATGTCCATCAGATGTTCTGTTTAGTATCAAATACCAGAAGCACAGCCCCCAGTCCATTCATCATGGAACAGCTGCTCCTCTCAGAATGTGAATTACACCTTCCCCTGGAGCAACCATTAATCCATTAGCACATTTTCACCACTAAGCTTTCCCAAAGAGCATCATATTTTTATTTTAAACTCTGTCTTTATTTGTTTGAGGAAATAAATCTTTTAAGGAGGATTAGACTAGAAATTAATCTTGAAACTCTTCTAGATTGAAATAATATCTTTTTTCTTGTAAGATTAAAAGGATCTTTTGAAAAAGATGAGAATTTTACACCTGGTTTAAAATAGTTTGAAATATGTGATTTGAATTCAACAGCTGAATGGAACCTATACCTCTGATTTGTACATTGCCAGAAAAAACTTAGATTATGAATTTGAAAGAGAAACATAAGGTAGATGATGATGATGAGTGTTAGTCTAAGTGCAAAGGTAATTAACGTGAGGTGTTAATAAACACCTTACAGGAAGATGGAATAATAGTTACAAGAATATAATTCTTTTTCTTCTCTTCAGTGTGGAAAATAGTATCCTAGGTATTTGTCCCATTTATGGTTGTAAGAAAAAAAAGAAAGCAAAATTCTAATCTTTAAAAGTGATAAGGTGGATACCGTCAGCTTTTCAAGAGTTTTGCTTCAACAAAACACTAATTGTTTGCTTATTTTACATAGTGATCTGCCCTTATGAGTTTAAAATGTATGTCTCACCTGAAGTAAGAAAATATTGTTACGGTAGAATAGATGATTTTTAAACCAACTTCTATCTTCAGGATCTAAAGAGAGAGGTTTACTGAGGTACTAACAATGTATATATTAGAAAATTTGGTCATTAAGAATCACAGAAATCAGATTTCCTCAGATATACTTTTAATGATAATTAGTTGGCTTACTAAAACGTAGATTCAAAACTGCTACTAGCTGAAGCTGGTTGGAATGACAGAAATTTATTGGTAAAATGCACAGGAAAAAATGCAAAGACTTAGAGAGAGAAGGAATGACCCATCCCTCCCCCCAGCAAATGTTGTTCCCTGAGGATTTATAAGACACTCTCTTTTCAAGGTTTTGAGAAATCCAATTCTGAGGGAAACACCAGCATTTTTGAAAAAGCACTTTAGTGGAGTTTTGTTTTCAGAGATGTTAGTAGATGTTGCATTTGAAATTGGCTCCCTGATTTTAATGAAGGTAGCAGGATCCCTGGATGGTAGAGGCCTAGAGGTACCTAAAGAAAAGAACAGAGGATGTAATTAGTAGAGAAAATAGCGTAGCCAGCATGGTAAATCAAAAGGGTTTGACCTGAAGGAATATTTGCCATGGCTAATAGATTACAGGTTCCATAGAAATAAAATAGATGGCTAGACCACTGTATTAGTTTTTCATGGTTGTTACAACAAGTTACCACAAACTTATTGGCTGAAAACAACATTCACCATCTTATTGCTCTGTTAGTTCAGAAGTTGAAAATGAGTGTCACTGGGTTAAATCAAGGTATTGCCCAAGTTACATTTCTTTCTGGAGACTCTGAGGGAATAATAATTTTTTTGCCCTTTCCAGATTCAGGAGGATAACTATATTCTTTGGCTCCCGGTCTCTTCCTCGCTTTTCAAAGCCAGCAACAGTGGGTTGATTAATTGTTATCACATCACATCTCATCACCCTAACCTCCTCTTGTGCCAACCACTTCCACATGTAAGGTCCCTTCCGATTACATTGGACATGCCTGGATATAGTCCAGAATAATCTTTCAATTTTAAGTTAAGCTGATTATATCATGTAACTTACAAATGTAACTTAAATGATTACATTTAAGTTAAACTTAATTCCATCTATAAACATTATTCCCCTTTGCCATGTAACCTACCATATTCAGAGTTCCTAGGATTGGGATTATGGGATTCATTATTCTGTCTATTACAACCGCTAAAGTCATCCTTGATATGTAAAACCTAAATAATTCCACTTCAAGCAAAGAGAGGTCTAACCAGCATAATAAAGAATGTTGTACACTTAGCCAGTTTTCATACCTGACTTAGTTGAAATGCATAAAGTTCCTTAAGTAAAGGGGTGAGCTAGTTACCACCAAAGTAGGATTTAGGATATTCAGAAAATTAAATAGAATTTTGAACTGAGCAAAATATACATTACACAGTCCATCATGCCCAGTATCACTTTGAACCAATACTATGATTCTTCACTCAATTCTGGAAGGTATGTCTGGCAATGATATTTCTAGTATCTGTAAGCCTCATTTGACTGTGTGTGTAGTAAGAACTTCATTGAAAGGAAGAACCAAGTGGAAGTTCTTAGAGCTTCTCTGCCTTAGCAAAAGAGTAAGTAAAAAGCCAGTAGTGTATCCCTGATGGGATTATGAAGCTTAAAGCTACCATCAAAAACAGCTGGTGTCTGCTGTTTGCGGAGGCTCACGACTATAATCCCAGCACTTTAGGAGGCCGAGGTGGGTGGATCACGAGGTTAGGAGATCAAGACCATCCTGGCTAACATGGTGAAACCCCATCTCTACTAAAAAAAAATACAAAAAGTTAGCCGGGCATGGTGGCAGGCGCCTATAGTCCCAGCTACTCGGGAGGCTGAGGCAGGAGAATGGCGTGAACCCGGGAGGCAGAGCTTGCAGTGAGCCGAGATCGCACCACTGCACTCCAACCTGGGCAACAGAGTGAGACTCCATCTCAAAACAAACAAACAAACAAACAAACAAAACATACAAGGGTGTCAATCTCTATAGTATCCTCTTTTAACTCCTGAGTTTCTATGATACGAAAGACAAATTTAACCAGGAGAATAACAATGGGTTATCAAAAGGCTAATCAGGTCATGATTTTTGAAAAAATCAATATATCTCTGGCAAATGACATACAGCTGAGATGGTCAATCCTTTTTTTTTTTTCTTAAATAGCATGCTTTGACTTGGCAGAGACAGCAGTATACTTTTATCATCTTGTTCAAGGTTATATCAGCTCAGTGGCATAATTTACTCTTTAGTATCTTTCTCTACTATACTACAGAATATCATCATAGGTTTCCTATACTGATAGGATTTTCAGAGAAGAATTCTAAATGCCATATATATATATATATATGTATGCCAGAGAGTAGGAGGAAAATACAGATTATTCACCCCAGTGATGTCTCTTGGGGTATAGATCAGAGCCAGATGGTACATATTTTAGGCTTTGAGGTGAAAAGTCAATATCAAATATATTATGTAGGTACCCATGGCTTAACAGTGAGCCCTTCAAGTAGTGCTCACAGGCTGTTAACAAGCAGGTGGAAGGCTAGATTTGACCTGCAGGCTACAGTTTTCCAACCTTTAGTCTACATCGCTGAAGTATATAAGGACATCCCCATCAAAACTAGGAAGTTGTTCCTGTGTCTTATGTTACTAAGACAGAGACATAGTAATTGGTAATTTCTTTGCATTTTAGAGTCAAGATATATTACATCAAAGTGTTATATATAAAATTTTGATCTCTGGCTTGAAAGGCTGCCAGTGTTGATTGGGTTCATAAAATGAGAAAGTGTTTCAGTTGGTTCAGGCTGAATGAATGCAGTTTTGCAACTCACTTGACACAGTGGTTTCAAGGTTTGTCAGAGTGTTTTTTAGCAGATTAAAAGTCCATGTGATCAAGGGTGAGCATTGGAGCAAGTTAAGGAAAAAAAAAAGAAAGAAAAAGAAAGAACGAAAAAGGAAGTGAACCAGTAGAAGAGTAGGGGTGGAGAGCCCCATGATTTCAGAGCACAGTCTTATTTTTTTTGGCAACTATTTACTTTTAAAAAACTTTAACTTGGTAGACATTGAAAACTAGGTGACCACGCAATCCAAGGTGCCCAATATGAACTAGATGCTCTCTAATCTACATAGACATAAAGTCATTCCAAGCAGTACTCTAGCAACAACAAAAGTGAAAAAAATGGGACTAGATCTAAACTGTTTCTTTAGAAGCAAATCAGTTGCATAAACCAGTTGCTTATACTTCTTGCTTTTCTATATCTGCTGTTTTGCGAACCCATATTCAAACGCTATGGTTTCTGATACATTTTCCATGATGAGATGACTGATAAAGTTAATTAATTAAGAAAAAATAATTTTATTTATTTTACAAATACATTTTCATGATATTCTGGCACTGCAGCTTAAAGTGGTCTGTTGATGCATTGGAGCCCCATTAAAGTGTGTCCATAGTAGATACTGAAGAAAGGATATTTGCCCAGCATTAAAAAAGCCAATAGAAAGATCTTATTTTTCTCTTAGAGTGGAAGGAGAGATGATGGTCCAAATAAAGGACACATACAAATCTTAAGTCTGTAATGAATGAATTTTCGGAAACAGGGAAATAAAACTCATAGAATAGTCTTAGAATGTATCACATGAGAATGCCCACCAAAAAGCCCATGCGTGTTGACAAGTTCTGTAGATATCCTTGTGCCTCATTTTGTAGTTGTTGCCAATATGTGCCTGACAGGTTCAAGGCAATGTGGCAGGTGAGTGGCAAAACCGCATGCAATGTGGTCTGGACTGAATGGAGCTCCTTTTGCTCAGGACCCAATCAAAAGGGGCAGGCTTTTAGGTCAAAGGTAAAGTGCTATTCATTTATACCTCCATGTAATACACATTTTCTCCAAAATATGAAGAAGCCCATCTATTATTATGTCTCTTAGTAGCAGAGTGACTTGATGAAAAGGGTAATATTCTCATGTATAAATGGTTTGCAAGAACTCAGCAAAATAGAGTTACTTTCACGAAGGTTGACTCAACTACTGCCATCACTGACTTCTCAGTTTTCAAGTAACAACAACCTACCCTGAGTTCCCATTATCTCAGGACAACTAGTTAGTTACCTGATGGTTGGTTTATTTTAATGAACTGATTTTTTTTCATAGGTGGAAGTACCTATTCCAATTTGCTCTCATTGAAAGATGTTTATTCTAAACACGAGTTTGTTTTTCCTATCATACTTCTTCCAGCATCATTATCAGTAAATTTCACGAATGCTTTATATGCTGTCATCACATCCCTCACCACATGTCTTCTCCTCACTGTACAAGTAAAGATTCAAGGCCTAGAGCTAATGCTTACAAATTTACTATTCTTATGAAGACTCCATTTCCCATAAGTAGCTGGCCTTACAAAATGGTTGAGTGCTTTATAAAAGACTTATTAATCCCATCATCTGGAAACAATGCCTTGTAATGTTGGGATGCTGTCCTTCAGGAAATGGTAAATGTTCTAAACCAATGACCAATATAATAGTACTATTTCATCTGTAGACATAATTTAGGAATCTGAGAATGAAAAGGTAGACATAAGGAATTTCTCACTATAATACCAAACAGCCCACTCACAAGATGTTTTTGCTTTCTATCCCAAGATTCTTGGCTCTGTTGTTTTATATTTCACCAAGTGACAAAATAATGATTATATTGAATTAGAAAACTGCCAACTTATCATTTTGGGATTTTTTCACACCATTGAATGAATAGACAAAACCAGATTTATGATGTTGTTTAGGGTCATTGATCCTTATTATCAAGAGGAGTTGGGATTGCTACTATTCAGTGAGGGCTGGGAGGATTATGGATGGAACACAGGTAATCTCTGAGATAATTCCTTTTATTGTTATGTCTGATACTAACAGTTGAAGAATATAAGAGGGTTAGCTCTTCATCCAACTGAAATGCATGTCAAGGCTAAAGGAACCTGAAATATAAAGTAGAAAAGGGAAGTCAAATACGTAGCTAAGACCCACAAGAAACTGTGGAAATGATTACTGTAGTCACTTCTTATATGCTTTTATATATGTGTGTGTATTTATATGTATATGTGCATTATATATGTAGCTAGATATATGTAGATGTATTTATATGCTCATGTGCTTTTATGTGTGTGTACATAAGTTTATATATACAACATATAAGTGTGTATAGTGTGTGTATATATAGTTTGTGTGTGCATACACATATCTTTACAATTTTTTTCTCTATACCATTATTGTATATAGGGTATATATTAGAGTGGTCATTAACTTTCATTTATTTATTTATTTATTTATTTCAATAGGTTTTTGGGGAACAGGTGGTGTTTGATTACTTGAATAAGTTCTTTAGTGGTGATTTCTGAGATTCTGGTGCCGCCATTACCTGAGCAGTGTACACTGTACTTAATGTGTAGTTTTTTATCCCTCACCTCCCTCCCACCCTTTCCCCTGAGTCCCTGAAGTCCATTGTATTATTCCTATGCCTTTGTATCCTCATAGCTTCACTCCCATTTATGAATGAGACATACGATGTTTCGTTTTCCATTCCTGAGTTACTTCATTTAGAATAATGGTCTCCAATTCCATCCAGGTTGCTGCAAATGCCATTATTTCGCTCCTTTTTATGGCTGAGTAGTAGTCCATGGTGTATATATACATATATATATATATATATAAAATCTCACAATTTATTTATCCAAGAGTGGTCATTAGATTTCTAATTTTTTTTATAGCTAGTAAGATGTTGAATATGATATTGAATCAGTATCTTGACTGAATATTGATTGAATATATTGAGGAGGAATATATATCATCACCAAATTCTGAAGATGGAATTTAGTACACCCCTAATGAGAAATTGAGGTGCTCCATTTGTTAAGAGAGTGATGGAATGTTTGGATTTGTATGAGCAATGACTGTATTTTGTTACAAAGGAATAATTTTTTAAATTAAAATTATGAGCAAAAGAATGATCTTAATATAATGCTAGGATGGACTGACATAAAAATTTGTTGGCTTTTTATGGGGAGAGAGGAGTTAATTGTCTCCTATTATAGGGCCTAAAAGAGCTACGCACTCACTTTCTTACACTCCTGTGCAGAGACCATGAAGAATTCCTTCGGTAGCAGTGGTGGTGACAGAGGCCTTTGGTTTCTAGGGACTGGGTGAGAGGAGTGTCCAGAGCTACAAGGGTATGATGTCTAAGAACCAGCATCTGCTGCTCCAGGGATTTGAGCTGGCAGCCAGGGCTCTGCAGCCACAACCCTGTTGTCCTCCTGGCTTAAGTGTGTGGCTTGATTTGGCTGAGATTCTAACCACCCAGCTTCCGTTTGATTTGGGGTTTAGTTCTCCAGGCTTCCACATGATTCTGGGTATCTTTCACATCTTTTTAATAAATTTTTTTATGCTTAAATAGACCTGAATCAATTTATAATTGTCTAAGGGCCCTGTTGAGCATCACAACTCTTTATTCAAAATGTTTTTTCCCAAATGTTATTGTCATCAGACCGAAATGACAAGAATACATTTGGGTTGTTTCCCAGTTTTCTAGTATAGATGTTTATTTTCTACCTCACTGTACTGTTATACTCAATGTAACATTTAGCTTTACTCAAAAGCTCCATTTTGTCTCACACTGAAAATTCCTCAAAGAGGGAGGGATTTATGTAGTTCAAATTAGCTTCCTCATGTCATAAACAAGAAACATAAATTTTGAAGTCAAACAATCTACTGAGTATATCTGATGAAACATAAATCCACTCAAAGTAACAGTAGCTATTAAGTTATATTGGGCAAATTTTGTATCTCTAATCACTTTTTTCTGGTTTCTGGAAGTCTAGATTCTTCATTAAAAGAAAAACAAAAAATAAGCAAAAATAAATTAATTCCACAATTTATACATTTTTAAAAAATGCATTGTTTCAGTAGGTGGTCTGAGATTAAGCAAAACAAGCTACTCATTTTTGAAAATTCCTGGCAGAGTTTTACTTTGAATACTGCTTGGAAATAAATAGTAGCTTTTCCTGTCATCTGCTCTAATGCTCTTGTTTCCAGGGTCACTTATTTGTTTTAACTGAGGCCCTAATTTGTTGTTATTGCAGGGTAGGAAGTTGTCAACATAAACCTATCTCTGCTATTAATGACTATCAACTTTGTGAGGACCTCCTGATAGTATCCCAATTTTGAGATCCAGGCCATTGTCATCATTTTAAACACAATTGCGTGGTTTAAATCATTTTCCATGAACATGTAGGACCACCACTCTCAAATTTTATGGGTTTGTACCAGTGACACAAGAACAGATTGAGCCCTTTTCAGCTGGAGGATAAAGTGCCCATGAGAGTAACACTTACACACCTGCTCGCCATTCATCCAGACAGCAGGCCCTCTTTACAGGTTCTTTGGGGATTCAAGATAGAGTCCCAAAGGATAAGGTAAGAATGAAGACATGGTTGTTTCTCACAGTGAATGGTATTTCATAGTGGATGTTCAGGAGAAAGATGAAACACAAACACACACACACACACACACACACACCCTCTTAAAACAGCTCAACAATGAATGAATGCTCTCTATATAGTAATCATTTTTAGCATTACTCATTTAATAAATTATAACTCCTATTACAAAAACAAAAAGCAAAATTCTGTTGGTCCCATAAGAATATGACCCCTAAATAAACAGGAGTCTGTATGTGGCACTGTTGGAAAAATTTTGCTTTACTTCAACAAATAATGAGAAAAATTTTCATACCACCAACTTGCTTTTCATATATTTTATACTGTCTTTTTTCTTGCGTTTAATCAGGTTCCTGATCAGTTGTTTTGACTCCATCAGTATCTCAATCAGTTATATAAAGGATTAAACAGTATCTTGACAAATATGTTAGAGGACGGGGCCCTGAAATAAAAATTAATGTCACTATGTAGTTTCTCCTTCATTGATTTTTCTGTAATTGTGTATGAATGTCTTTACTTTAAAATAAACCCCTTGTGGGATTTCAGTTTTCTGTTCCTGAGATAAGTATGTAATCAAATAAAGATCAGAAATAAATATTTTACAGACTTGATATTTTAATAGACTAGATGAATTTTATATTTGTAGGGTTTAATTGGTAACCACTTAAACACAACAGAGGGGAAATCTACATCATCCAGGTAGGTAAGGTTGCTAATACTGGGAGTTAACAGGTGACTATGCACAACTTTCTCCAAGCCATTTTAAAATTAAATTCTGACAACAAACTTAGGAGGAAGGTATTATTGGCTACACCAGAAACAGACATGTAAGGGATTAAATAATTTATCAAAAGTCACAGGGCTAAGAAATGGCAGAGTCAATAATCAAATCTAGGCATATTTGACTACAACCATATGATATTTCTAGTCTATCGTTCTATCATATTGTCTCCCAGAAATATCTTTATTCCACATTTAATGGACTTAATCACTGTTAAATTAAAAAATTTTTTAAAGCACAGTTAATAGTAACCAAAAAAGTAAGGTAAAAGAGGAAATTGTTATGTATTGAATGTCAAGGGCATTCACATATGTTTTGACAGATTGTTGTCTGGCCTGTTCAATTTAAATGTCACAAAAAAACTCTGAGATAAATACTGTTACCTTATTTTGTAAATAGAGAAACTGAATCTGAAACTGAGAGCTTAAGTTATTTTCACATGATTATACAGCTAATTAGTAAAAGACTTATAATTTGAACCTTGTGAACTTTATAAAGACTGTGCTGTTTCCACTAAGTGATACTGTTTTCATTAATTTTCTAAAAGCAGGAAGGAAGAATAATTTTGCACAGAACTGATACAGAACCAATGAGTAGGGGACTAGGATAATTTCTTCAGTTTTCAAGGTTTTAAAGAAACGTTCCGATTTCAGGAAAAGGTCATAACAAGCTCATAGGATATGTGATATATTTTATCTATGTGTCTAAATTTGTTTTGTTCCAATGTGATAAGTGATATGAGAATGCTAAAGCTAAGTGTTACAAGACCAAATTAGGGAAATAAGAATACCCTAGTGCAGACACACAAATTGTAGTAGTGATATTAAAAACGCATAATTTTAAATCTAGTATTAGATTTAGTATTTACTGAGGACTTCCTACTTTCATATGATATTGCACTTAATCCTTACAAACACTTAAGATGGGTGTATTTATCAACGGTGTTTATAGACACAATGGAAAGAGAAAAACTTGATTTTGAATGTTCAATCTGGTAGGTCACTGTGGGTCACTGGCTTTATGGCTTAGGGGAGGAAGCTCTCCCTCCCAACAGAGAGTACTTCAAAACTCATCTGAAAAAGAACTGTAAGAAATATAAAAATTCATTCAAATTTTCAGAATGGTAGTTTGTTAACATATGGCCAAATATAAAATTTGAATTTCCATTTATACAGCAATCTGACTCTAAAAAATTAACTCCCTAAGAAGTTAAGCATACAAAGGGCAAAAAAATGGATATCAGTGTGACAATGTATTAATCCAAAGGACATAATCATACCAATTTTGAAAGTAATCTATCCTTTAGGAATGGGAACAGTTGGATAGAGAATATCACAATAACCCTTTCAAGTTGGGTGGGGTGGGAGAGAAGGAAGACCAAGGTCACAAAGAGAAAGCCATCTGTCACATATTGGGAATCAAGCAGTAATTTGGGGATGAGAGGGCAGGCACAGAAGAATTGAAAGAGGAGCATGATAGAAAGCTGGAACCGGAATTTAAGAAATGACCAAGAATTTTCTAGCAACATGGACACATAATATAAAAAGTAGATTTGTTTGCCTTGCTATGATACAATTCCCATCATCTCCCCACATCTTCAGTCTTACTTGTGTAAGACTTATGTCTTACATTTGTCTTTCATATGTAGGAGTTTTGGGGAGGATATTCAGGAAGACTTGACTTCTGACCAAACAAAAGAGAGACCATACAAACAGAATAATGAAAATGATCGTTAAACCAAGTCACTGGGAACAGGAACTCAACTCACTCTAATGATGGAAATAAGTACTTCCTATCAATACATAGAAATCTTTGGAGAGTCATTGAACTTCCCATAATTTGGGCAACAGAAATTTAAACAATTATCTCTAGATCTTAAGATGAAGGTTGACCCTTGTTGATCTTTCCTTATAGAGTATGCACAAAGGGTGGTAATCATATATTTTTTTTAGACTTAAAAAAATTTGAACCCCGACTCTACTAAAAATACAAAAAAAAAAAAAAAATTAGCTGGGCATGGTGGTAGGAACCTGTAGTCGCAGTTACTCGGGAGGCTGAGGCAGGAGAATGGCATGAACCCGGGAGGCAGAGCTTGCAGTGAGCGGAGATAGTGCCACTGCACTCCAGCCTGGGTGACAGAGTGAGACTCCGTCTCAAAAAAAAAAAAAAATTTGAAATTTCCATTCAGCTGGACTGGCAAAGTTATACATGGCACATATATTCAATTCAATAATCTATTTTTGACATATCTGACATATTTTTGACTAAAAAATTATGTTAGAGAACTGCATTTATGGTTTGATCTGACATAAAAATAATTCTATAAATTTATCTGTACGTGAATATATACATGAATAGTTGGCTAAAAGGTGGTTTGTTGAAATGTTAAGTGTTTATTCAGGGTGGGGAATGTAAGATAATCAAGACTATTCTAATTACATTATTTTGAATGATTAAAATCTTACAAACAGCATGCATTATATTACAAATTTAGTGTCATTTTCAAAAGAAAAAGGAAAGTAAAAAAGAAAGCAAAGGCAAAAAGAATTTGCTTCACATGGTTGATAAATGGTATATGAAGAGAACTATAAGAGTAATCGCACTTAGTTCAATGTAGGTGCTCAATAAGTCTGAATTTGCCTTGTCTCTCTCTTCTTCTCTCAGCCTTTATTCCTTTCTGTAAAATAAATCAATAATTGTAACCTGGGAATTTATCAGAAACTTCTGAGGAAATTAAAGATCCAACCAAACAAAACACTGACAATAACAACAAAACAAAAGTAGTTCCCTAAAGTTGTATGCCTAGAGATTCCGACTTGGGTTATCATTTAGATGGGAAAAAATGTTAACTCTGACTTCTAATATCCCATTCATCCATAAAATTCTAGGGTATATTTATTACATTGCCATTCCACTTGCCATATCCAATTATTGCTTCTACCTAGTTGAGTATTGTAAATGTTAAGAATTCTTGGAATACAAGTTGGTATATATTAATGCTTTGGATATCTCTAATTATATTAAATATGAACATATACAATATGTAGTACTCAAACAACCATAAAAGAATGCTTATCAGTTTAGGGAGAAAAAAGTTAACATAAAGCTCTGTTTGTAAGAATATTTTAGGAATCACATACTAAGCTTTGGATAAAATTGTATGTTTCAATCTGATACGTATCTTTTAGCAGATTTTAGTATTCTTAACTAAAAATAATAAACCTTTGGAAAATCATAGTATAACAATCTAGCAAAACTGTTGAATATTTTTATTGACAAGATACAAATGAACTATTTATCTTCATAACCTTTGAAACCTTATCAATATTGTATATTCTAATATTAGATGTTATATATGAGCTATGCCTATGAACAATTTGGAAACTATAGGCTATTTTTTTTTTTTTTTTTGAGACGGAGTTTTGCTCTTGTTGCCCAGGCTGGAGTGCAATGACGCAATCTCTGCTCACTGTAACCTCCCGGATTCAAGCAACTCTCCTGCCTCAGCCTCCTGAGTAGCTGGGATTACAGGCATGCGCCACCACGCCCAGCTAATTTTGTATTTTTAGTTTACAGAGACGAGGTTTCTCCATGTTGGTCAAGCTGGTCTTGAACTCCTGACCTCAGGTGAGGAGTCCACCCTCCTCAGCCTCCTAAAGTGCCGGGATTACAGGCATGAGCCACCACGCCTGGCCACTATAGACAATTTTTAAGGTAATTTAGGTGCCAATATAGCAAGTTTTAAAAATTTAGATATTTGAGATAAGCAAGGCTTTTAGTAACCTTTTATTTTCTTTCACTGTTGTCTAGAAAAATTCATACTACCAGAACATAGTAGGTGTCCAATCAATCATTATTAAATTGAGTGATGATAGACACTTCTTGTAGTGGATCCTGTCCTAGACAAAAGGGGTACATTTTTTTATAAACTCCAACAAGCAGGTGCCTAACGCAAAATTACAGTGAATATTTGCAAAAGTGCCCAAATCATTAACTATTTCTACAAAGGAACTATGTGCTCATATAAGAAATATCACATTCTCCAGTTTGGACAAATAGTCTGCTTACTCAATTAGTAAAGAAATAGTCTCAGCAAAATTATCTCTATAAATGACCGAAAATTCTGTATAATAACTTACCTCCATATTTTCTTGACCTTTTAATTTTAGAGCCTTTGTTATCGCTCATATTTGCAAATTTTCCCTTTGATTTTTTTCAGCATATTACATAAATTTGTGTCTCATAATTTCTATATTTAATATTTGAGAGTCAGATACCCTTTGCTCTTTTCTATTGTCTGTCACTCTCGGTGACTTATTTCCTTGTGTGTTTTGTCATTTTGGGGTGTAAACTGTTCATTTTCATAGAACTTCTTAAACATTAGAAATTTTGTTTCCTCTAAATAGAACTCACTTTTGCTTCAGCAACTTGGCTTTAAACCAAACTGAAATGACTCTAAAGTAAATTTTAATTCTGAGCTTTCACAGACCACACAGGTAGTATTAATTCAGGTCATAAACTCATTTGAAGGCTGCCTTCTGGCTATGAATTCTAAAGGAGAATTTTTATTATCCTCTTGACAGCATTTAAGTCTAAAATTGTAATTTTCCTCACTGTATCTTCTGGACAGTTGGTTTATTTCTGATACTGAGTATATTGTTCTTTTGGGCCCCAGTTTTATGTGAGGGCCTCCAGTTAGAATCCAAACCCTGGAAGGGTCATCGTCCTTATCACTTTAGTCCTTTTTCCTTTCCAGCTAGCAATGTAGAAGCTTAAGATTTCCTGAGCTCAGCTGAAACTCTTAGGGCAAGAGCAATCTTTGGTATTTAATTATCTTACATGGTGTCTGCTTTTACTTTATTTTTGGCTTCTGAAGTTTTCTCTGCCTGCTAATTCAGCAAAGCATTTAAAGTAAAACATTTTAAAGGTATTTTATCCAGCATATTTTTTCCATTGGGAAATTTATTCAGAGAACTTATTCTGTCATATGCTAAGACCTAAAAGTATGATCCTGGTTCTTTTTACAGTTAGTCATAAATTTTTAAGATCAATCCATGTTGTTATATCTCTCCTTAATATCTTCTGACTGGAATGCTTTCCACAAAGGTGCTAGCACATCTGGATTTCCATCTGAGAAAACAATAAACATCCACCCTTATCTTTCACTGTATACAAAACTTAATTGAAGATAGGTTATAGATGTAGATTATTGGTAGAATCTAATAATATAAAGCTTCATGAAGACAATATAGGATATTATCTTTTTTTAACCTTGGGGTAAAATGTGACACAGAATATATATGCTTTGTGTCCATTTATATAAATTTCCAAAGCAGGCAAGACTAAACAATATATTTTGTATATTCACAGGTTTGCTCAGGTCTGCAAAGAAAATTGGAAAATTATTAATATTAACTTCAGAATAGTGGTTTCCTCTGTTGAGGAGAAAAATGGCATGAATTTGAGAAGGAATACATGCATTTCTAATTCCTGCTAATTCTCTATGTCTTGAATCAAAAGGTGGGTTCATAGATATTTAATATATCATTATTATTTAAATTATACCTATGTTTATATATTGTATGCCACATCTTACAACAAATTTTATAAACAGAAAGAGCTCCATAGCAGAAAATCATGGATGAAAATTTAAAACAAGTACACAAAGCAATTATAGATATAGTCTCCCTTTCCCCATTCCTCCCTATCTCTCTCTCTTTCTCTTACATACACACATACACATCCAAGGATACATCCCAAAAACACCACAGTGAGTCTATTTTCAGGGGAATAGAGGATCAGGAACAAAAAGAAAAAAAAACAAAATGAAATAAACCGAGAGCAATAGAAGCGAAGACCACCAATTATATTGTGTCATAAAGTGGGGAATATGTACAATTTAACCCTTGGTCCTGGCGATGCAGGAAAACATAAGGAAACAGAAAATTCAAAGGAAAATAGAAAGGAATGAGACATTTTCCTTTCAGCGAGGCCTTATTTTATCAGTTTATTTAAACTGCACTTTAAATTCTCCATCAACCACTGTCCTCTACTCACCTTGGTCCATTTTTTCATTTTCTTTTCTCTTTCTTTTTCTTTTTCTTTCTACGGCAGGGATTTCTGTTAGCTTTTTTCACTGAGTGCCTTAAATAGTACCTAGTACATAGCAGAGACTCTATGAATTTTTCTTTTTTGAGTGCATGAAAAAGTGCCTGTTAAAAATGTGGTTGTGAGGTAGAATAGGGTTAGTAACAGAATGATGCAGGACCAGGATTGATTTTTAAAAAGTAAACATGGGAACACTAATTCTTGTTGAAATCTCATGGGAAGGATCCTCTAGAGTGGCAAAGGTTGAAGAAGCACAAGTTAGAAGAAATGAGCAATGGACTGAGGTCCTTGAGAACACAGAGGGAGTGGGGCCTCATTCACATGGGAGAGATCTGGCCTATGACTTGAAGAGGCACATTTCCTTTAATATATTAGAAGAAAACAGTATGCAGATACATATGGGTTTATAAATATTTTAGGTGCAAGGATGAAGGACAGGGCGAGGAAGGAGAAAAGTTGGTTCACAAAGAGTCAGTTGTGTCTGGAAAATATTCTTACAAAATTTACATGGTAGAGCTTATATTTGATCCCTAATTGTGACCCTTCAGTAAATTTTGTAAATTGTTGCAGGAAGAACACCACCATTTGATATGGTTTGGCTGTGTCCCACCCAAATCTCACCTCGAATTGTAATAATCCCCACCTGTCAAGGGCAGGGCCAAGTGAAGATAATTGAATGATAGGGGTGGTTTCCCTCGTACTGTTCTCGTGGTAGTGAATAAGTCTCATGAGATCTGATGGTTTTATAAATGGGAGTATCCCAGCACACGCTCTCTTGCCTGCTGCCATGAAAGACGTGAGTTTGCTCCTCATTCACCTTCTGCCATGATTGTGAGGCCTCCCCAGCCATGTAGAACTGCGAGTCAATAAAAATTCTCTCCTTTATAAATTACTCAGTCTCAGGTATGCCTTTATTAGCAGTGTGAGAACAGAGGAATACACCATTTTTCTTTAAGGATCAAGTATTTCCAATGGGAGAAAATAGAGAAGCATTTTCTAGAGTCAAGGAAAGCATAGTGCATGAGTTAATTAACCTCCCTGGCATTCAGAATTTGTTCCTTGGGGAGCTCAAACCTAATTCTGTTTGTGCCAACCTAGAGTTGCTGTGGAATTTATTCTTCCCATATCCTACACAGAAGCAGCAAGAACATGGTTATAAATAGTGTACCTCAAATAGTAGTTCAGGCTCGAGAAACTATTTCTGCACTTACCACCCAACAAGACAAAACTCATAATGAATGTTAGAAAATTTATTTTTATCTTTAATGATATGTTTGAATGAGTTTTAAAATTGAGAGATTTTATCATTGTAATTATTTTCCCTGCTAATTTCAATACTTTTAGATGGAATTGAGATTTTAGCTGGCTAAGATCCAAGTAATGTCTTAAGAACGCAATCATTCAAACATAGTCATTCAATTCTTAAAAAGTAAAAAAAGGCAAATGATTCTGTATATAAAATTTCTTGAGTTTTTCTTAGAAAAGAATGTACTGAAAAAAGTCATGTATGGGATAGGTAGTTTCTCATGGATGTAACTTCACAGCTGAGAGATTAGAGACCCAGTCCCAACCTGGGAACCATATGGAAAAACCTTCATGAGAAAGGGCAGGGGGAAGGCTAAAAAAGAGATGTCTAAAAAAGTCTAGCCCCAGGGAAACAGATACTTCAAAGAATAAATCCATCCAAAAGAAATGTCTAAAATTATCCTGTGTTGAATTTTTTTTTTCATTCCAGAAATGTTAAAACAGAACTCAGCAACAAGTTGAAAATCTGTGTGCTGGTAGGTTTGGAGGATGAGTGTGGAAGAAAGCTGTATGCTTTAAAATTATGTGCAAAATATTCCAGCAATCATCACTGTGTAGAACAAAAGAAATCCTGTATAGAAAATAATTTCATTATTGAATTAAATTTAAGGCAGGATGCAGCAATTATAAGTTGTTTTTAGGACCTAATATATGGTGTTATTTTAAAAATAGTTTTCCCTCAATTTTTCATTAATAAACTAATTCATGAAAAGCAAAGTAGACAAAAGAAAAAATGAAAATTTTTTTTCTCCCTGGGTACAAAGTACCATACGTTCTTATGTTTTTGTTTCACCTTATCAACATAGAACTAGTTGATTAAATTATTCCTTCCTTAAAGTTGATTAATTATTCCTTCCTATACCTCTGCTGATTCATAGATCCCTATTGATATGACATTCATTTTGATTTGGTTTATTGTTTTGACAAGGCATAGGTTTGAGAGACTGAATACACAAACAGATAATGGCCAAACCATATATAACAATAAGACTCTGACCCACAACCTGCAGCACACAGCCCAGGAAACCAACCCATTATCTATAGTAACCAGCCCAACTATGAGTCAGAATTGTAGGAAGTCCAATTTCTATCTGTAGTTACCATTCCAGGAAGCCAGTAATAACCCTTGTAACAAGGGCCACAAATGGGCAGGACTTGATGCATAACTGACAGCTTCCCTCATTTTTGTCCACACTTTCAGCTAGAGAAATCCTTAAGCACTCACATAAAATGTTCCATGTCTAATGAGTCCACCTACAGCTTCTCCAAACCAACATTCTCCAATCAGGGCATACTTCAAGCCTTCTTTTTTTTCCCCCACTTTAAAGTTTTCTCACACCTCTTCCTGCCCTTGAGTCTGCCAAGATGCAAGTGATGGTGGCTGTCTTCCTTGCTATAGCAATCTTGGAATAAATAGTCTTCGATTGCTCTCTTTTGGGTGGTCTTTGTTTATTTCCACATGTTTTGTTACAATTTCCACTGCAGCTGATTCTTAAAGCCTCAGCTCTTTCTTTGATAGGGCCTTTTTATCTTAGTCTCTCTGTGGGGCGCTCTCTTCCCTCCCCTCCATCCTGACTTAAACATGACTCATCTTTTAGATCTCAGTTCTACAGCCCCTTCTATAGGATTCCAACTAGGTCAAATCAGTCTAATTAGGTCAAATCCTCATGGCGTCAAGTGCTTCTCCTTTGAAGATATTAAAATGGTTCAAATCAAATTAATGTTGATCTCTCTTACTATATTTTAAGGTTCCTAAGGGCAGGAATTTTGCATTTTGCCCACCACTGTATTCTGAGATCCTAGCCTAGCACATAATAGGTACTCAACAAATACCTGCTGACTTGACAGAAATGAAACAATAATTCCTGTACTACCACTTTGTTTAAGAAACATACCACCTAATAATAGGATCGTGGAGTGATTAACCTGGGGTGGCTTCAGTCTTTTTGAACCACTCACTTTTATATAAGGCCCATGAGTTTAAGACCTCACACATATTGTCTCATTGGCAATTTCCTCTTCTAACTCCCTTGGATCCCCATGAGTATCTACAGATTTTCCTAAGTACCAGACAGACTCTCAGTTCCCTTTAAGAACCTGGTATTGACCCTGGCTTCCTCAAGTAGCTTTGAAGTTTCAGGGCCTAGTGGAGTCCTCTGTGGCCTTTATACTTTGACAATACTTCTGTACATCTTACTCTAATTATGATTTATATCTTTTCCTCTTCCAGACCCTGAGCCTCTCAAAATAAAAGACTGCCTTCTGTTTATCTTGCACGAAGCAAATGCTACATACTTATTTGTTGAATTAATAACTGAACCACGACTGTTGATGAGTTATTATGTGCTAACCAGGTACTAACAGATCATAGCTGTTATTTTATTTAATTTCACAATAACTCTGTGAATTAAATAGTATTACCTTCCTTTTCTAGACGAGAAAAATGAGTCTGAGACAGGTAAGGAATCTTGAAGTTTACATATCAAGTGAATAGCAAAGGTAAGCTTTGAATTTAGACATATCACAGACTCCAAATTCTATAATTTAAACTCCATGCTATATTAAACATAGGCTCTATATTTCAATTCTGTTATCTAAAGTCCTAGTCTTGTCTAGTTTTCTCTTTGCTGTACAACAATATAGTTTCCATTGTCCTTGAAATTCTTCTTTCATGGTCCATAGACACCATGTTTCAAGAGTATACTTAAATTCATGAACTAAAATACTTAATCCTATGTCATCCTTCATATTTACATTAAAAATATTGCTTAAAATGTAACCATTTTAACAGTTGTACTTTCTTAAAACTTAAAATATTCCTTACAATTCTGATTTCTAAAGAAATATATTTATGTTTAAAATGTGTATACTAAAGAGAACATTTCAATCTTTACTTTTTATATTCTTCTGCATTTTTAATTTAGAAAGTAGAAGTTGCTAGCCAATAAATCATTCTCAGATATATTTCCCCAACTTCTATAATAAGTGGGTTTCTAGATGGTTCTCTGATAAATTAAGGCCTTAGAGGTGATTTAACATCATAAAACATCAAAGCTCATTGTTGATATTAATGTGTGAAATAAAAGCTGTAATGTTCTCATGTTCTCAGTGTGCTATTTGCAAAATGTAAAATACCACATTAAATGTAACCTAGAGTTTATAAATTGATTTATGTCAACACACGAACCAAACACAACCATTTACTGCTATGTGTTTTTTATTAAACACATCACGAGATCAAAATGGCAGTTAGAACAGCTTATTCTTTCATATTAAGCAGAACTATGAAGCTGTTTCCTGTATTTAAGAAGGTAATAACAGGTATTTGCATTTCTTTTCTAAGCACAACACATCGGCTAGAACTCAACTAGTATTTCCTGCTAAAAATAGACCTCAATATGAAAAGGAGAGAGAGGCAAAGAAGAAGCAACAGTTATTTCCCCTTATAGAAAATTGCATTTCTTGGGCTTCTTTGTCCTACGTAGAATGAACATTATGTAGGTTTTGGATTCTTCCCCTTAAATCTTGGAATAGCTAAAATACACTTTAACTTCTCCCAATTACTCACTTTCCTAGCATAGAGGAATTTATTTATATATAGTTTCATTTATGTAATTTCTTAACATCTGGTAAAGGCTATAAAGAGACAGTTTACATAATCCTCAAAGGAAAATAGACTGAGAATAAACTAGGAATGTATCCACCAGCCAAAGATGTGAATGCCAGACAAAGGCACCTTGATGATATTTTCCCTTCCTTCTTGTTTTCTTTTAATTTCTTTTTGTCTTTTTTTGCTTCTTATAGTTAGAACTAAAGCCAAAGACTAGGCATCTGTATATGTGCAATACATAGCTTTTGGCACACATTGTATGCTGTCCAAAAGTTAAGAATAATGAGATGTTGTTTTGTCTTCTACTTAATACTTTTCTTAAGTAAACTACAGTGATAATGACTGGGCCATTCTCCACAGTATTCATCTTATAGCATTTTAATTGTTGAGTAGAATATAATAGAAAAACAGTGTAGGATGGAGCTTATATAAGGAAGGTGTTGTGAGAAAATGTCCAGGTTAAAGTTCTCAGTTGGGAAATTTTTAATCAAGACAACAAGCGTGTATTGCTTGAACCAAGCGATGTTTTGTGATTTTAAAACAGAAAATTTTACATCCCTAATTTCATTTAATCTAAGATGTCACAATTTATAAGACACACTCTGATTTCAGAGTTGTTAAAACATGAAAAATAATACCTTTTTGAAATAATAAAATATGGTAAATATCTGAATTTCTGGCTTCTTGTGGCAAATTGAAAGATTTGGCCACACGAGGACTAAGAATACAACCTGTCAAAAAAAGCTGCTGTCAAGTAGTGGCTGCTTCATTTGATTTCCTTTTCTCCCTTCTTTCCTCTCTCTTCCCCTCCTTCCCTCCCTTCCTATTAAAAGTAGGGAATGGAGTACAACATGATTTGGGAGGTGTGTGTATTATTTTTCATGATGTGATAAGGCAAGTACTCATTGAAGAGGCGACATTTCATCTAAGCCTTCAGCAATGAGAAGGAGCCAGTCCTGAAAAGCTCTTCTTCACCTTTTTGGCCAGTCTTTTTTTTTCTCCTTTGGAAGACCTCTCTTTGCACTGACTTGTTATTATCCCCAGGACTTTTCCTTGATCCTCTTCTTTTCACTTTTGGATTTTATCAAAGATTTAACCATGACTTAAACCCTAAAGATTCCTGGATTTTCATCTTAAATCCAATCCTCTATCCTGAGTTCCGAGCTCCAGAACAATTTTTCTAACTGTCTAGAAACAGCCCCCTCCAACCTGGAAACTTCACAATCCTTATACACTCCAATCAGATCCAAACTGGCTTCATTATTCCTCTCATTCTCAAGTCCCTCCTTCTTCTGAATTATAGTAATGCTTACATTGTATGCACTACTTTATTTTAACTTAATAAATACTTTTATTATTCCTACTATGTGCCTAACACTAATCCAAATGCTTACAAATTCTGTATGAGATTGTGTATTCATTGAAACAAAGGATTTGTTTCTTAATCTCTTCATCTCTGGCTGTTAGTATGCAAAGGATGTTCAATAAATGCTTGGTGAGAAATAGAAGGAAGTGATGAATCAATAAATGAAAAAATAAATGAAATGAGTGTAACTATAGTTGAGTAGGGAAAGTACAATGTGACTTATTTATTTATTCACATGTAATTTAAGTCATTCCTATGGACAAGCATACTATACCACGTGGAAGGAAAAAAACCCATTTTAAACCTCAAGGAACCCAAAGCTTCATTGAAATGACTTTTGTGGAAGAGAAAGATATAAGCATACATTACAATTAAAAGCGAAGGTCTCAATCCTTCCCTTTCCCAGTATGTAAGAAGAATGCTCTTTATTTGCTTTGATTAGCTCTTAGGCCTTTGTTATACAAATGACAATAATAAGAGATGGAAAAATTTACAGAACCAGAGAGTCTGGGATAGTATATTGGGGGAGGAGCTATGTCTAGGCAAAAGAGACCAGGGTGACAGAAGAGAGAGAGATAGACAGTGTGTGTATAAATATTAATATATGTATATCTTTATATAAATATATGTATATTTGTAGAGAACTTGTGAGACATTAAAAACATTTCTTAGGTCTTATAAGAAATTAGGTCTTATAAATATAGGTCTTGTAAAAACAATGTCCCTTCTTATGTCTTTTCAAAATAATACAGTAAGTATTTTCAATACTTCAGTTGTGTTTTTTTTAATTTATTTTATTTTTTATTATTATACTTTAAGTTTTAGGGTACATGTGCACATTGTGCAGGTTAGTTACATATGTATACATGTGCCATGCTGGTGCACTGCACCCACTAACTCGTCATCTAGCATTAGGTATATCTCCCAATGCTATCCCTCCCCCCTCCCCCCACCCCACAACAGTCCCCAGAGTGTGATGTTCCCCTTCCTGTGTCCATGTGATCTCATTGTTCAATTTCCACCTATGAGTGAGAATATGTGGTGTTTGGTTTTTTGTTCTTGTGATAGTTTACTGAGAATGATGATTTCCAGTTTCATCCATGTCCCTACAAAGGACATGAACTCATCATTTTTTATGGCTGCATAGTATTCCATGGTGTATATGTGCCACATTTTCTTAATCCAGTCTATCATTGTTGGACATTTGGGTTGGTTCCAAGTCTTTGCTATTGTGAATAATGCCGCAATAAACATACGTGTGCATGTGTCTTTATAGCAGTATGATTTATAGTCCTTTGGGTATATACCCAGTAATGGGATGGCTGGGTCAAACGGTATTTCTAGTTCTAGATCCCTGAGGAATCGCCACACTGACTTCCACAGTGGTTGAACTAGTTTACAGTCCCACCAACAGTGTCAAAGTGTTCCTATTTCTCCACATCTTCTCCAGCACCTGTTGTTTCCTGACTTTTTAATGATTGCCATTCTAAGTGGTGTGAGATGGTATCTCATTGTGGTTTTGATTTGCATTTCTCTGATGGCCAGTGATGAGCCTTTTTTCATGTGTTTTTTGGCAGCATAAATGTCTTCTTTTGAGAAGTGTCTGTTCATGTCCTTCGCCCACTTTTTGATGGGGTTGTTTTTTTCTTGTAAATTTGTTTGAGTTCATTGTAGATTCTGGATATTAGCCCTTTGTCAGATGAGTAGGTTGCAAAAATTTTCTCCCACTTTGTAGGTTGCCTGTTCACTCTGATGGTAGTTTCTTTTGCTGTGCAGAAGCTCTTTAGTTTAATTAGATCCCATTTGTCAATTTTGGCTTTTGTTGCCATTGCTTTTAGTGTTTTAGACATGAAGTCCTTGCCCATGCCTATGTCCTGAATGGTAATGCCTATGTTTTCTTCTAGGGTTTTTATGGTTTTAGGTCTAACGTTTAAGTCTTTAATCCATCTTGAATTGATTTTTGTACAAGGTGTAAGGAAGGGATCCAGTTTCAGCTTTCTACATGTGGCTAGCCAGTTTTCCCAGCACCATTTATTAAATAGGGAATCCTTTCCCCATTGCTTGTTTTTCTCAGGTTTGTCAAAGATCAGATAGTTGTAGATATGCGGCGTTATTTCTGAGGGCTCTGTTCTGTTCCATTGATCTATAGCTCTGTTTTGGTACTAGTACCATGCTGTTTTGGTTACTGTAGGCTTGTAGTATAGTTTGAAGTCAGGTAGTGTGATGCCTCCAGCTTTGTTCTTTTGGCTTAGGATTGACTTGGTGATGTGGGCTTTTTTGTGGTTCCATATGAACTTTAAAGTAGTTTTTCCAATTCTGTGAAGAAAGTCATTGGTAGCTTGATGGGGATGGCATTGAATCTGTAAATTACCTTGGGCAGTATGGCCATTTTCACGATATTGATTCTTCCTACTCATGAGCATGGAATGTTCTTCCGTTTGTTTGTATCCTCTTTTATTTCATGGAGCAGTGGTTTGTAGTTCTCCTTGAAGAGGTCCTTCACGTCCCTTGTAAGTTGGATTCCTAGGTATTTTATTCTCTTTGAAGCAACTGTGAATAGGAGTTCACTCATGATTTGGCTCTCTGTTTGTCTCTTGTTGGTGTATAAGAATGCTTGTGATTTTTGTACATTGATTTTGTATCCTGAGACTTTGCTGAAGTTGCTTATCAGCTGAAGGAGATTTTGGGCTGAGACAATGGGGTTTTCTAGATATACAATTATGTCGTCTGCAAACAGGGACAATTTGACTTCCTCTTTTCCTAATTGAATACCCTTTATTTCCTTCTCCTGCCTAATTGCCCTGGCCAGAACTTCCAACACTATGTTGAATAGGAGTGGTGAGAGAGGGCATCCCTGTCTTGTGCCAGTTTTCAAAGGGAATGCTTCCAGTTTTTGCCCATTCAGTATGATATTGGCTGTGGGTTTGTCATAGATAGCTCTTATTATTTTGAAATACGTCCCACCAATACCTAATTTATTGAGAGTTTTTAGCATGAAGGGTTGTTGAATTTTGTCAAAAGCCTTTTCTGCATCTATTGAGATAATCATGTGGTTTTTGTCTTTGGTTCTGTTTATATGCTGGATTACATTTATTGATTTGTGTATATTGAACCAGCCTTGCATCCCAGGGATGAAGCCCACTTGATCATGGTGGATAAGCTTTTCGATGTGCTGCTGGATTCGGCTTGCCAGTATTTTATTGAGGATTTTTGCATCAATGTTCATCAAGGATATTGGTCTAAAATTCTCTTTTTTGGTTGTGTCTCTGCCCGGCTTTGGTATCAGAATGATGCTGGCCTCATAAAATGAGTTAGGGAGGATTCCCTCTTTTTCTATTGATTGGAATAGTTTCAGAAGGAACGGTACCAGTTCCTACTTGTACCTCTGGTAGAATTCAGCTGTGAATCCATCTGGTCCTGGACTCTTTTTGGTTGGTAAGCTATTGATTATTGCCACAATTTCAGCTCCTGTTATTGGTCTATTCAGAGATTCAACTTCTTCCTGGTTTAGTCTTGGGAGAGTGTATGTGTCGAGGAATTTATCCATTTCTTCTAGATTTTCTAGTTTATTTGTGTAGAGGTGTTTGTAGTATTCTCTGATGGTAGTTTGTATTTCTGTGGGATCGGTGGTGATATCCCCTTTATCATTTTTTATTGCGTCTATTTGATTCTTCTCTCTTTTTTTCTTTATTAGTCTTGCTAGCGGTCTATCTATTTTGTTGATCCTTTCAAAAAACCAGCTCCTGGATTCATTAATTTTTTGAAGGGTTTTTTCTGTCTCTATTTCCTTCAGTTCTGCTCTGATTTTAGTTATTTCTTGCCTTCTGCTAGCTTTTGAAAGTGTTTGCTCTTGCTTTTCTAGTTCTTTTAATTGTGATGTTAGGGTGTCAATTTTGGATCTTTTCTGCTTTCTCTTGTGGGCATTTAGTGCTATAAATTTCCCTCTACACACTGCTTTGAATGCGTCCCAGAGATTCTGGTATGTTGTGTGTTTGTTCTCATTGGTTTCAAAGAACATCCTTATTTCTGCCTTCATTTGGTTATGTAGCCAGTAGTCATTCAGGAGCAGGTTGTTCAGTTTCCATGTAGTTGAGCGGTTTTGAGTGAGATTCTTAATCCTGAGTTCTAGTTTGATTGCACTGTGGTCTGAGAGATAGTTTGTTATAATCTCTGTTCTTTTACATTTGCTGAGGAGAGCTTTACTTCCAAGTATGTGGTCAATTTTGGAATAGGTGTGGTGTGGTGCTGAAAAAAATGTATATTCTGTTGATTTGGGGTGGAGAGTTCTGTAGATGTCTATTAGGTCTGCTTGGTGCAGAGCCGAGTTCAATTCCTGGGTATCCTTGTTGACTTTCTGTCTTGTTGATCTGTCTAATGTTGACAGTGGGGTGTTAAAGTCTTCCATTATTAATGTGTGGGAGTCTAAGTCTCTTTGTAGGTCACTCAGGACTTGCTTTATGAATCTGGGTGCTCCTCTATTGGGTGCATATATATTTAGGATAGTTAGCTCTTCTTGTTGAATTGATCCCTTTACCATTATGTAATGGACTTCTTTGTCTCTTTTGATCTCTGTTGGTTTAAAGTCTGTTTTGTCAGAGACTAGGATTGCAACCCCTGCCTTTTTTTGTTTTCCCTTTGCTTGGTAGATCTTCCTCCATCCTTTTATTTTGAGCCTATGTGTGTCTCTGCACGTGAGATGGGTTTCCTGAATACAGCACACTGATGGATCTTGACTCTTTATCCAATTTGCCAGTCTGTGTCTTTTAATTGGAGCATTTAGTCCATTTACATTTAAAGTTAATATTGTTATGTGTGAATTTGATCCTGTCATTATGATGTTAGCTGGTTATTTTGCTGGTTAGTTGATGCAGTTTCTTCCTAGTCTCGATGGTCTTTACATTTTGGCATGATTTTGCAGTGGCCGGTACCGGTTGTTCCTTTCCATGTTTAGCGCTTCCTTCAGGAGCTCTTTTAGGGCAGGCCTGGTGGTGACAAAATCTCTCAGCATTTGCTTGTCTGTAAAGTATTTTATTTCTCCTTCACTTATGAAGCTTAGTTTGGCTGGATATGAAATTCTGGGTTGAAAATTCTCTTCTTTAAGAATGTTGAATATTGGCCCCCACTCTCTTCTGGCTTGTAGAGTTTCTGCCGAGAGATCCGCTGTTAGTCTGATGGGCTTCCCTTTGAGGGTAACCTGACCTTTCTCTCTGGCTGCCCTTAACATTTTTGCCTTCATTTCAACTTTGGTGAATCTGACAATTATGTGTCTTGGAGTTGCTCTTCTTGAGGAGTATCTTTGTGGCGTTCTCTGTATTTCCTGAATCTGAACGTTGGCCTGCCTTGCTAGATTGGGAAAGTTCTCCTGGATAATATCCTGCAGAGTGTTTTCCAACTTGGTTCCATTCTCCCCATCACTTTCAGGTACACCAATCAGACGTAGATTTGGTCTTTTCACTTAGTCCCATATTTCTTGGAGGCTTTGCTCGTTTCTTTTTATTCTTTTTTCTCTAAACTTCCCTTCTCGCTTCATTTCATTCATTTCATCTTCCATCACTGATACTCTTTCTTCCAGTTGATCACATCGGCTCCAGAGGCTTCTGCATTCTTCACGTAGTTCTCGAGGCTTGGTTTTCAGCTCCATCAGCTCCTTTAAGCACTTCTCTTTATTGGTTATTCTAGTTTAACATTCTTCTAAATTTTTTTCAAAGTTTTCAACTTCTTTGCCTTTGGTTCGAATGTCCTCCTGTAGCTCAGAGTAATTTGATCGTCTGAAGCCTTCTCCTCTCAGCTCGTCAAAGTCATTCTCCGTCCAGCTTTGTTCCGTTGCTGGTGAGGAACTGTGTTCCTTTGGAGGAGGAGAGGTGCTCTGCTTTTTAGAGTTCCCAGTTTTTCTGTTCTGTTTTTTCCCCATCTTTGTGGTTTTATCTACTTTTGGTCTTTGATGATGGTGATGTACAGATGGGTTTTTGGTGTGGATGTCCTTTCTGTTAGTTTTCCTTCTAACAGACAGGACCCTCAGCTGCAGGTCTGTTGGAGTACCCTGCCATGTGAGGTGTCAGTGTGCCCCTGCTGGGGGGTGCCTCCCAGTTAGGCTTCTTGGGGGTCAGGGGTCAGGGACCCACTTGAGGAGGCTGTCTGCCCGTTCTCAGATCTCCAGCTGCATACTGGGAGAACCACTGCTCTCTTCAAAGCTGTCAGACAGGGACATTTAAGTCTGCAGAGGGTACGGTTGTCTTTTTGTTTGTCTGTGTCCTGCCCCCAGAGGTGGAGCCTACAAAGGCAGGCAGGCCTCTGGGCTCCACCCAGTTCGAGCTTTCCGGCTGCTTTGTTTACCTAAGCAAGCCTGGGCAATGGTGGGCACCCCTCCCCCAGCCTCGCTGCCGCCTTGCAGTTTGATCTCAGACTGCTGTGCTAGCAATCAGCGAGACTCCGTGGGGTAGGACCCTCTGAGCCAGGTGCGGGATATAATCTCGTGGTGCGCCGTTTTTTAAGCCCATGGGACAAGCGCAGTGTTTGGGTGGGAGTGACTGTTCGGGTGGGAGTGACCCGATTTTCCAGGTGCCGTCCGTCACCCCTTTCTTTGACTAGGAAAGGGAACTCCCTGACCCCTTGCACTTCCCGAGTGAGGCAATGCCTCGCCCTGCTTTGGCTCGTGCACGGTGTGTGCACCCACTGACCTGCACCCACTGTCTGGCACTCCCTAGTGAGATGAACCCGGTACCTCAGATGGAAATGCAGAAATCACCTGTCTTCTGCGTCGCTCACGCTGGGAGCTGTAGACCGGAGCTGTTCCTATTCGGCCATCTTGGCTCCTCCCTCCTAACCTTAAAGTTCTTCCAGTTGTGCTTTTTAACCTTATAGATCCCGTATCCATCTCTGTTTCCTGACCTGGTCTACCAAATATCTTACATGTAACTAAATGATTTGCAAAATAATTAAATTCCTTTGTGCTATTGTTTGACATCAGCATACAGATTACAACAAAAGTCAATGGTTCTAAACTCAGTTGCTTAATAGATTCATCTGGGAAGCTTTAAAAAATATAGCAATTCTAATTTAATTGTTATTGTGCTGGGGCCCAGGCATTAAAATTTTTTTAATTATCCAAAGTGACTTAATTATGTACTCAGTGCTGTGAAACTCTGCCTTTATTCTTGAGCCATTTTTGTTGTTATGAGACCACAAAATAAGAGTACATGGAAAAAGGAAATGTACAGACTGAGAAGAAAAATCGGCAGAGCACCAATATTTATGGCAGTAGCAGAGGCAAAGATACCCATGAGATAGAATGGAAAATAAATTCCTGAGAGTGATAGGAAAAAAAAAACACAAATAAATGTATTGTTGCTGGAGAGAGTGATCAACTCTGTCAGTTTTGGTAGGAAGGAGCATAGATCTGAAAACTGACCACTAATTTGTCAATTAGGAGATCATTGCTAATTTTAGTATGAATAGTTTTTGTGGGTAGGCACAGAAATCATATTTAAATGGATTGAGGAGTAAATTTAAAAAATGATAATTAGGAGAAAGCAAGCATTAACTTTTTTTTTGAGACTAGGAAGAGAAAGAACAGTCAAAAACTAGAAGGCTTTTGGTGTGTGTGTGTCGATTCATTATCGTGCCTAGGATAAAGAAGACCTGACCATTTTTATAGGCTTGCAGAAAAGAGCTTGTATAAGGCACTGAAGTACAATATGATAATTAATGAGTAGGGGTGCAGAGAAAATTGAAAGCACATAGGATCACGGGTTCATGTGGAAAGGAAGACGTTCAACAGAAGGAAAATTTTTCACTCTGAGACTGGAAATAGGGAGAAAGATATGAGTGAGGACACAGAAAATTTTACTGGTGAGGTGTAAAAGTGTTGAGAAAGTTTATACCTTATGAACTCAGTCTTTGAAATAAATACGAGGCAAGCCTATTTGCTGAGAGCTGGGACAAAGAGAGTAGGAATTTTAAGACTAAAGAGAGTTCGTTGTTATTGAGAGGAATGAAAAAGGTTGCTGATCAAACATCAGTTACGGGATTGTCAGAAAGCAATGAGCGTCCAGCCCATGTTGGTGCTTTGAATTTGTAGAAGTTTCAATTTGCATAATTAGATGATATTATACACACACACACACACACACTCACACACACACACATTCTTAATGATATAGTAGTGCTTAGCCACAACATAAATCACAGGAGTTTGACATTTCTCTAGAGAAACCATTACCCTAAACTGTATGACAAGATCCAGAGGGTGACCTATAGAGAACAATGGAAGTGAAACTCTGTAGAATAGCAGCACCATCAGAAATATAATGTGAGCCACATATCTAATATTAAATTTTCTAGTCACATTTAAAAAGTAAGAAGAAACAGATAAAATTTAATAATATATTTTATTTAATCCAATGTATCCAAAATGTTATCATTTTAACATACAATCAATAAGTAATAATGTATAACAATAATGAGGCATTTTGCATTCATATTTCATACTATCTTTGCAATTAGGCTGTGTTTCACACACAGCATATCTCAATTAGAGACAGCTCTGTATCTAATGCTCTATATCATATGTGACTAGTGGCTACCACAGTGGACAAAGCTGGTCTAGAAATAAAGAAGTCAGGGGATGGTGAAGTTGGAGAGAAGATGTGGTCACTACATAGTTGATAAAATCTCCTTGAATCTTGATGGAACTTAGGTGTCACACAAGAAGACTGTGAACCTGATACGAAAGAATTTGATAACCTGAAGAAAGGGAGGAAATTTGAATAATTAGGTATGTCCCATGGTCTTTTAGAGGAATATTGAAAAATGAGTTTATTTATACCTGCATAAGTTATCTTCAAGGTAATTATTGAGGACATATCTGCGCTTCCATGTTTATTACAGAACTATTCACAATAGCTAAGATTGGAATGAAACTAAGTTTATTAACAGATGAACAGATAAAGAAAATGTGGTATTGTGTCCGGAATTGGTGGGTTCTTGGTCTCACTGACTTCAAGAATGAAGCCGCGGACCCTCGCGGTGAGTGTTACAGCTCTTAAGGTGGTGTGTCTGGAGTTTGTTCCTTCTGATGTTCAGATGTGTTCGGAGTTTCTTCTTTCTGGTGGGCTCATGGTCTCGCTGGTTTCAGGAGTGAAGCTGCAGACCTTCGCAGTGAGTGTTACAGCTCATAAAAGCCGTGTGGACCCAAAGAGTGAGCAGCAGCAAGATTTATTGCAAAGAGCGAAAGAACAAAGCTTCCACAGCGTGGAAGCAGACCCCAGTGGGTTGCCACCGCTGGCTGGGACAGCCTGCTTTTATTCTCATATCTGGCCCCACCCACATCCTGCTGATTAGTAGAGCCAGCCGAGTGGTCTGTTTTGACAGGGCACTGATTGGTGCATTTACAATCCCTGAGCTAGACACAAAGGTTCTCCACCTCCCCACTAGATTAGCTAGATACAGAGTGTGAATACAAAGGTTCTCCAAGTTCCCACCAGAGTAGCTAGATACAGAGTGTCAATTGGTGCGTTCACACACCCTGAGCTAGACACAGGGTGCTGATTGGTGTGTTTACAAACCTTGAGCTAGATACAGAGTTCCGATTGGTGTATTTACAATCCCTGAGCTAGACATAAAGGTTCTCCAAGGCCCCACCAGAGTAGCTAGATACAGAGTGTCAATTGGTGCATTCACAAACCCTGAGCTAGACACAGGGTGCTGATTGGTGTGTTCACAAACCTTGAGCTAGATACAGAGTGCCGATTGGTGTATTTACAATCCCTGAGCTAGACATAAAGGTTCTCCACGGCCCCACCAGACTCAGGAGCCCAGCTGGCTTCACCCAGTGGATCCCACACTGGGGCTGCAGGTGGAGCTGCCTGCCAGTCCTGCGCCATGTGCCCGCACTCCTCAGCCCTTGGGTGGTCGATGGGACTGGGCGCAGTGGAGCAGGGGATGGCGCTCATCGGGGAGGCTCCGGCTGCACAGGAGCCCACAGAAGGGGTGGGAGGCTCAGGCATGGCGGGCTGCAGGTCCGGAGACCTGCCCTGCCGGAAGGCAGCTAAGGTCCTGCGAGAAATTGAGCACAGCAGCTGCTGGCCCAGGTGCTAAGCCCCTCACTGCCCGGGGCTGGTGGGGCCGGCTGGTGGCTTGGAGCACGGGGTTCGCGGAACCCACGCCCACCCAGAACTCACGCTGGCCCGCAAGCACCGTGAGCAGCCCAGGTTCCCGCCCGCGCCTCTCCCTCCACACCTCTCCGCAAGCTGAGGGAGCCGGCTGTGGCCTTGGCCAGCCCAGAAAGGGGCTCCCACAGTGCCCCGGCGGGCTGAAGGGCTCCTCAAGTGCCACCAAAGTGGGAGCCCAGGCAGAGGAGGCGCTGAGAGTGAGCGAGGGCTGTGAGGACTGCCAGCACGCTGTCACCTCTCAGTATCTATACACAATAGAATACTATTCAGCCAGAAAACAGAATAAAATCTTGTCATTCGCAACAACATGGGCGGAACTGGAGGACATTATGTCAAGTGAAATAAGTTAGGCACAGAAAGGCAAATATCACATGTTCTCACTCATTTGTGGGAGCTCAAACAGTTGATCTCAATAAGGTAGAGAGTAGAATGATGGTTACTAGAGGCTGGGAAGGGCAGTGGTGAAGAAAGATTGGTTAACAAGTACAAAAATACAGTTAGATAGAAATAATATGTTCTAGGTTTTGATAGCACAGTAGAGTGACTATAGCTAAAAATAATTTATTGTGTATTTCAAAATAGAAAACAAAATGTGGAATATTCTCAACACCAAGAAATGATAAATGTTTGAGGTGATGGATATTCTACTTACCCTAATTTGTATTCTACTTACATTGTATGCTGGTGTAAAAATATTACATGTATCCCATAAACATGTACAGTTATTATGTATCAATTTATAAATTGAAAAATATATTTATATAGAGAATGAATATATATAAGGAGTTTTTGAAATAAAAATTTTAAGTTATTCTTTTGGGAACTAAATATTACAACTGTTGTTTCATCTAGCTCCAATCACTTCAAAATTATAAATTTACCTTTTGCTATAATAAAACCTTTGTGAGAAACTTCAGCTTTTAATTTTAAAATATGCATCTAAGCATTTCCACACGTCTGGAGGGCTGTGCCGCTGCTGTCAACACAACAGCCGCCTGGAAAGGTGTGACCATGAACACACAACTTCCCAGTGAATCAGACACCCAGGCAGCTTCACCTCCTGTACTGTCTACCACTGATCAATATATTGTCATTATTTCAAGAGAAAAATAAATGTCATATGGCCACATATATTTAAAATTGATTTTCAGTATACGATTTCATATATTAATTATCTTCCCCAAGAAAGGAATAATCTAAATTCCATAAGTAAAGAATTTCAATTGACTTTGGAAAATGAAAATGAGTCTCTGTTTCTCTAAGCTTACAATAATGATGCCATATTTTTTTGAATGGCTTGATCATGCTATCAACTAAGAGTTCACCTCCCAGAAATGCTTCAGTGTGTTTGACTGAATACCACACATGATGGTTTTTGTGTACATGTTGCTCATCATTGCACATCTGATGCCAATAATCTGTTCTTGGCGATCTAATCGAAAAGTAAACTAAAAGTTTCCAAACACGTTTTTTAGAGTACTGTGTCCATGCATTAACCCTATTCAAAACAGTGTGACAATTCAAAAAACAAGGGCTCACTAAAATTCTATCATCTTTTCCCCCCTCAAAATCCAATTGTTGCTGAACTATTTTATTGCCTACTGCTATCAAAAAGAAAATACAACACAAACACAATAAAAACAACATTAAGACATATTTTTTTTAGGTAGTTACTGGCTTCTGGTTTTTGGCTAGTACATTATGATAAATATAAATTATTATTATCTTAAAACTGGTATTTCACCTTATGGTGTTGCATCTGTGTTTAGCCAAAAAATGCCAGATGGCATCAAGAAACCAGTTGCTCACTATGTGAGAACAATGACATATACGTTACACATAAGCCGACAAAGCTCCAGCAATTATCAAGGAGCCAAAAACTCCTTTAGCCACCTTTGTCAGGCTTTTTCAATTAATGAATTACAGAACCCTTAGAGTATTCTCTGGGGATTCATCTCTAAGAATAACCATACTCCCTTAATTATGTAGCCATAGATGAACTCTTCTGCCACTCACCTCCAAGCTTAGAAGACTAAGTAATTTCAAAAGCTTCTGCTTTTGGCTCTTGGCTTCAGATCATGTTATCCTTCTGCCATCATATGGTAGAAGATCACCTCTTCACATCATTTCATGCTGATTAAATGACCACTAGAACAGCTACCCAAGGAATTCAAGCACATTACAATATTTCAATTTGATTTTTCTGTTCATAATTGATTCTATTTCATGAGGAGTTACACTGTTATTATAGAAGGTAATTTTTATATTAGCTGGGAAATATTCAGATAAAATATTAGAAACACTTTGCATTAAAACATTGATTAAAAATTAAATCTGGTAACATAGAATAGATTCTAATATTAAGAGTAATGTAGATGTGTGCAGTCTATGGCACACCCAGACCCTGAATAAAGAAATATTGACCGCCCCCACGCTTTGATTTTTCCTGGATTGTTCCAAAGGAAAATTTTTTATTCTTAGATACCTTCTAACATTCATTGGAAACCTAACAGCAGCAATGACCACAGGTTCATACAAATTATTTACAACACATGGATTGTCAAATAACACTTTTTAACAATAGGTTCTCATTTACTTAAATTGAGCTTAAAGAATTCTTCAAAGATTTCTGGTTATGGTGGTGCTATAAACTTATGCATTAAAATCTCACTATCCCAATCCAAATATATAAAAATGATAAATAAAATATTAAATGCCAAACCAAAAAGATATAGCTGTACTTTAAACTCACTGTGAACCAGAAACAGAACAGAAACAACCTGGATGGAGGCTAAAGCCATGGGCCGCTGGACCCTAGGAAGTTGAATTCCTACAGGGCGACAAGGGCAAAAATCACCATATGCAGGTCGGGGTCCTGGATCCAAGTTCATGGCAGGAAACCTGGGGCTGGTCTAGGAGTTTTCCACCCTTGAAAAGAGATAGGAGAAAGCTGTGACTGCTGGCTGTGGCTGTGGCTTTTGAAAGCTGCTGGGGAGGTCAGAAGCTGCCAAACAAGCAGCACCTGCTGATCCAGCAGCTGCCTCTGCAATGTCCCCAGGTTCGCCGGGGAGAGAAAGCCCACCAGTGGGCACAGGAGCGGATTTTGGAGGAAGGGGTTGGCAAGTAATTTCCACCCAGGAGAATACTGAAAGTGAATCTTCCATGTACATAGAGAAACCTTAACATTAAAGAGAAGCAATAAAATCAATAAAACAAAGTTACATTGACTGGACAAAATGCAAATAACATGGCATCTTAAAATGACTTGAAGGTCTGTCACTAACCCTTAGGCAGGAAAAGAAAGGAAAATATGGATAAGAAATTATAAAATACAAGCAGATAGCTATAAATTTAGGTCAAATGAAAATGAGAAACACCAGTTAGTAATCTGTCAAATAAAAAATTTAGCCATTGCATTGAAGAGCTCAATAAATAGAATAATTCTAGACCTAATCACAAAAAATTAGGTAATACCAAAAATTCAACCAAAATGAAGCACAGACAGGTAACAAGATAAAAACTCAGAAAGTTGGAGAAATGGTGTTTAGATGGAAAGCCTCTAGTATAGTTCTAATAAAAGTTTCAGAAGTAGAGAATAAAGGAAATTGTGAAGAAGAAACTGTCCAAGAGATCATGGTTAAGAATTTCCAGAATTGGGAAACACACATACATACACAAGTTATCAGACTGAAATAGTATCTTGAGAGCAGAAGAGAATGAATAAGATCTATACTCAGATATATCACTTTGAAGTTGCAGAAATCAAACACAAAAAAGAGTATTTTGAGAGCTACCAGAGAGAAAAGACAGGTGGCCTCTAAAGGGTTGACAACTGGACTGATAGCAGATTTCTCATCAGTCAGAATATATTTCAAAAAGTAGTCTGAAGCCAAGTTCCTAATCCCAAAAGCATTGAGCAAAAAATATTGGGGCCTAGGCACAATGCCAGGAGAGCCAGGCACCATGGGTAGTAGTTGAAAGGACAGAAGATTTGAGGTGGTCAAGGAGTCTGGAATCATGGCTGAACTGAAGAGTAGGCAGATAAGCAGATTTTGTTCAATTAATTCCTCCCACTGTGAACATTGGTGCTCCATAAATGATTAAAGAGAATTCTGGAAGCTCATTTCCAGAGCAGCATTTCCTAAACCTGTTCCATGACACATTGACAAGTGAATAAACCTCTCTGTTAAATAAACAAAAAGGTTCCATTGTCAAATATGTTTGGAAACTGCGGCATGAAACAAAATTTATGCACAACAAAACAAAATCCTCACAACACATTTTCCCAGACCGTTTGCTAAATCAATATGCTATGTAAATCTTCAGGAAGGATGTTTAGAATGCAGGGTTTTCAAATCATTTTGAACATAGACAGATATTTCCTTAGAAGGGCTAAGGAGATAATCCACAGAACACGCTTTGGAAGGAAAGCGTCTTTAGATTTATCTAGCCTTAATATTTTCCTCTCTATTTTCTGACAGGTCTCTGGAGACACAGAGTAAAGTAAGCAAAAAAATTCTTCTCCAGTCATTATAAAACCCACCACAAACTACCCACCCTGATGATTACAGATCATTTAGTTAAAGTGGAGCTTTACATATGCCAGATTGCCCTGCCATTCAACCACACTTTTGTCCATGCTGCCTTCCAGTCAGCCCTCTTCACCTTCAGTGATTCTGGGAGAATCGCTTTTGCAGTTATAAAGGACACTTGTTAGAGGTCTGGTCATTCTTTACCCATTTTATTGCTTCAGGAACCTGCTGAAAATGTGACTTAGAGCAATCCTAGACTCATGTGTTAAGCTGCACATAACCAGGTTCTTTAATAACACTATGTACCATTAATATACAGAGTCCACAAATGATGGGTAATAGCTCTGATCCTCTGGTTTGGGCTTTAAGAAGTGCTTCCCTTGAATAAACAACTAAAGGTTTCTTGGAAAGAGTATTGCTGAAAGGAACAGAGCTTTGAATTTGTTATAATCTTAATGGAAAATAGTGTTTTATGTGATGGCCACATGTTGTATATATGGAGAAAAATATGCTTGATCAGGGTTTCATTCTATAAGCTAGACCACTCATAAGACCTTTCCCTTCCGGGTCCTAGAATGATGACTGCAAATTCCAGGTAGCTACAACAATCCAAGCATCCCCATGTAAGAAGTTTTGCAGGAGTCTTTTAATACAAGACTTTATGTAGAAATGAAAAAGATTACATAACAATTACTAAAACCATAATAAAAGGTAAATAACAATAATAATATCCAGCATTTACATGGTGCTTACAATGGCATAGGTGTCTAAGAACTTTTGATACCTGAGACTATGATATAGAGAGGGTGGCCTTAAAGTTGGGACACACAGACAATGGACACTATATTATAAATGGTTTCTAGATCTTGCATTACAGTGTATGATATGTCCAATGTGCTGTGCAAAATTGCAATGAACACGCTGCATTAATTCAGCATTCCTATCAATCTCTGCACATGCTTCTGTGATGTGTTGCCTCAGATGATTTACATTTCTGCTTTTCCACTAAATATGTGCTTTTAGGAAACCCCAGGAGAAGTAAATCAGGGGTTCAAAATGTAAAAAAATAAACTATGATAGCATAGTAGCATCTGCTTCTGGATTTTATGGCTATTGTGTATTATCTCCATTTTAAAGATGACGAAACTGAGGCTCAGAGAAGTTAGGTAACTTGCACAAGGTCATAGATCTAGAAGTGGTGAAGGGATGATTTAAATCAAAGCCATTCTATGTTAGAGTCCATGGTCTCATTAGAAGAATAAATGAAAAAAAAAGCTATAAATACTTACACAGTAGCTTCATGATATAAAGTTGTAGTCTCTTTGCTGGTCCAGTGCAATTTTTTTGTCTTCTATTTTCCCAATCACATATCTGTTTATTTGTTTCCTACCCTGTTGTATAACAGGAGAGTCACTGCTTTGTATCAAGGTCCTTATTTCTTATTATTGCAAGATTTTTCAGGCTTTATCAATGCCACTGCTAAGGTTGTTCATACTGCAAAATGACTGCTGCAAGTCACTTGTGCAACAGGAATGGCCTTTCTTGCTAACTTCTGTGTCCTGCGACCTTCATTGTTTCTGTCTCTCTGTCAGCCATGGTTGTGTGCTTTGCAAGCTGCTACAACAATATTCAATTCATTTTGTTTGGAAAGAATAACTTCCAATTGTGTTGACACTGACCAATGACTGGGTAAACGTGTGGATAGCATTATACTTCCTTTTAGACACTGTTACATGACCACAGTGGTTACGATATCTGAGATTTACTGTTCATTTCATGCCTAGTGTCATGTAGACCATTCAACTTATGATATTCATGGATATATACACATATATTTTTGGCAAGTGGAAAGAATGACAAAGGAGACAGTTGTGCGGCTTCCTTTCACATGTTAACATGACTTCCCAATTCTATTTTTTTTTCTTAAATGGCAAATCTCTGAATGATCTCTCTCTTAAGAATGATGCCTCAGACCTAAAATAAGTTTTGACGACCCATAGCCTTCAGGATGAAGTCAATTTGTTAGGAATCTGCTCTTTAATACGGGATGTCTAGTGGGTCCATGCACAATAAGGAGATGATTATAATTAGCTATTAAATTATTAGTGGTGGACAGTTTTCACGGAAAGAAGTCATAAGGTATTTAGAACCTGAAGGAAATATGAATTGATACAAAGGAGAAAGGAAAGAAGCAAGGAAGGAAGGAAGTGACGAAGGGAAGGAAGAGAAAAATTGAAGATTTAGAGATGAATTGATAAATGTCCTTCTATAAATTGGGTGTTTAGGGGGCAGAGGGAGTACCTGGCTTCAATAGAGCACACTCGGTTAGAATAAAAGAAATTGGTAATATTGTTTTGAATACGTCAATATTTTTCATTGGTTTATGAAATTTAATAGCTTTGCCCAGAGGAAATCCACCACTTTGAATAAGAAGAAATGATGGGGCTGGGTCACCTCTGCCAGTGACATGACAGACACATTCCTAATGATCGGGAATGACTTACAAAAATAGCTAGATCTGGAACCGAAGGAGAGGGGGTAGGTATTCTCCAAAGAAGGTAAGTGTGCATGCCCAGGTAACCTGTTCCCATAGCTTATTCTTGGATAGCAGAGAATCTTAACGGGCTTGAATCTATAATATTTAATGCCATTTCAATCAACATATTTGAACTTTTGAGTGTAATAATTGAAAATTTTGAAGCTAATCAATTTTTCCATTTCTAGGGAAAATACACTCTATTATAGAGTAAATAGCCACATGAGACCATTCTATATGTTTCTGAATAAGAAAACTTTTGAGTCTAAGGCATTGGTCTAGTGTCTAAAAAAATTTTTACCTGGAAAGTTTAAAGCAGCTTAAATGCACTTTTTTTCTTTTTTACTACGGTGATAGATTGGAGGATCCCATGGAAAAATATGGAATATTAGAGCTGTGAGGAGCAGCGTAATATTTTAGGAAATGAGCATATTGCCTCTCAGCACTTATTGTGCTATACCACATGGCTAATAAGAGGACGGAAAATAATTTAAACCAGAAATCATAACAGGAGTATAGTAACTGCCCTTCTGGTTATTGTCATTCTTCTTCTTCTTGCTGTTGTTACTATTAATTTACATCTGTTCCCCATGTGGTATATGATGTTATATATTACTTATAATTTTTGCTGTACAGACATTCACATATGGGCTCTGTCTTATTTGATCATACTTGTCATTAAAATACCTGAGAGAACAATGTCCTCTTGATTTAAAACAAAAAAAGCTTTGGTTTTACTCATGTGATGTTAAAGAAGTCAATTAAGATGTTCTTATTGATTGATTTGCTTTGCTTAATCTATGCTGAAAATCAAAACAGAGCACTAACTGACTATTCAAAATCCTTAGCTTGTTGCTGATGATATTCAGTTAATATTAGGTCATTCGTATTTTCCAAGAGTACTTCAGAAGTAGAAAATAATGTATTCGAATCTCCCAATCCCCCATCACACAGAAATTAATGGTTTTCTTAATCTTTCACATGATAAATGGAACAATCACATTAAGAGATACACAACTATTCTTGTGCAGTCTCTGCCATATCACAGTTTCCATTTTAGGAATGGCGATCACGGAGATGTGTCTGTTTTATTTATGCAGTGCCTCAGATAGCACCATATGCTTGTGGATTCTTAATACATGCTATTTGATGATTGATTTATACACTCCATTTACAAGGTGTTAATGTAAAAAATGGCCAAATTCAGTCTCATGTCTCAGCTTAATAGTTTTTACATTTTTCCAGTAATGTCTTTTGTAAACAACACTAAATACTACTTCAAGTTCATCAATGGCTCTTTATGATTAGTTGATATTCTAAGACAACAGAATGTACATGAAATGTACAAATAAATACGTTCTGTGTTAGACAAACAATGTACAGATGGTTTTAAATTTTCATGATGAATATATGGACTGCATATTTTTGTAGAATGATTTATTGCAACTAGTCTTAGAGAGCTATTCGGAGATACAGAATAGTGTAACTAAAATTTAATAGAACTTTACAAAGTAAAAGAGTGAAGTAGAAACATTTCATTTCATCAGCACAGCAAAAACTTTGGGACTTTTGTCTAGCACAAAATTTCAATGTTTAGTTCATGCACTAGAAATAATCATATATTTTTGGTAACAGAAAAAAATGGAGAGGCCCCATGACAATCAATTGCTGTGTAAACAATTATTTGAAAATGGAACATTTATAAAGCAAATTGGAGTGACATTCAAGGCTTGGCAACATGGAAGACTAAAAATAACATGAGCTTGTGAGTTCATCACACTTATAAACCTAGCTCCATCTCTGATGTTCATATTTGCCATCTATAAAATGAAAAAATATTACTTACTTCAAAGGGTTAAAATATAAAATGAAATCAATTATGTTTATTGCACATAAATGGTGAGATTTCAATAGGTTAAGTGAGATATAAATAGGGCTTCAGTAATGACAGCACTTGTCACTATCATATTGATTATGTCTGTTTTCTCTCCTAGATATTTGAAACCATAGAGGAAGGCATGGGGAAAAGATAATGCAGGAAGTTAAATCCCAGGGTAACCAATTTGGAATTTTATTTAAAAGTCAGTAAGAGAATATTAAAAAGGCTTGAGGTAGAAAAATCAACCTGATTTTGACTTAGCTTTACAGTAGTAATTCCCATAAGAACCATAGGGGTGATTCTTAAAAATGCAGATATGGGGACCTTACTGTGAGAAGTAATGATGAATCAGGTTTGATAGGAGATCCAGATGATTCTGTTACAGAAAGTCCCAGGGGCACATTTCATGACATGTCACTTTAGAGAAATAATTCTGAATGCAATATGAAAGGGTGTTTTAGAAGGGGAGAAACTGAACACAAGGCAATCACTTAGTTACCTGCTACTCAAAATGTGGTTGGTCAACAGCAGCATCAAGGGGATCTGGATGCTCAGTAGAAATAAAGACTCTTGAGCCAAACACAAAACCTACGGAATTGGAATCTGCCTTTTAACAAAATGCACAGCTTATTCATTAACATATTAAAGTATGAGATGACTGACCTAAAAAATGGGTAGTGCAGATGGAAGCTAATAAAAGCCTGGAATTGGGCAGTGGCAGAGGGAGAAACAGGAAGAATGAAAAGAGAGAGGTTATACTAGTTGACTAGTTATCAACCCAGAAATTCAGGCCAATGAGGCCCCACCTCTCCATAAATCCAGTGGGCCAGGCTCTGTTCATCATTATAGGTTGTTTTTCATAACACTTCTGGATGCTTCCATGCTTTCTGAGCAGGATTTGGCGGATTTGTAAGAAGGAATAAATGCTTGTCGTGGATTCTCCCTCTGCTGACCCTGAATGGAGCAGACATGGAGTATGGGTTCTCTCCCTAGCAGCCTTAGGAGCAAATTTCAGAACAGCTGCAAAGCAGGCTGACACACTTTCAAATAACCATCTGGCCTCACTTCCCACCCTGATGTGGCATAAACATGGAGATGATGACGGTGGGGGAGGCAATCATCAGATTCATCTCGGGAAAGAAGGACTGGAGAATTGAGGATAAATAAGAATTTGGCTAAATTTGGTATGTCGTGGTGGGCCCTTTTAAAAATGCCTTCTGGACACAGTAGCTTGCAGAGGGTGACAAAGGTACCACTCTCTTTTCCTTTGAATCCTTGAGCAATTATCATTTTCCAAATTGAAGAAAGTTGCCCAAGTGCTGGAGGTGCCAGGATATTGTTTCTATGACAATGAAATACATTACTGCCCACTGCGTTGAGCCTAGAAGTTTGTAGCTGCACAGCTGCCTCACTAATTATGCTCCTAATGTGACAGAGGGAAAAGTACACTGTAATTTTGATATACAGTAGTTTCATGAATACAGCATTAGTGCAGAACTTCAGGGGTGCCTGTATAAGCCAGAGAATGAGGCTGCATTAAATATCCAGTAACTATCAAGCTAGCAGAGATGTTCTATTAGCTGAATGGCAGAGCATGCAATTTAGAAGCTGGAGACTCTGAGTTTTCTCTCAGCAGCAATGTCTAAACATAATTAATCAGTTGCTTCTCACAGTAAGTGACACTAATTAGTTGCACTCTAATTGCCATGTATGGAGTAATGTTACTCCATTCTAAGTGCTCTGTAGAGTAGCGACATGAGATTCTTAATACATTATCACAGATTTCCATGTAATTACAATTCTTTCCAATGGTGTGAAAGGAAAATATTGTAGGCTATTTCACCAGGAATCAATAAATAACTGATACTGTCACTGTTAGGAAATAGAGTGATTGAGCTCCTTCCTTATCATTAGCATTATGTGATTAGAACTGTGTATATTGTGTGTATATTGTAAGTGCCAAACCTTGGAACTAAGGCATAGGTCCTTTGCTAGCTATGTTCTTGCTAGATGGTTTTCTCTCCCAAAGGAAATTATTCTTAGTTGTTCTGAATTTTATTAAATTTCTGGAATCAGAGAATTGACTTATCTGACAAATAAAGAAAAGGGAAATATTAACTTCTAATCTGACTTCACTTTAGTTTTTTTGCTTTTGTCTGGTTGTATTCTTTATCCTGTATGTCATATTCTCCTCCCTGGTAGAAGATTAGCTTATACTCTTATATATTTGACATTGTTTTTTATGCTAAAGTACTTGAGTTGCTTGAGCTTCTTTTTAGAGGCTTCTTCCAAGCATTTGTGATTGTAGAAAATTGTTATTTAAAAACGATTTTAAACTATTGGGGAAAAGAGAAAATGTTCTTGGGCTCTCCTTCAGTTTCAATTCTATAAGATAAAGAACATCATGGGAGATCTAAAGAAAGAAATGTGACAGAGCTGATATAATAGCCAAGAAAAATAGGCCTCTCTTTATAAATGCACTGAACTATTACAAATGAGAGTCAGAATTCAAAATTGTATAACCTTAACTCACTATTTCTTCTCTTCTGACTTCCTTAGTCATATATATTTTAAATTCTGATTTTGTATGGATTCTACTTCCCCTTTCTTTGGAATTATTATTTTTTCATTATATGATTCATGTTGAAGAGATCTTTGTTTCTCCCGGGAGAACATTTGTCCTTTAGTGACTGTTTTGATTCTGGTGTTTAGCAGCTTTTTCTTTGAAGATAATTCTCTCTGTCTCTTTCTGTATTTTCTAAGTCATTTTGGAGGCTTTTACTTTTCTTCACTGCTGAGATTTACATTATGTGAAACTTTAAGTTTCCTCCAAAAAAATATGCCAAGATCAATCACATGCACTGTAGACATAAGAAACATTTCTCCTCCTCCTAGGCATCAGCTATAATGTTGATGTCGCTTTAAAATATGTCACACAATATATGTTGTAGTGGGGCATGGGAACGGTGATGGTGATGGTAAGTTAAGAGGATGGTGAGAAAAGAGGGCATTTTTCTAGGTGAATCTGTTAGCATGAGCACACAGAATACTGGCAGTGATTACAAAAGGGCACAACACTAGCTTTGCTGTAAATATATTCAATTAATAATAGAAATATAAACAGCTGGAAACAGATGCCTGAAGACACAAAAGCATGAGACGTATTTGAAGACAGTATTGCATATTTAAAAAGGAAATACTTAAAGTTAATTTTGGTTTATAAATATTCCTTAATAATAAGACTATGAACAGCTGGAAACCTTAATTGTCTTTCCCCCCTACATTTTCAATGATTTTTTTGTCTTTTAAAAATATTTTCAATAATTAAATTTGCAAAGTTTTCAGTCATCTGTATTTCTAATGAAGAGAAGTAAAACAAAAATGCCCAATAAACAAACTTTTACAAACCTCAGGAAATCCTTATAGGGAAATATCCTTATATTACGCCATATTTGTTTTACCTCCCTTCATATAGGGATAGGAACTAGGCAGAATTGTGAGTCTTGGGCAGACTGAGAAGTTTTACGATAGACTTTATAGTATGTGTTTATGATTGAACCACGGGCATGTATTAACTATTCAAAAAAAAGATGAAAAATTCATTGATATTATACAATATGCAATACAAAGGAGAGACTGTGTTAAGGAAAGAAAGTTTTAAATCAGTTGTAAATAATAATAAAAGCAAGACTCCTTGGATGAGTCAAAGTGGTTTCCTAAAGGAGCTTGCCTGGGACTTTGTTAGTGCTAGAATCTTCTTGACCATGTTTTCCCCATCTTGGTGGAGTGGCCGTTAGAGCCCAGAATGGAGATGGAGGATGTGAACGAAGCAAGGCCATCCTAGGTTGAGAAAGATGTGTCCCAGGATCGAGGCCTCTAATAAAAAAGTAAGAGTCTCTGCTCCACAAAACAGAAAGCAGAGCTGTTTTATGTGTTTGTTTTGTTTTACTAAGCTCTGTGATACCTCCTAGAAACTTCTAAACCAGTTAGTTTAGGATGGAACTAGATGAAACCAATTCATTTACAATGATGATGACCCCTGTATTTATTTTCATGCTCAAGGCCTAGTTAAATCTGGATCACCAGTTACTAACATGATCTGTGGCAGCACAGAGGAGAGAACAAATTAATTGCAGACCTTAATAGGTTTCAGGATCCGAAAAAGTTCAGAAGCAAAGTCTGAAGCTACTCAAAGAGATTTTAATTTTCTTTGTACAATGAAGATCTCTTTACCAGGAAGGCAGAGATGATTCAGTTGGGGCAATCTGCTTATTTCTATTTGACCAAAGAAGGAGTGTGTGTATGTGACGGGGTCTTGTTTTCCTCTTTTTCTTTCAAAAGCTCTTCATTTGCTCCCTTCTATGAAACTTGCATCCAAATCCTGGTGGAGTATCCTTCTTGGAAAGTCATCTCATCTTATGAGTCACTTTTGCAACTACTTGATTTGGACATGGTTTTCTTATTGCAGATGTGTGGGAATCCCTCATCAAGTTTTCCAGCCATGTTCTCCTCAAAGGAGAGCAATGTTATCACCACCAACCCCAAAAGTGAGGAATAATAATTTATATGTACATGCGTATCTTCAGGGCATATTATTGGCTCTCGATAAAAGGCAAATAGTAATGATAAGCCTTGAAGTTTGACTTTCAAAGACAGCAGACTGCAAACTGCGTGAGCCATTTTGAAAACAGATTCAAAAGAAGAAGTTCTGAACTTTCATTTCCCGTCTGTCGGGTTTCTTTGAAGTGGGAGTTAACCCTGACATGAAACAGCTCCAGAAATTGAGTTATGCCCAGTTGTTTTTGGCCTGATAATTTGACCCTCAGTGATGACTCCCACACATAACTGGGTGTCTTTAATGACTCACTTTTCTCCTCTTAGAGATAGGTCTCCAGACATTTGTGCATTTCCCAGTCTCTGTGTTACAGCCTCTCTGGAAGAACAAAAGAATAGCTTAATTTAACAAATAAAATCAAATGAATTGTCTGCTCCCTCTCTAAATCAAGCCTTTTTTTTTCCCAGCAGAACCTTCCTTACTTTCTTTGTTCTTGTTTGTAGTAGAGCTCTTCTAATTAAAAATCTTCTATTAAATGAAATAAAGAACTCATCTCCTGGGTGGCAAAAAGCTGAAGGAAGATTTTGCATGAATAACCTAGGAGGAGTAATTCGAAGCTGTTTTTCATTTTTATTGAGGGCAGAATAAGAAAAAAATGATTTTGTTTGTGAAAACCATGGAATTTGGCAAAATGTCTTTAACATGAAGACTGAAATCTATTTTTATGCAGCTTCACTGAGAACTGAGGTACTGGGGTGGGGATGGAGTGCTGATTTGAAAGGAATCCCAAAACTGCCTTTTTAAAATTTTGCCACAAACACTAGCCTCTAAAAATTCGAATTGCCTCCCGCTTGAAAAAGAGTAAACTTCAAAAGTATAACATGATCCTTAGAGAGAACTTATCTCCTGTAAATTATTTTAAATTAGGGTCAAAGTGATTTCCTCCTGGAGAACTAAATTACTCCTTTTTGAAATCAATTTTTATTTTCTTCTGCCATTATTAAAGAGTGAATTTTTAATATAAAAAAGTCAATAAATGTAAAGCTTATATATTAAAGTTATATTTCTACTATGTGCACCAGGAGCTCCATCTTCCCATTTCAGTTTAAAATGCATAAAACATATATATAATTTTAAAAATGTACATAGTTTTCCTTTTTTTTTTTAACAATCATGCTGACTTTATGGAGCTTTTCTTTTTTTATGTGTATGCTTTATTCTATTTGGCATCAGATGAGAAAATATTACTTACATTTTTATAAGTAAAGAAATTCAGTTTCTCAAGACACAGTTTCTATGTAGTCAAATAAAGAAAGTCTAGTGGTCCTATAAAATCTCTGCAAATGCTCCAATTCTACAGTGTTCTGTGCCGTTGGCCACTGAGCCTGAATAAATATTTAAAGGATTCTTCTCCCAGATGGACTATTGGATTTAATGTGGCAGTTGTTACATAATTTTATATATTAACATATTGCTATATGTTTATTAATATATAATCTTTGAATGCACACATTTTTTCTCTCATCAACTGATATATTTTATGTTTGTTTCCCCAATAAGATGATAGATCCCTGAGGTCAAAAGGCCATTGCTTATACTTCTTTCTCTTAGAGAATGTGATATAATGTTGAATAGTAAAAATTGAATAAATACAAAATCAGAATACCTCATGCTCAACCCCTGATTCTGCCCCTTGCTACTATTCAGGTTCTTTGACTATTCCTTTAAAATAAGCATGCATATCTATCTCACAGGGTTGATGAGACGATGTGTGTGAAATGGCTTTGTGAACTTTAAAGTTCTATACAAATATTTGGTTGACCCTCAGAGGGTGAGTACTGGTCAGCTGGATGAAAGCTTTGGAGATGGAGAAGAGAGAAAGCCAGACAGCACATGAAAGAGAGGGAAGGGGACCAACTTCAGCTCACAGTCCTTAGTGTTTTCTGGGCAATTCTTTCAGAGCTAAGTCATTCTCTGATGTTCATGCTGCTCCTCTGGCCTCTGCTTGAAATAACATCTCTTTGTCTCCATGGGCCAATGCCATTGGCAGGTTACTGTCGGTCAGTTTCCTCGAAAATTTTCTCCCCAGGAAGTTTTCAGGCTCAATGCTTTGCAACCATGCATGACTCCTTCTTGACTCTTCTCCATCCTCATGCATAAGCAGTGCTGTTGCTCATTGCTCATTTGAGAATTGTTCGAAGCCATTCCTTCCTTTCTATTCTCATAATCACCATCTTAGTCCTAGCTCTTGCTCCTTTGTATAGAGAATGGGAGAGACTCCAGAGGACCAGAGATAGGCAAGTGTCCTCCAGATAAGTAGAAAGGTTCAGAAACAATAGTTTGATGACTTTATTTGCAACTCCGCCCCACAGTTTTGGCATTTATTATTAAAAAATTAGTCAGTCACTACCTAAAAGGAGATATGATCTCATTTACTTCCTAACATTACGGGGCTGGCAGTGCGTGAAATGCTGTGAGTACCATGTGTGAACTCAGCATTTGGCAGGACTCATTCTCTCAAACCACATGACTTAAACATCTACTGTGTGTTTGGGGGATATAGAGATATAAATACTGTACATTCTTCATGCTTAATAGGCTCATAGTCTAATGAAAGAGGCAGCTACATAATGTGTAATATGGCACAGATGAATATAATGTAATAAGAACAGTTAAGACTGGGCAGGTGATATTGCAGGTTCCCAGGAGAGGAACAGCTTACACTTCTGGGGCTAAGAGATCAGAGAAGATTTTCTGGTAGAGAGGATGCCTAAAGAGAGTATAAGTTTGTCACAGGATGAATGTTGATGGGGAGAGGGTATTCCAGCCAGAGGAGAGAGCATGAGCAAAACGCAAGGAGGCAGGACACATTTTGTTGTATGCATATGAACTACAAGCAATTTAGTGTTCCTGGATTGCACAGCTCCCACAGGGTATGACAGGTTTAGGGGACAAGAAAGAGCTTACTTCTTTCATAATTTTCTGAAATCAAAATGGGAAGACATATGGCGACAAGTGAGGAAAATAGAATGGATTAGTAACTGGTAGGAAACCTCTGTCCAAAGATGGAGAGGGAAATATGAAATATGAAACAGGATAGATTTTAGCTCTACAAATTTGTACATTGAATCAACAATGATTTGATTGTTGATTCTACAACAAGCAAGCACCTAACACGTACTAGACCTGCAATTAAAATAGTTTTGAAGAAAGAATCCTTGCCCTCAAGGATTTTGCAGTCTAATGAGAAGCCTGTTCAATACAGTTTTGGCAATAATTTAAATTGATCTACTGAATGCAATAAAGTAAAACTGGAAGAAGTAATTTATATTACAGAGCAGAACCAGCATTCCCCCAATGCCCTGATGGCTTGCACTGAAAGGGTGACTCCAACCAGGTACTTAATAATAGCATGTATTGGCCATTTCCAACCAATGGAGTACTGATTTCAGTATGGAAGGTGCTCTTTCCACCAAAATATTAGGGCCTAGAGAACGCCTCTATTCTTACAAGAGACACACACAAAACAACAATCATACAGCATTCGGAGAGGAAGTGAATGCTGGAACTACACGGTATAATGGAAGAAAGAAACCAGGCTCAGGTAACATAACACAGCCTAAGAATGGTGACCGTTTTATCTGAGCTAGAAAATATGACATGATTTCTAGTTTAGCATGGCAGATTGAATCTAGTTGTTTTAGTCCCTGGGGAAACCCTGTTAAATAATAATCAAGTGATAAACCAGGGAGAGAGAAACAGTAGTGCCTTCAAGAACCATTTGCTATTTAAATTATATCCATGATATTTAAATGAAAGCTAAGTTACAAACATGCATATAAGAATATGGCCAGGTACATTATATTCTTTCTTCCCCTATTTCTTACCTTTCTGCACCCAGTAGAATTTCTTTCAAAAGCTTGGTTAGTAAATGATAGGTTGGATATACAAGCCAGATAAGCTCGTTTTTCTTCCATTTTAATTATTAAAATTTAATGATTAATATTTAATATAAATTGAATAGAATTTATATTATAATTTAACCATGAAAATGTTTTAAATTCCTCCAATATTTACATCTCTCTACATATAGATATACATAAATATATCTGTGTATGTTTACACATTTTTATATATTTAACATGATTGCATTTTATTTTGGTTGATATGATGTGAGTAAAGCACTCGAATCTGATATGTAACACAGCCCTTGGGTTATTTCTGTGTAGGTGGTCTGTATTACTCACTGGGAGAAATACTGCTTAGGAATTACACCCTAAAGGTGAACTTGTTCCAAGATGAGTCAATAGCTGGAATTTTTTGTTATCTGTTTATTCATTTCTGTTGAAGCATAAGTGTATATAAAATGCACAAACCTTAAATTTATAGGTTAATCAGTTTTGGTAACTATATAGCCCCACAAAACTACCAGTAAATAAAAATACAGGCTATTTTATATCACCCAAGAAAATTCCAGCACGTTCCTTTGCAGTCATTTCATCCCACAACTGCCACTACCACTTTCTAATTTTATCAGCAAAGATTAATTTTGCCTGTTCTTGGGCATAATGTAAATGAAATCATAGTTTGTATTGTTTTTTGTCTAGTATCTTAATGGTTTTGAGATTAATCCATGTTGTGACAAGTAGCATTTTTATTTTATTTCTAAAATTTTCTAGTTATTTGTTTTTAAAAATCATTTTCCATGTTTACACTCTACTTAGCTCTCACTTATAAGTGAGAATATGTAGTATTTGCCTTTCTGTGTCTGACTTGTTTCACTTAAGATAATGGCCTCCAGTTCCACCCATGTTGTTGCAAAAGACATGATTTCATTCTTTCTTATGGCTAAATAGTATTTCATGGTGTATGTATATATAAAGGGGTTATACACACACATACACACACACACTATGGAATACTATTATAAACACCACAATTCTTTATCCACTCATCTATTGATGGGCAGTTAGGTTGATTTCACATCTTTGCTATTGTGAATAGTGCTGCTATAAACATACTAGTGCAGGTATCTTTTCGATATAATGATTTATTTTTCTTTGGGTATATACCCAGTAGTGGGATTGCTGGATGGAATTGTAGTTTTCTCTTTTCCTACTTTCATAATACATTTTGGTATGTACTGTGACTTGTTGAATGACCTAGCATGTGGTCTATCTTGATGAATGTTCTGTGTGCTCTTGAAAAGAAGTGTATTCTGTGGTTACTGCATGTAGTACCCTATAAAAGTCAATTAGTCATGTTAGTTAATAGTGTTGTTCCAATATGCTATATCCATATTTATTGTCTACCTGTTCTATCAATTATTGAAACTGAGTGTCAAAACCCTCTACCATGATTATAGATTTGCATGTATCTTCCTTTATTTTTGTCATTTTTAAATCAAATATTTGATTTCTTCTTAGGTGCACACATATTTAAAATTGTTAGAAAACAATTCTAGAAAACATTCTTAAAGGAATTAACTTTCTATAATCATGAAGTGTTTCCATTTAAGAAGTAATAAAAGATAATATCTGATAATACATCTTGATTTGAATTTCATTTTGTCAGATATTAATATAGCTATACATATACATAATATGTATATATATATGATATAGCTATATATATCTTATGTTTTTGTTGGCATAATATGTTACTTCCCATTATTTTATTTTCATCATGTCTAAGTCTATATAATTAAAGTGCATTTTATTATAATTAAAGTATACTTTTAGACATTATATGGTTGAGTTGGGCTTTTCATATGCAGTCTAATAATTTCTGTCTTTTAAATGGATGGTTGGGGTTGTTTTATGTAATGTAATTATTGCTATGATTGAGTTTAAGTCTACCAATTTGTTATTTGTTTTCTATTTGTCTCTTCTTTATTTTTCTGCTTTATTTTTGATCAATTAAATATGTTTTATTCCATTTTATCTTCTCTATTGACTTTCTAGCTATACCTCTTTGTATTTTTTACCAGTATTTTAGATATTAACATACACGTATGTCACAGTTTACCTTCTAAGAATGTCCTATTTTTTTGAACAATGTAAGAAATTTATAATGGTATAATTTCATTTACCTCCACCTCTGGGCCTTTGTTCTATTTGGTTATTTATTCTACATCTATATATGTTATCAACCTAAAAATATATTATTTTTTCTTAAAAGAGTTAATAGTTTTTTAAAGCAATTAACTGCACACACACACACACACACACACACACAATGTAGATAATAAAAATGTTCTTTTATATTTAGCCACATATTTTCACTTTACAATGCTCTTCATTCCTTCCTGCAGATCCGCTTGTCCATCTGCTATCATTCACCTACAGCCTAAAGCCTTTATTTTAGTGTAGGACTGCTAGAGACAGACTCAGCTTACTTTTCACTGGGTATAGAATTCTAAGTTAACAGATTTTTGTTAAGCAATTTAAAAATTTTATTCCATTGTTGTCTGACCTTCATTATATTTAATAAAAAACTGGCCACAATTCTTATTCTTATTCCCCTAAATGTAATGTATTTTTCTTCTCTGGATGCTTTTAAGATTTTTCTCCTTATCTATCATTATCAGAAGTATGAGGAGTGTCTAAATGTGATATTGCTTGTATTTTTACTGTTTTGAATTTGGCCAAGTTTTATGAATCTCCAGGTTGATTTGTTTCAATTTTGGAAACTCTTAAGCCTTTTTTCTTCAAATATTCTAAACCATCCATTCTCTTCTTTCCTTCTTGGTCTCCAATTATACAAGGTTAGACAGCTTGGTATGGCCCCAGAAAACTTGGATGAAATTTTCAAGTTGTTTTCCCTATTTTTTTCTCTTTTCGTTTTAATTTAAAATATTTCCATTGACCCATTTTAAGTTTACTAATCTATGTTTTTTGCTGTATCCAGTCTCTGCTAAGCACATTCAGTGAATTCTTCAATTCTAGAATTGTACTTTTTCAGTGCTAGAATTTCCATTTGGCTATCTTTTTATAGATTCCATTTTTCTGGTGAAATTCTCAGTGTATTTCCACATGTTGCCTATCTTTTCTAGTAGAACTTTTCACATATTCATTGTAGTTATGTTAAAGCTCCTATCTGTTCATGGCAACATCTGGGTCAACTGTGGTTTGTGTCTGTTGAATGTTTTTTCCATTAGGTAACATTGTCCTGCTTTATGTCTCATAATTTTTCATTTTATCCCAGACTTCGTGTGAAAACGTACTCTGGACACTGAAGTGCATAATATTTATTGCTAGAAAATAGTATTGCTTCCATTATCAGGCTGTGATGGTGAGAGTTTGAGACAATTTAATCATTAATTCAGTTGGTCTGGGTTTTGTTATGTCTTTAATTAGATTCAGCTTATCTCCGGGTTTAAAAGTCTTGAAGATGAGATCTGCAGGTCTTGAGATCTATGCATCAGCAAGACTCTAAAGACCTGGCTATACTTTACAGCCTAGCTATCATCATTCTTTTTATTTTTTAATTTATTTGTTTTTTTTTTTTTTGAGATGGGGTCTCACTCTGTTGCCCAGGCTGGAGTGCAGTGGCTCCATGTTGGCTCACTGCAACTTCCACCTCCCAGGCTCAAGTGATTCTCCCACTTCAGCCTCCCAGGTAGCTGGGACTACAGGCATGTGCCACCATGCCTGGCTAGTTTTTGTGTCTTTTGGGGTAGAGACAGGATTTCACCATGTTGCCCAGGCTAGTCTCAAATTTCCGAGCTCAAGCAATCCACCTGCCTCGGCCTCCCAAAGTGCTGGGATTGCAGGTGTGAGCCACTGTGCCCAGCCCTAGTTATCATCATTCTTACCTGTAAGATATCTCTTTCTGCTTTATAATCCAGCAGATAGCTTTGCAGTTTCTAGGAAGCTTTCTTTGCACCTCTGCCCTCCCCTCCTCCACTTACTTTCTGCACTTCAAGAACTCTCCCTGCATCTAGCTGCTCTTTGCTGTGTTCCATCTGGTGAAGGCCTGGTGCACTTTGGGCATGAAGATGGGATCTATCTCAGTTTTCCTGCCCTGACCTTGTCTTCACTGAGCCACTACCATGTAGTGGCCTTTTGCACTCCTGAGAGATCTGTCTTGGCTTTCCTGCCCTACCCTCATCCTTTGATGGGCTGCTGGCAAACAATCTGTAAAAGCTCTGAGTGTTTTGGGAGAGTAGTCATGTAAGCTCTGCTGCCCTAATCCCAGCCCTTTTCAGACTACTGTCTGTCACTTGATGAAGGGTTCATGCACCTTGGAGGTATTTTCTCAGCCCTTTTCCCCTGCCCCCAGCCTTTGATATGCTGCCGTCATGCACTATGTGAAGGTACCACAGGAAAAGATTGAAAGATGAGTGTGGATTCACTCTGCGATTCTTGCACCTTGGGATTCCAATCCATCATGTCAATACATATATGACCATGAAAACTTTGTTTAAAATTTTCCTGATTTCTTTTTCTCTCAATTTGTGCCAGGTTTGCTCCTTCCACTACCATACCATTGAGATGTCTCTTCTCTCCTACAACGAACTCATTCCTTTCTCAGCTCTCTGATAAGTTTCACAAAATTATGGTAATATTACTTATCTGACTTGTTTTTGTTAAGGTAGGAATAACAGTCTTTTGTGACTTTCTACATCTCAGTTGAAATTGAAAGTTAGCAGCCTGAGTTTAAGCTGGTCTATGAGGTATGGCTTGAAGTACAGTTGGAGTCCTGAAGCAACTGCCTGGAGATATTTCCAAGTTGTTTATGTGGGACTGTATATGGTTTTAGCTACTATGATAGGTAAACTATCCCTCAATATGCCACCATTTCAAATTATCCCACATAATGATATCATATGTATTTTATGAATGCTCATAACTACATTGGAAAATTGGGAAATTTCAGAAGTTAATGTAAGGACTTCACAAAGAACTTAGTCCCAAAGACAAGGCAAATATCATGTCCATGAAGATGGGTCAACTCACAAGGATCAGAATTCTCCTCGCTCCACCATCTATTTTCTAGGTACAAGAACTAGAATATCATTGTCTTCTTGTCCACTCTGCTATAGCAAGATGTATCCCTGAAATCAAGCCAATGGTTTATGGGGCAAAGTTCAGATTATAACCTTTAAGAAGGTCTGACAGGACAGAATAGATCTTTGGGTAGGAGCCTGAAGATCTCTTGGCTTTAGCTTCTTCATCTGTAAAACGGAAATAATAATAATAGCTGTCTCATAGGACTGTATAAGTTTTACATAAAGACAGCTCTAGTATATACTTGAAATTGATATTAATTCAAGATTACATAATTGACTTTCCCCAAGCTAGGAAGTATTGGAACTGGGATTGAAATCCAGCTCAGTCTTATCTTTATTTCTAAAATTCCATACGAATTTTACAGATTATGAAAAGGAACTTCAAAGGGGTAACTAATTTACCCAAAATAATGATGCAGGAGGTAAGTGCCAAAGTCAGAATTCAAAGCCAGTGCTTTTTTATTTTTTTTTATTTTTTATTTTTTGAGACAGAGTCTCGCTCTGTTGCCCAGGCTGGAGTGTAGTGGCGCGATTTCGGCTCACTGCAAGCTCCGCCTCCCAGGTTCACACCATTCTCCTGCCTCAGCCTCCTGAATAGCGGGGACTACAGGCGCCCACCACCGCGCGCACCACCACGCCCTGCTAATTTTTGTATTTTTAGTAGAGACGGGGTTTCACCGTGTTAGCCAGGATGGTCTCGATCTCCTGACTTCATGATCCGCCCACCTCAGCCTCCCAAAGTGCTGGGCTTACAGGCGTGAGCAACTTCTATGATAACTTGTCTCCCAGTCCAAGTTCCACGGGCAGAGATAAAATGGTAAGTGTGAGATATAGATAAAAATTAGAAACAAAGCAGAAACATAATCAAAATAAGTACATCAAGTAAGTTCCTGGAGATTGATGAAGATGCTACATGGAAATAAGTTGCTACTTATTTTATTCATCGATCAAATAATGATTAGAGGCTAGTGTGTGCCATGCTTTATGCTAGAGATAGCAATATAACATTGGACAAAACACAATAACACTTTTAAAGGCCTTACTTGCTGGCAAATGACACAATTAAACGGTTATTAAAATAAAATAAAAGTTGGATTACACAAAAAGAACTTAATATGATTTATTGACTTGATTTGAGTTTTTAAACTGGAACTTCGTTTAAACTAACTGATTTAAACTGAAGAACTGCTTATGGTTGCTGTATAAATTTGGCCTGAGTATAGCCAACTGTCAATGAATAGGCAAAATAGAGGTATAAATTTTTAAAATACAAGTTACCAAGTTTCACTTCCTTCTCCAAACTCTAATAAGCATTGCTGAAATGTAACTTTTAATTTTTATTTCATCTGCTCTCCCTTTCATTCTGCCTTACTAGATAGAACTATGTTGATAAGCATTGAAAAGCTCAGAAAGTGCAACAGCAGAAACAGTGGAAAGAATATTGCTCCACTAGAGTTATTCCATGTTACTACTCTAGTCATAGTTGCAGCAAATATTTGTTTATCACATACTACGTGCAAGAGAGGTAAAATATATTCATGAATTTAATTTAATAACTCAGCAACCCTATGAGGAAGGTACTACTATAATCTCCATTTAGACATAAGTAAACAAGGTAGGGACAGGTTAAGTAATTTACACAAAGATAGTTAAGTGGCAGGGCTGGGATTCAAAACAAGGTTAAAAATACTTGCTCGTAACCATTGGCCACTCTACTTTAAAACAGCTAACTATTTCTCAGGGATTTGGTTCTCAGTCAGATCAAATAGAGTTACAATGTGAAACATTCTTTTCCTTAAACCATTATGATCTAGGGTTTTTAATGTATTTGTTATGTTACTTTTCAAATATTAGTGTCGTTCATTTCTTTTTTCTTTCTCTTTTCCTTAATCACACTTGCTAGAATGTAATTAAGAGGCTTCTAAATGTTATTAGTCTTTTCAAATAATACATTTTTGTATTTGTTAATCTTCCACATTATATTTTGTTTTCTGTTTAATTAATTGTTTCTGTTACCTTTTTAATTTTCTTTGTACTACTTCGTCTGGGTTTTCTCTGATTCTTTCTCTAATGTCTTAGATACTTAACACTCTGCCTTTTGGGAAAAAAAAACAAGCATGTGACTCGACAATTATTTCTTGGATAAGACACCAAAAGCACAAGCAATAAAAATAAAAATTGGCAAATAGGACCACATCGATCTTAAACACTTTTGTGTATCAAAGGACACAATCAACAGAGTCAAAAAGCAACCTACAGAATAGGGGGCAATGTTTGCAAGTCATATATCTGATAAGAGGTTAATATCCAAAATATATACAGAACTCTCATAACTCAACAACAAAAAATTAAACCACCTGATTAAAAAGTAGGCAAAAGACTTGAATAGGCATTTCTTCACAAATGATATACAAATGCTAACATATTAAAAGATGTTCAACATCACTAATAATCAGAGTAGTGCAAATCAAAACCACAATGATATATCATCTTATACCCATTAGGATGGCTACTAAAAAATATATGGATAATAACAAGTGTTGGCAAGAATGTGGAGAAATTGAAATCTTTGCACGCTGTTGATGGAATTGTAAAATAGTGCAATTGCTATGTAAATCATTACGACTATTTCTCAAGAAATTAAAATTAGAACTATCATATGATACAGAAATCCCATTTCTGGGTATCTGTCCAAAAGAATTGAAAGCAGGACCTTAAAGAGATATTTGCACGCTTATGTTCACAACAGTCAAGAAGTGGAAGCAACTCAAATGTCCATCCACAGATGAATAGATCAACAAAATGTGGTCTGTACAAAAAATGGAATATTATCCAGCCTTAAAAAGATTAGAAAATCCTGTTACATGCCACAATATGGATGAACCTTGAGGGCATTATGCTTAGTGAAATACATCAGTCACAAACAGACAAACCCTGTATGATTTCACTTATACGTGATATCTAAAGCAATTAAAGTAATAGAAACAGAAAGTAGAATAATCAGGACTGAGAGGAGGAGGTGAAAGGGGAGTTGTTTAACAGGTAGAAAGTTTCAGTTTTACAAGATGAAAAGTTCTGGCGGTCTCTTTCACAATAATATGAATATGCTTAACACTACTGAATTGTACACCTAAAAGAGGTTGAGATGGTAAATTTTGTGTTTTGTGTTTTTACCACAAAAAAATCATGCATTTAAGGCCATTGTTTCCTGCAAATACTTTAGCAACAATTTTTCAAGTTGATATGTGACGTTTGTATTATAGTTTAGATTCTCAATTGTAAACTATAAATTAGGATAATTAATAACACCTATTTCTTGTAAAAACAAATGGGTAAACCACTGAGAAATGTGTTAATAAGTAAATGTTTAACTACGAAGATATTTAATTAGAGTTGTCCTTATCCTTACCCTCTTCCTTTCCCTTTCTTTCACCTGCACCTCTTTTTCCTTCTTCTATCTCTTCTTCTCTCATTTTCTTTATTTTAATAGATTGAGGATATTTTTCTCTTTTTGTTTTTTTTTCTTGTTTCACCAACTCCCACTCACTTAAAAGGCATGCCCTTTTTTCTCCTTTTTATTCTTACAGAACTGTTGACATGCATACTTCACAAAGACTAAAGTTAATCTATTTATCCTTATTTTAAACAATATAAGGTCTTTAGAATACTTTAGTTGCAATAACGGTTCTTCCTGGTTTACATATAATTATTATATAATATTTTTGCTTAATTATAATGCCATAATAAAACACTACTATTGGCTGGGCACAGTGGCTCACGCCTGTAATCCCAGCACTTTGGGAGGCCGAGGCGGGCAGATCACAAGGTCAGGAGATAGAGAACATACTGGCTAACACGGTGAAACCCTGCCTCTATTAAAAATACAAAAAATTAGCTGGGTGTGGTGGCGGGCACCTGTAGTCCCAGCTGCTTGGGAGGCTGAGGCAGGAAAATGGTGCAAACCCAGGAGGTGGAGCTTGCAGTGAGCCAAGATGGCACCACTGCACTCCAGCCTGGGCGACAGAGCGAGACTCCATCTCAAAACAAAAAACAAACAAACAAAAAAAAAAACTATTATTATTTGTTACATGTTAAAAATAACAAAAATGTTTGTTTAGATTTACTCACATGTTTAACTTTTTTATTCCCTTAGTTATCAGAAATTTCATCTGAGACAGAAGAAATCACTTTGGTCTATAGTTTAGACACGGACTATTCTTTTCTTTGTATATTTGAAAATATCTTTATATTTCATTCATTATTAAAATATAGAGTTTCTAAGCATTGAATTCTCGGTTTTCAATTCTATTTTATTTCAAGATTTTAATGCCTACTAGCTTTCATCTTTGCTAGAGAAATCAGCTGTCAATCTAATTAGTGATTGTTTTAAAGAAATTGCTTTTCTCTCTGTCTTCTTTTGAGTGATATTATTTGTTTTTGATGTATTGTAGTTTTACTAGAATATTTACTGATGATTTTTTTATTTATAACCCTGTTTGAAATTCAAAGGGCTTCCCAATCTAGGGATTCATAGCTTTCACTGATTCTGAATAAAATTTCTACATTTTTCTTTCTAATATTTTCTCTCCCTCATCTCTTGTATTTCCTTTTTGAATTCCTATGTCTCCTTCTTCCACATTAATAATTACTTTTCTTTAATATCTTCCTTCTCTTATTTCTTTGTGTTACATTATGAGTGATTTTTTATGAAATTATATGATGATACGGTTCACTAAATTTCTCTTCAGTTATGCCTAACCCTTTAAATAAGTTTCTAATTTGAATTGATTTTTTTATTTCTAGGATTTTTCTAGATTTCTTTGCAAACTGTTATTTTTATAACCTCTCCTTGTTCATATTTTTTAATTTCCATCCTGTATTTTGTTAAATTTATTAAGCACAAAATAATATACATTTATTTTGTATATTATAACTGATAATTTTAATACTGGAAGACAATCTGTTTTGAAAATTGGTTGTTTATAGAAATTTTGAGGCATAAGTTGAATAACATTTCCTCCATGGACAAAATGCATTTGCTTTTCTATATACTGAAGCTCACTACAGACTTGGATCAGCTTTAAATTCTATTTATAGAATTTGTATATTTAACATTATGCAAAGTGTATTGGTTCAGGCATCACACCCTTGTGAGACCAGCCAGTGTTCCTGTAATTGCATGAAAACTTTCCTTAATCTGTACCTAGAGCCAAAGATGAGCGGGAAAATTTTCATTTAGTTTATGTTTTAGTTTGCCACTTCCCTGATGATATAGCATCTCTTGTACCAACTATCTCCAGGACAGTTTTCAATATGGCTTCTGGCACTGCTGCATCCAAGGCTTTGTCCCAGAATACTTTGCTCTAGGAGAACAGTATATCCAGAAGATTTAGAGCCTACTTATCTCTCTGAAGTTCTGCTATTGTTTTGATTCTGGCAGGAGGACAGTTTATTACTATCTCACAGGTTTATTTTTTACATGAAAGTATGTATTTTATCAAACACTCTCATATGTTTTTGGCAGAAGGTTTTCAGAGTCTCTAGTTGGACATATTGCTAGTAATAGAAGTCTGTAATAAAAGAATACTTTCCGTATTTCAGATGTAATATATTGGTCAATTATAAATATTTTGTTTAACTTACATCTGTTATTTGTCCTTTGATTTGTTTATAACATTTTTGATACAGGATATTTTAATTTTTTTTTTTTGAGACAGCATTTTGGTCTGTTGCCCAAGCTGGAGTGCAATAGCATGATAATGGCTCACTACAGCCTCAATCTCCTAGGCTCAAGTGATCCTTCCTCCTCCGTCTCCCAAATAGCTGGGATCTCAGGTGCATGCCACCCTGCCTGGCTAATTTTTTAAAAGTTTTATAAGGCAAGGTCTCACCCTGTTGCCCAGGCTGGTCTCAAACTCCTGGGTTCAAGTGATCCTCCCAGCTCGGTCTCTCAAAGTGCTGGGATTAATTACAGGTGTGAGCCAATGCACTGGGCCTAGGACATTTCAATTTTAATATTCAAATTTATATATATTTTTAAATAATTTGTGCCTTTGGTTCATAATTTTTAAAAGTCATCTCCTATCACAAGTTTATGAAGACATATTCCATATTTTTAATAAAAATATCTAATGTTTTTCTTTAGTCATTGAGACCTTTATTCCAGCTGGAACTAATTTATATGTATGAAGTAAGGTAAGGATGTCATTTTTCCGCATAGATAACCAATAGCAAGCACCAGTTATTAAATGGTTCACCATTTCCTCACTCGCTCATGTAAATTTTCATATATATGTGAGTCTTTATTAGAGAGAAACTTTTGATTGATCAGTAAATGTGTTTAATGATTATCTTTCCAGGTTTTTAAAAGTTTCTTCTTATATTGATTTTGAACCTTTTAATTTTATTGAGAAATTGTTTATGTCTTTGAAGTTATATTAGCATAAAGCTTATAGAAATATGTTATGACTTTAAAATATTCTAAATTGTTTCTAGAGTTTCATGAGTTTATTTTTGAACCCTGATATGTCTTTCTGCTTTGCTCTTTTTAGACTTAATCTGACATTGCTATGTGTTCAAAGCAAAAGGGGTACCTTCAAGTTTAAACTTAGTAGACCATTTTGACCTGAACTTACATTTTGAAAAGATTACACATTTTTATTCTTGCTAGGAAAATGTTCACTTGGTACTATAATTTGCATTTCTTTGATTATTAGTGAAGCTAAATATTATATTTCATGTATATATTAATCATTTATACTTCATTTCTGTGAATTGTCTGCTCAAGTACTCTGTCCTCTCCCCCACTATATTTTGTATTAGATTCCTAGTAGTTTTATCATGAATTAATATGAAATATTTATATATGAACCCTTTGTCTATTATATTTGAAGTGAATATTTTCCTCATGTATTTGCTTTTTGATATATGTTTTCAGTCGTACTTTGTACTTTTAAATTTGTATTTTATTCTTTGCCTGTATTGCATCATCCATCTCCAAAGACTTTAATAACTTTTTTATCAATGTATACTGCAGGTCTAATATATATGTGTATTTACGCATACACATATGTATAACATGCATATGTATATATATACTGCTGACTTGAAAAATGTCAATAAATGGATTAACTTCTTTTCAAAGGTCATGGGATGATTTGAAAGGATTTGAAACTATCTAGAACATTTATTTCAAATGATTTGAAACTATTAAAACATTCATTTAAAATACACAAGTCAATAAATGTGATACACCACATAAACAAAAAAAATAATTCACATGATCATCTCAATAGATGCAGAAAAAAATATTTTACAAAACCCAGCATCCCTTTATGATTAAAATCCTCAGCAAAATCGGCATACAAAGGACATAGCTTAATGTAATAAAAGCCTTCTATGACAAACCTAGAGCCAACATAATACTGAATGGGGAAAAGTTTAAAAATTTCCCTCTGAGAACGGGAACAAGACAAGGATGCCCACTGTCACCTCTCCTCTTCAACATACTACTGGAAGTCCTAGCCAGAGAAATCAGACAAGTAAAGAAAACAAAGAGCATCCAAATCAGTAAAGACGAAGTCAAACTGTCCTTGTTTACGGATGATATGACCATTGAAAACCCTAAGGACTCCTCCAGAAAGCTCCTAGAATTGACAAAACAATTCAGCAAAGTTTCCAGATACAAGATTAATATACGGAAATCAGTAGGTCTACTATACACCAACAGCGACCAAGCAGAGAATCAAATCAAGAACTCAATCCCTTTTACAATAGCGGCAAAAAAAAAAAAAAAAAAAAAATACTTAGGAATATACCTAACAAACAAGTTGAAAGACATCTACAAGGAAAACTACAAAACATTGCTGAAAGAAATCATAGATGACACAAACAAATGGAAACACATCCCATGCTCATGGATGGGTACAATCAATATTGTGAAAATGACCATACTGCCAAAAGCAATCTACAAATTCAATGCAATCCCAATCAAAATACCACCATCATTCTTCACAGAGTTAGAAAAAGCAATTCTAAAATTCATATGGAACTAAAAAAAAAGCCCACATAGCCAAAGCAAGACTAAGCAAAAAGAACAAATCTGGGGGCATCACACTACCTGATCTCAAACGTCACTATAAGGCCACAGTCACCAAAACAGCATGGTACTGGAACAAAAATAGGCACATAGACCAACGGAACAGACTAGAGAACCCAGAAATAAACCCAAATACTTACAGCCAATGGCTCCTTGACAAAGCAAACAAAAACACAAAGTGGAGAAAAGACACTCTTTTCAACAAATGGTGCTGGGATAATTGGCTAGCCACATATAGGAGAATGAAACTGGCTCCTCATCTCTCACCTTGTACAAAAATCAACTCAAGGTGGATTAAGGACTTAAACCTAAGACCTGAAACTATAAAAATTCTAGAAGATAACGTTGGGAAAACCCTTCTAGACATTGGCTTAGGCAAGGATTTTATGACAAAACCACAAAAGCAAATGCAATAAAAACAAAGATAAATAGCTGGGACTTCATTAAACTAAAGAGCTTTTGCATGGCAAAAGGAGCAGTCAGCAGAGTAAACAGACAACCCACAAAGTGGGAGAAAATCTTCACAAACTATGCATCTGATAAAGGACTAATATCCACAATCTACAATGGACTCAAACAAATCAGTAAGAAAAAAAAAAAATCCCATGAAAAAGTGGGCTAAGGACATGAATAGACAATTCTCAAAAGAATATATATAAATGGCCAACAAACATATGAAAAAATGCTCAACATCACTAATGATCAGGGAAATGCCAATCAAAACCACAGTGCGATACCACCTTACTCCTGCAAGAATGGCCATGATCAAAAAATCAAAAAACAGTAGATGTTGGTGTGGATACAGTGATCAGGGAACACTTCTACAATGCTGGTGGGAATGTAAACTACTACAGCCACTATGGAAAATAGTGTGGAGATTCCTTAAAGAACTAAAAGTAGAACTACCATTTGATCCAACATTCCCACTCCTGGGTATTTATCTGTAGGAAAAGAAGTCATTATTCGAAAAAGATACTTGCACATGCATGTTTATAGCAGCACAATTCACAATTGCAAAATCATAGAACCAACCCAAATGCTCATCAATCAACGAATGGATAAAGAAACTGTGGTATATGTACATGATGGAATACTACTCAGCTATAAAAAGGAATGAATTAACAGCATTTGCAATGACCTGGATGAGATTGGAGACTATTATTCTAAGTGAAATAACTCAGGAATGGAAAACCAAATATCTTATGTTCTCACTGATATGTGGGAGCTAAGCTATGAGGACACAAAGGCATAAGAATGATACAATGGACTTTGGGGACTTGGGGGGAAGAGTGGAAGTGGAGGTGAGGATTAAAAGACTACAAATATGGTGCAGTGTATACTGCTTGGGTGATGGGTGCACCAGGATCTCACAAATCTCCACTAAAGAACTTATTCATGTAACCAAATACCACCTGTACCCCAATAACTTATGGAAAAAAAATAGAATAATAGTTTCGAGGATTTATGTAAATATGTATATTGTATGATATTATCAACTTGATATGGCAATTGATTTTGCTGAAGGTGCTACTACAATAATTAAGAATATTTATAACATTAATATGAAAGTTCCCTAATGGGGAAACTGAATGAACAAGAGGGCTTACTTTCCAATTACTTTCTTTACAAATAAAAAATTACAAATGTGAGATGAACCAACTTTAATTGCAAAGAAAAATGTCAGAAGTGACATTTTAACACTTCAATATACTAATGATCTCAGCCAAAAGAAATGTAAAATCAACCAAGGCTACTGTCATCTGTTTTTTCAGGGCCTGACAACCAGAGGAATAAACAGTTAATATGTTAAAATTATTCACTGCTAACATATCATTATGATCCCTAAATATCACCCTAACCATGCTGATTGGACCCTGACAGAAATGGGTAGAAGTGCCATTTAGTTAGCAGTACAACATTATCAACAAGCTAATAAAGATGACATTCCAGAATGTCAGATTAGAAGAGCAGAAGGAAATGGGGGTAGCGATGTGTAGGTAAAATCAAAGAAAGCAAAGGATACCACTGACACAGTTGAGGAATCAGATTAGTAAAATCAGTCGGTAAACACTACAAACCCGTCAATGTATTTCATGTTTTTATTACTATCTCGTCATCAACCATTCACCTTGGTTTTTGCAACCATTTTCTCAGCAAGGCAGTCTCATAGAGAAAACTGTTCAAAGTAGATGAGACTTGATACTTTAGAGAATTCAAAAACGATGTTCCTCTCTCTTCATCCACCATTTAATTGAAACGCAGTAGTACTTGACCTTGAAATACTATGCCTTACTTTTGTCTATGTCACCATCTGCAATCAATCAAAGCAATAAAGTTAATTCAGCAGTTTCCAAAATATTTTTGGTGAGTCAAAACCTGTAATTTTTCTACATGAAAGTTTGAAAAAAGAAAAAGAAATATATATAGGACAGCTTTTAAGTTTTTATTGGTTTGCCCTTTCCCACCCCTCAAGTATCAGGTTAGAAATTTCAGAGAAGTAAAAACTATAAATAGCAGTTGAAAAAAATGTATGAGGTACTTTGTCCTAGAATGCTACCTGACATAGACAGTGGTAATTCTAATAAGCTCTTCTTGAATCTGCTCTCCTACTTTTATAAAAAATGTTTGTCTCTAGTGGAAATTGTCCTTAGCATCACCGGCTATTCCTTTAAATAATTCTTTCATTTATTTATTAATTAAATGAGTATTACAAGTAAGGCACTGCACGGAATACTGGAGATACTGTGACAAATATCAAAAGACACCATTTCTGCTCTCATGAAGTTTACAGGCTTGTGGGAACGCAGTCATAAATAAAATAATCATAATAATGAGTATGTAATTACAAATTGAGATAAATGCTCTGAAGGAAAGGAACAGGTTCTTGGAGATCGTAAACCAAGGAGGCCGAGACTGGGAAATGTGGGAGAGTTTCCCTCATAAAGTGACCCTTGGGCTGGAGTTAAGAAAGAGGAGAAAGATGGAGGAAGAGAGAACATTCCAGACAAGGGTAATAATGAGAGCAAGGCCCTTTGACCAGAGGAAGCCCGGAAGCCATTCCTCTACTTCTTCCTCCCTAGTCCCCCAGAGCGGGCGGATTACAGCCTAAAGAGAGGGTCTTCCCAATGCTGCAGCTACTGCTATTTAATGGTATAAAGCTGAATCCAGGATTTTAAAAATTCCTGCTTGGAGTGTGACCACAAATTGAATTGTGATGTGCCTGGGAGCTCATTGCCTGGGGCATCCTTCCTAAATTCACCAGGAGAGACATGAGCTTTAGCCCTTCTCTGATGGGAACAACTGTTATTTAGACAACAACAGCTAAATAGCATGTGACCCCTGAAACAGAACTATTGAAGCAAATGGAACAAAATGGAATCTTTTTATGGACTTTCCTGCCTTTGTAAGGCCCCCTTCCCTTTTCCAAGGCTTCCCGTACTATTCCTATCACCTCTGTCTACCTTAAGAACATGGGGACTTATCTCATCTGTTCTTTATCTTGCTTACATTGGTCACTAAAAGAAGTCTAGGTTGGGCTTGGTGGCTCACTCCTGTAATCCTAGCACTTTGGGAGAAGGCAAAGGTGGGTAGATCACCTGAGGTCAGGAGTTTGAGATCAGCTTGGCCAGCATGGTGAAACCCTGTCTCACTACTAAAAGTACAAAAATTAGCCTGTGTGGTGGTGGGTGCCTGTAATCCCAGCTACTTGGGAGGCTGAGGCAGGAGAATAGCTTGAACCTGGGGGTTGGAGGTTGCAGTGAACCGAGATCACGCCACTTCACTCCAGCCTGGGCAAAAGAGCATCTCAAAAAAAAAAAAAAAAAAAAAAAAATGAAGTCTAGGACTCTTAGGTCCTTTCTTATTTCCCATACCTTACATTTCTTATACCCCCTTCTTTGACCAATCTCCACCCTTTCCTAAGTCCTGAACCCTTCCACTGGGCCCTCCAGATGTCCCTATTAGTCATCAACAAATCCCTCTGATCATTGACCTTTTTGCTCTACTTTTCCCTTACCTTCAGGCTCTAAATAAAACCTGGATTTCCCCGGAGGACACGACTTTCCCATAGTCTCTTTCAGTGGTGATTCTTTTCTCTCTCATGCCCCTCTTATTCCTGAATTCGGAGATATGGCAGATGCCTTCCTACATTTCTTTGTTGCTTCTTGTTCAGTCTCTGTCCTCTTCTCCAGATACTTCCAGTTTTGATTCTCAGGCCAACCCTTTATTTCTTCTTGCTGCAGTTGTCTACTAACCCTGTCATGCCCTGAACATCTAGCTCCTGGCTCCTGTCATTCTCTTCAGCACCATGCTTTTATTAGTCTATTTTCATGCTGCTGATAAAGACAAACCTGAGACTGGGCAATTTACAAAAGAAAGAAATTTAATGGACTTACAGTTCCACATGGCTGTGGAGGCCTCACAATCATGGTGGAAGATGAAAGGCATGTCTCACATGGTGGCAGACAAGAGAAGAGAGAGCTTGTGCAGGGCAACTCCCCCTTATGAAACCATCAGATTTAATGAAACTTATTCACTATCAGGAGAACAGCACAGGAAAGACCTGTCCCCATAATTCAATTACCTTCCACTGGGTCCCTCCCATAACATGTGGGAATTCAAGATGAGATTTGGATGGGGACACAGCCAAACCATATCAATACCTGTCATAAGTCCTAGGTGATTTCAATGTGCACGTGGATGATGTTTATGATAACTGGCCTTCCGGAACCATGATCTCTTCTCCTCAAATGAGAAGGGACTGCTGAGAATTACGTAAATCTTTTTATTACTGATAACTGCAACCACTCCATAATCTTGATTACAAGTATCCTATTTCCAGACCACTGGCTTCACTCTTTCTAGCTCAATCTAATTTCTAAATTCCAATAATTCATCACCCTACAGGGAACTACAATCCATTTTTTCTACCATCTTTAACTGCCCTGTATGCTCTTATGCCCTCATTTCCCTACTTAACAAGCTTACATCTCAAAGAAATGAATGAAGAATAGATAAAACCACATAGTGTATAAAATTATTTAACAATACTAATAACTCCTGAATTTAGAAAGGAAAATATAAGGAAAAGGACAAAATGTGTAAAATTAAATGAAAATACCCCTAATCATTTCTAAGTTTGCTGGCTTCAAATTAAAGCTTCATCTACATTTAAATATATTATTTCATTTCAGCATATTTATTAGGAAATAAAAGTTGAAAATAAATAAGCAAATCATTCAGCACAAGAAGTTATAAAGTAGCAGTACAAACATAAAGAAAATAATAAAAATATGGGCCAAAATAAATAAAATGAGGAGAAAAATAAAAATAGAGAAGATTAATTGAACTGAATGCTAGTTCTTTGCAAAGTTTAATAAGGTAGACCTCTGGTAAAACCGATTTAAAAAAAGATAAATTAACAAAATACAGAGTGAAAAGGGAGAAACAACTAGCCATGATAGAAATTAAAAATGCTAAGAGTATTATGAAGAACTGTATGCTCATTAAAATCAGCAAAGTCATGCCTTAGCCACAATATTTTTCTAGGAAGTTTTATTAGCCATTTAGAATAAAAGAATAATTGGTCTTTACAATCTAAGTAAAGCTGATGTGAGTTTGTAGCAAATGAAGGAGAAACAGAAAGGCAAGAAGGGGGAGGAGGAAAAAACAAAGAGCAAATGTGAAAAGAGCAAAGACAGTAAAGACATTGAAACAGCAATAAAAAATCTCAACTTCCAAAAAAGATTCTGTCCCAGATGATTTTGCAGGTAATTTTGTTCAAACTTGTAAGGAAGATGTAGTTCTATTTTGTAAAAGTTATTTCAGAAAAAAAGCAAGAGTAAAAGGTATCTAGCTCATTTTATCAAACTATTATAAACTTACACAATGAGATAAAACAATAAAAATAACAAAAAATACAGGTTAATTTTACTAATGAACACAGATGAAAAAATCCTTTAAATTATACTGACTGAATCTTCCAGTATTTAAAAATTAATAAAGCAAGTATGAATTAAATAGCAACATAAATTCTATTAATGTTACTCAACACATTATCAACTAAGAAAAAATTGCATAATATCTCAATTAATGCATTGAAAATATTGATAAGATTTAGTTATCATTACAACTTTTCAAACACCAAGAATAAAAAAGGACTTCCTTAATTTGATAAGATACAAAGAACCTACAGTAGACATTGTACTTAATGATGAAGCATCATACTTATTCCCTTCAAGATGTGAAACGAGACAAAATTTCCCACTATCACCACTATTCTTCAGCAAAGTAGGTCTTGGGCAATGCTGTTAAGAAAATAAGTAAGAAATAGTTCAACCATTATGGAAGACAGTGTGGCGATTCCTCAAGGATCTAGAACTAGAAATACCATTTGACCCAGCCATCCCATTACTGGGTATATACCCAAAGGATTATAAATCAGGCTGCTATAAAGACACATGTTTATTGTGGCACTATTCACAATAGCAAAGACTTGGAACCAATCCAAATGTCCATCAATGATAGATTGGATTAAGAAAATATGGCACATATACACCATGGAATACTATGCAGCCATAAAAAAGGATGAGTTCATGTCTTTGGAGGGACATGGATGAAGCTGGAAACCATCATTTTGAGCAAACTATCACAAGGACAAAAAACTAAACACCGCATGTTCTCACTCATAGGTGGGAATTGAACAATGAGAACACTTGGACACAGGAAGGGGAACATCACACACCGGGGCCTGTCACGGGGTAGGGGGAGGGGGGAGGGATAGCATTAGGAGATATACCTAATGTAAATGAGGAGTTAATGGGTGCAACACACCAACAAGGCACATGTATACATATGTAACAAACTTGCACGTTGTGCACATGTACCCTAGAACTTAAAGTATAATAATACAAAAAGAAAATAATTAAGAAATAATAGATATAAGCATCAAAAAGGGGGACATTAAACTTTCATTATATACAAAATACATAATTATCTGCCTTAAAACCCCAAAAGTTTCAACAATTATTGAAGTGGTAAGACAGTTCAGCAATAATTAAAAACAAAACACAACTGAACTTATACAAATCAATAGAATTTATCTATCTCAGTAGAGATTATAAAACAAGATTATACATGCACACCCTCTATTATAAAGCTTTGCAGAACTATCCTCCAGGCTCTACTTTAGGCAGAGTATACTTCCTTCCAAAGTGATACTGACCTTGGCCATCTGACTTGCTTTGACCAATGGCCTGCTAGTGGACTGAATGAGAACAGAAGCTTTAAACCTACTTGAATGGTTTGGTTTTGTCCTCTTGCATTCCTGCTAGTTATCAAAAGAATATTCCTTGGGTAGCCAGTGTTCCAAGGAGAATGAAGAGATGTATAGAGCAAACCTGCATATAATTGTAGCTTAGAGCCAAGCCCAGGTGATTTTAGCCATGTCCTGCAGAGCCCTAACCCTCCTGTAGATCCTTGAGAAAAAATAGACATGCTTAGCTTTGTAAGACACTCAGTTTTAGACTGGTTTGTTATACTGCATTACTGTGGCAATAGCTAAATACTAAAATGAGTGATATATAAGTTGAAGCATAACCAAAAATAAAACCAAAATATTTATTATGTTGAGACTCTGAGCTTGAGATTTTTTTACTGCTTAGTATTATTGTGGTAGTAGCTAATTAAGATGGCCAGTAATAACAAATTGAAAATATAATTAAAAATGGGATTCTCACCACAATAGCAACCAAAAACTATGTTCCTAGATATAAAATGTAAGAATACAAACTATCTAAAAGTAACCTAATAAGGACTACAGAAAGCTCTATCATGTAATTTATATCATGTAAAACTAACTCTATCATGCATCATAGAAGATAATATAAATAAGTGAAGGAAGTTCCATTAACTTACATTAAAAATACATGGCTATGTTTTATAAGACTACATCTAAATAAAATAATTTATATTCGTCGTATTAGAATGGGAGCCTGTGGGTGGAGGACAGCAAATGGGTGTTGGAAAAGGAGACAATGGACAATTAATTAGAGATGAAAGTCATAAACCCTCTATACTTGAGGTCCAGAAATAAACAATGGAATGAAAAGCATCCATTATAGAGCACCCAGAAAATATTGAATACTAAGAAGAAGCTATTGATGTCTAATATACATACACACAACAATACAGTACTTATTTCCAAAGTGAAAGAGAAATTAAGCCTTCTTTTTAATCAATTAAATGCTTTCTAAATCAGAGACTAGTAACAGGAAAAAAAGACTTAAAACTTCCAATTCTGTCTTTCTATATGTAATTACTTGTGGCTGGCTTTTCAGACACCTGGCTCTCTTCAAGTAAGAAGCACCAATCATTCTGACATCTGTGATATGAGTGATCATCATCATAATCAGTTGAATCCATGTGAATGTTCTCTGAGGACTGCAGGGTCTACTTTACACCTTGTGTGGGATTGCATGATCTATAAACACCCTATGAACCTGCTTAGAGGGAATAAATATGTGATATTTTCTTTAAAGTTGAAAAGAGATGGAAAGCCCGGCGGGCCAGGAGAAGTTTTGGGTGATTTCCTTATAATTCAGCTTCCCAGTGTTTGTTCACTCCAGCCTGAACCATGGGGTGATGTAGGAATGCCTCTCTGGGCCTTGAAGATGGAATGGCTCCCTGCAGCAGAAGTACGCTGTGAACCAGGGTGTGGGGTGGATCGTGGAATTCTGGTCACCTTGTTTCTGCCTTTCCCAGAGAATCTCCTCACATCTACCTTGACAAAGAGATCTTTTCTCCCTGAGAAGTTATATATTAACAATAGGTGCAATTTAATGTGTGCTCTCTGTTCAACCAAGTGCTAGGTACTCTGCTTGTAGTGAATCTCCTCATAATAATCCTGTGTTTTCTCTAGATTGAGAAACTGGAGCTCAGATAAGTTAAGTAATTTATTCAAGGCCATGCAATTAATTAGAAACTGAAGTCTGCCTGATTCCAAAGACCCTGTTCCTTTAGCTAGAGAGTCCTGCCTCAGATCACATAACTGGTGTATGGCAGAACCTTGATTTAAAGTGAGGTCTTGACTCCACCATTTTGGTTTTCACCACTCAATAAATAGTTGTTCAGTGAATAAATGAATGAATGGATGAACTAAACAGCCAATCAGTGTGGTTTTAAAAATGGGACGTACTTGATATACTTTAGGAGTGAATGTTAAGAGATATATTATGAATTCCATACATCTTTATTAGATTTGAGTAATAGCAGTTACTCTTGCCAGGGATTAAAGGCAGTATTGATTCCTAACTGATTCAGATCATACTATGGACTGAATGTTTCCATCCTCCTGAAATTCATGTGTTGAAGCCTAAATCTTCAATGGGATGTTATTGAGGTAGGAGAATATAGGGAATTGGGGTGACCAAGGGTTAAGGCATGGATAGGAGAACAGCAGGTGCAGCCATTTGGTATAGGCAGGAGAGCCTCAGGTGCAACATATAGACCACATCCTTTCTCCCATGATAGCAAGGCATTTCAGCCTCTGATTGACTCTGTGCCAGGTCTCTACTGATTGGTCTCAGGCCAGTCCACCATGGGGTGTAGCCAATTGTAGGCTTCTGGGAGGCACCAAAGGGTGTTGCTGGGTTCTTTTTAGCTTAATAACAACTCTAATTGAAGAGGCTTTTGAGCCACTTGCTTGCTCTGGAGCCACCCACTCCTACTCTGTGAATTGTCTTCAATAAATCCTTGCTTTCGGTACCCAGTTCTTCGGTTGCTTTGTCTTTTGTTGCTTTGTTTTTTGTTGCTTTGTTCTTTTTTTTACTTTGTGTGTTTTGTTCAATTGTTTGTTCAACAGGCCAAGAACCTGGACAACTCTATCCAGTAATTGTATTTGGAGGTGTGCTTTTAGGAGGTAATTAGAGTTAAATGAGGTCATAAGGATGGAGCTCCCATGATGGGGTGAGTGCTTTTGTAAAGAGAGAACTTGCTTTCTCTCTCTACCATGTGAGGATACAGTAACAAGGCAATCATCTGCAAACTAGGAAGAGGGTTCTTACCAGAACCAGACCATTCTGGGACTTGATCTCAGACATCTCAGTCTCCAGAACTATGAAGAACAAATTTATATTGTTTAAGCCATCAGGCGTATGGTATTTTTGTTATAGTAGCTGAGATGGTTTGGCTGTGTCCCCACCCAAATCTCATCTTGAATTGTAGCTCCCATAATCCCCACATGTTGTGGGAGGGACCCAGTGAGAGGTAATTTAATCATTGGGGGGGGGGTTACCCTCATGCTATTCTCATGATACTGAGTGAGTTCTCACAAGATCTGATGGTTTTATAAGGTTCTTTTCCCCCTTCTTGCTTGGCACTTCTTCCTGCTGCCACCATGTGAAGAAGGACATGTTTGCTTTGCCTTCCGCCATGATTGTAAGTTACCTGAGGCCTCCCCAGGCATGCTGAACTGTGAGTCAATTAAACCTCTTTAGTTTATAAATTACCCAGTCTTGGGTGTGTCTTTTTTAGCAGTGTGAGAACAAACTAATACAGTAAATTGGTACCTGAAGTGAGGTTCTGCTATTAAGATACCCAAAAATGTGGAACTTTCTTTGGAACTGGGTGACAGGAAGAGGCTGGAGCAGTGTAGAGGGCTCAGAAGAAGTCAGGAAGATGTAGAAAAGTTTGGAGCTTCCTAGAGACCTATTGAATGGTTTTTGACCAAAATGCTGATAGTGATATGGACAATAAAGTTCAGACTGAGGTAGTCTCAGATGGAGATGAGGAAGTTATTAGGAATGGAAGCAAAGGTGATTCTTGCTATGCTTTAGCAAAGAGACTGGCAGCATTTTGCCTCTGCCCTACAGATCTGTGGAACTTTGAACTTGAGAGAGATGATTTAGGGTATTTGGAGGAAAAAAAATTTAAGCAGCAAAGTGTTGAAGATGTCAGTTGGATGCTCTTAAAAGGATTGTTTTATTCATTCACAAATATATGGCTTAGAATTGGAAAAAAAAGGGAAGCAGAGGATAAAAGTTCATAAAATTTGCAGCCTGACAATGCAATAGAAAAGAAAAGTCCATTTTCTGAGGAGAAATTCAAGCCAGCTGCAGAAATTTGCATAAGTAACAAGGAGCCAAATGTTAATCATTAAGACAATGAGGAAAATGTCTCCAGGGCATGTCAGATATCTTCATGGCAGCCCCTCCCATGACAGGCCCAGAGGCCTAGAAGAAAAAATGCCTTTTGGGCCTTGCTGCTTTGTTCACTCTGAGAACTTGGTGCCCTGCATCCCAGCTGTGGCTAAAAGGTGCCAATGTACAGTCCAGGCTGTTGTTTCAGAGGGTGCAGGTGCAGGCCACAAACCTTGGTGGCTTTCATGTGGTGTTGAGCCTGTGGGAGCACAGAAATCAAAAATTGAGGTTTGGAGACCTTTACCTAGATTTCAAACGATGTTTGGAAATCCCTGCATGTCCAGGCAGAAGTTTGCTGCAGGGGTGGGGCCCTCTTGGAGAACCTCTGCTAGGGCAGTGTGAAAGGGAAGTGTGGGGTGGGAGCCCACACACAGAGTTCTCACTGGGGCACTGCCTAGTGGAGCTGTGAGAAGAGGGCCACCATCCTCCAGACCTTGGAATGGTAGATCCACTAAGAGCTTGCACTGTGCACCTGGAAAAGCTGCAGACACTCAATGCCAGCCCATGAAAGCAGCCAGAAGAGGGGCTGTACACTGCAAAGCCACAGGGGTGGAGCTGCCCAAAACCATAGGAACCCACCTGTTGTATCAGCGTGACCTGGATGTGAGACATAGAGTCAAAGGAGATCATTTTGGAGCATTAAGATTTGACTGCCCCACTGGATTTTGGACTTGCATGGGGCCTGTAGTCCCTTCATTTTGGCCGATTTCTCCAATTTGGAATGGGTGTATTTACCCAATGCTGTACTCCCATTGTATCTAGGAAGTAACTAACTTGCTTTTGATTTTACAGGCTCCTAGGCAGAAGGGACTTGCTTTGTCTCAGATGAGATTTTGGATGGTGGACTTTTGAGTTAATGCTGAAATGAGTTAAGACTTCAGGGGACTGTTGGGAAGGCATGATTCATTTTGAAATGTGAGGACATGATATTTGGGAAGGTCCAGGGACAGAATGATATGGTTTGGCTGTGGTATCCACCCAAATCTCATCTTGAATTGTAGTTCCCATAATCCCCACATGTAGTGAGAGAGACCTGGTGGGAGGTAATTTTATCATGGGGGCAGTTACACTCATGATGTTCGAATGATAGTGAAGTGAGTTCTCAAGAGATCTGATGGTTTTATAAGGTTCTTTTCCCCCTCTTGCTTGGCACTTCTCCTTGCTGCCACCATGTGAAGAGGGACATGTTTACTTCCCCTTCCACTATGATTGTAAGTTACCTGAGGCCCCCCCAGCTATGCTGATCTGTGAGTCAATTAAACCTCTTTCATTTATAAATTACTCAGTCTTGTGTATGTCTTTATTAGCAGCATGAAAACAGACTAACACAGTAGCCCAAAGTGACTAAGAACAGAGGTTGAAACCTATAGGGTAGGACTCAAGGCAGAGATTGAAAGCCAGTTGCTGAAGGCAGGCTACAACATAATCCTATCACACAGATACACTATGCTAGGAAATAAATTAGCTGGAGTCAGAAAGATAAATATAAACACTCTAATATTAAATAAACTCTTTAAGCTTCAGTTTCTTTATCTGCTCAAGGGAAATAATAGTACCTATTTCCCTGCATTTTGTGAGGATTAAATGAGATAATACAGGTAAAGTACTTGGAACAGTGCCAATGTATATATAGTAAGCATTATAAAAAGTAATTGTTATAATAATAATTATTAATATTACTGTCTAAGTTCCTGCTTTTAAGGAACAAAGAAGTAGGAGTCATGGAGGTATAACAACTCATAGTGTTTCTTGAATGACAGTGGTGTCACATAAATTAAGATCTAAAAAGCAGAATTGTATCAATTCCAAAAAAGTATATTTCTCTAAAATTTAATATGTACACTAAAGATCTGTCTCCATGAAACTAGTTTAAAAATAGCCAATAAAAACCTAAAGTGTTTCTCTATTATTTAAATTCAAAACCTCCTCATAGAGCAAGAGAAGCATGGCTGTGTCCAGTCACTGTGGGGACAGTGGGTTTTCATGACAGTCCTTTAAGGATCTTTTCTACAGTACCTTTTTGTGACTGGAAAAACATCATTTGATGACATTTTCTCAATCAAATCAGCTGCCAAACTGGATAAAATCAGCTTCTTACAGAAACCCAGATGCTGCCTCTAACCTAAACTGTGCTCAGTGAGGACATCCCCCACGCTCTGCAATCAAAGAAATAGCAGTTGATATCTTAATTGCTGCTATCTGGCGGAAAAAGCATACACCTGTTGACAGATTGGCTCAAAACAATTTTAAAAGGAAATTTCAAAAGTAAGACAAGATTATTTTCAGGTCAGCACCACTTTAAACGGGCTACTGAAAGGAAAGCCCAGTGCCCTGATTTGATAGGATGCATTTTGACTGAGCACAGGTGCAAGCCCCTATTGCTCCTGACTGACGTGCGGTCATCACCTACTCAAACGATATCAGAACAGGAAATCCTGCAGAGACCTGCCAGAAATCATCTCACTGGGACAATAGTTCCAGCTTTTTAATAATGCCTGGATAATGTATTTATAAAAGATGTTGGAGATTTTCAACCTTGGCAAATGATGCATGTTTATAAATCCATTCTTAAGTAGACACATATTGTAAACAGGCAGGTCAGCTTAAGAGGGATATCCTGTAACATGTCTTTAATAAATATACAATTAAAGAATAAGCCTTGATGGCTTTTCTAGATAAAATTTTGTTGTAACCACCTTTAAATTCTATAGCTCAGGTTTGCATGTTGCAGCTTCTTCTGACCTCAGGAGAATTACAGTATTCTTTGATTCCAACCCCAAGCATTTATCTCATTCTGCTTTTTCTTGCTTTTCCCAAAGTCTAATTTGGCCAGCTCTATCTACATGTGTTCAGCTTTGCAATGATTTATTTCATATGTTCCTTCTGCTTATTTCAATTTGGCATTTGCTCCTATCATTCCCATATGTCAACAGGTTACTTTGAATTCAGCTGTCTTGCATAGGCCCACCAAGATAACCATGATTTTCATACTGGCAAAAATGGTTATAGAAAAATAACCTCAGTATTTGAATAAGCTAGTTTTTTTTTAAAGGTCATTTCTAATGAACTCTTAATTCCTGCACAAATTACTCGTGAGAAACTTCTCTTGTCCTGTAGGCCCTAATGCTATCAGCTTCTTCTGTTTCTCAGACAAATTTTCTGTTTTCTTTTTGTTCAACCCCAACTCTCTTCTGAAGAGTGATAATACTTTTGTTTCATAAACACCATCAGCACAAAGCAGAAGTGTACACTAGACAGAACTCTTTTTTTTTTTTTTTGAGACAGAGTCTCGCTCTGTCGCCCAGGATGGAGTACAGTGGCGCGATCTCGGCTCATTGCAAGCTCTGCCTCCCGGGTTCACGCCATTCTCCTGCCTCAGCCTCCCGAGTAACTGGGACTGCAGGCGCCTGCCACCACACCCGACTAATTTTTGTATTTTTAGTAGAGACGGGGTTTTACCGTGTTAGTCAGGATGGTCTCGATCTCCTGGCCTCGTGATCCACCCACCTCAACCTCCCAAAGAGCTGGGATTACAGGCGTGAGCCACCGCGCCAGCCTAGACAGAACTCTTTATCACCAAATTATATAGATCAGCTTTTTGTCACTATTTTTTTTACATTTATGGATTCCAGTGCAAAGTGCATTTATTCATACACTTCCTTTTATTAAGGACAGTTGTTAGGAACCCTTCCTTTTATTAAGATTCAATTGTTTGAACAAGTGAAGAAATGCTTTAACACGCCCTTTATTTTAAAAAAGGATATACTGTTATTTTATTTTTTAAAAAGACAAATCATTTAAATATAAAAATGTATTAATTTTACCAACATTTCCTGGAGAAATGATGAGTGATCTTCAAAAGACAGTTCCCATAAAAGTTATAAAGCTAGTACCCTTGTTGGTGCTTCTACAATGATGCATTTGTTTGCCTCATACAAAGTACCAAGGCTGTGCCAACACATAATAAGAATATCTGGGTGAAAAGTGAAAAAGTCAAATACGATGATGCTTCAGTGGTTGATACTGAGTACAAATACTCCTCAAGTTACAATGGGGGTTACCTTCAGATAAACCCATTGTAAGTTCAAAATATCATAAGTCAAAAGTGTGCTTTTTACTTAGGATATTTTGAACTTACGATGGGCTTATCTGGATAAAGCCCAGTTGTAAGTCAAGGAGCAACTGAATGTGTATCACTTTTGCACCATCATAAAATGGAAAAATCATAAATAGAATCATGGTAAGTTGGGGACCATCTGTTGTCATATTTCAGAAAAAAAGTTTCTCTTTTAACTAATCATTTTGTTATTCAAGCATCTGTATAGGTAAGTTTATATAGCATTTGGTATAAAACACTTTCTATATCCTTTCGTTCCTGTCTTAGTCCATTTGTGTTGCTATAAAGAAATATGTGAGGCTGGGTAATTTATAAAGAAAAGAGATTTATTTGTCTCATGGTTCTGCATGCTATACAAGAAGCATGGTGCCAGCATCTGCTTCTGGGGAGGGTTTCAGGCTGCTTCCACTCATGACTAAAGGCAGATGGGAGCCAGCCTGTGCAGAGGTCACATGGTGACAGAGTGTTAGGTAGGGAGGTGCCAGGCTTTTAAACAATTCGCTATCATGGGAACTAATAGAGTGAGAACTCACACATTACTGCAGAGATGACACCAAGCTGTACATGAGGGATCTGCCCCCATGACCCAAACACCTCCCACAAGGCTCCACTTCCAACATTGGAGGTCAAATTTCAACATGATATTTGGAGGGGACAAATGTCCAAACTGTATCAGTTCCCCTAACAGCTCCCCTAAAAAGGTCTCTTACTTCCATTTGACAGATGCAATTGAAGCCTATAGAAAGAGTTAGGTTTGATTTCCTCATACCTGAGACTAAAGAGTAGTATAGCTGTAGCCTGGTTTGTCACTGCAGCATTCCAACTTAATTGCAGGATTACAGGCAATGAGTATTTCATACAGAGTTGTTTGGTTGCTTTTTAAAAAACAGGGACGTTGGCAGTACTCTTCTTAGCGAACTTGTAGTTTCTTTTCCATGACCAGGGAAGCTTTGCAATCATTTTGATTCCAACATGTTAGCTTGTTAGCTCTTTGACAGCAGACCAACATTGCATTTGAGTTTTCTGTGTTGCTTGTGAATAGGTACTGAAACTGACCTGCTTTTTAATGCAAACATTATGTAGACTGCAGCCAGACAATGGAAAGTCTGTTTGCAACCTGACCAGGGCTGGATGCAATCTTTCTGAGTGGGTATCTATCATTTCAGGTGCTGCTGAAGAATTCACTGTAGAATTTTTATTTTTCAACTGTTTGTTAAAATCACATACCAAGTCAAATGTAATTAGTTATATTCATCCAGCAGATGGTACAGTATTCTATAATAAAGTATAAGTTCCTTTACTTAATTGAGTAATGCATTTCATATGACCTCTTTTACAAATTTCAAAACTGATTCTCTTCAAACAGGACTGCACATTATTTGGACGCAGGCCCAAACAGGTTAAAATTGATTTAATACTTTCCCCCCAAAGAACATTATGGAAATGAAAACGAGTCAGCACCGAGTGGCTTATTTCAATGTCTGCTTCTACATAAATTACATCTGCATCTGGAAGAAAGAGGTGGGAGTAAACTTAAATTATGTAGAAAGAAGATTCTGAAACTTTGAATGCAGCATGATATGGTTGTATTTAAGTAAATTCAAATTGTTTCACACTGGAAGAACTTGATGTCCGTTATCAGTTTGTGGAAACCAAGTCTTTGATAACATTAACTAGATTCCTCATAAAGATTTTCCTTCCAGAAGCATCAATTAACCTTAACATTAGAATGAGGGCAGGGGTTGTGGTATATCTACCTTTACATACTAATTGCATAAGTATCTTTAGCACCCAAACACAATTTTTGGATAACATGGGACAAAATGGAATATTGCACCCTTGGTAAATCTTGAGTTACTGCTGCTCTTCTCACCTAAGACTCAAAACAGATTCCATTTCTCCCCCAAACATTGTGTCATCGTTTCAGATATTTGCCCACTTTTTCCTCTGATGGAATCTGGAATATGATAAATTTCTCTAGCCTGTATCAACAACCCATTAAAGGGTACAAACTGATTCACTGAATGCTAGAAGTTGAAGAGATTTTATCCATCTTTTATTCCAGAGCTGACACATATTCTACACATATACTGCAGTTACTCCACTCCAGTGCTTATCGTAGACAGTAGTGATTGATCATGGTACACACGGCTTCTCAGCCTTCTTTGACAAAGCCTTCTAGTGATTAATTGAATCCTATTTGCCATCCTCTTCTAGTCTAATCGTTTTATTATGCTGATAAGAAAGTTTAGGCTCAAAGACTTGGAGTAGAATCCTTTAACTCAATCACAGAGGTAGCTAATGTCCAGGATGAGACTAATAAATATCTTAACTGCTGGCCAGATATTTTTCCCGCCACATTATATTACATTCTGTGTGAGAAAAATCTAGGGTATAGACTGTCTAGGAGGGGAAATAAAAACAACTTCTCCTCTACTCTGTTAGGTGCAGTGGCTGAAGCCTGTGAATTAAACTGACAAAAGACAGATTGACAGGAGAAAATGTACAATTTTATTGATGTTAATATTTTTGTGTGGTGGGGAGGAGCTTCACAAGAAAGCAGTGAAAACTCAAAAAAGCAATTAGACTTTGGGGTTCATGTACCATTTTAACAAAGGGTGGTAAGTTGTGGAGGAATGACTAGACAAAGGAAGGGGTATTTGGGCTTCTGGCTGGGATAAATTGTGGGAAAGTGACAAGGAAATATATGGGGGAAACTAACGGAAGATATGACTTATTTTGATAAGGTTTGTTTATGCACATTCATGCTCATATGACTGCCCATCCCTGTGATAAAATTTGGTCTCCTCTTCCTGGTACAGGGAGGTAACTTCCTTGAAGGCAAATGCTATGCACATAATGTGGAGGGCACAGAACTTTTCCTGAATCTTTTGTTTCTCAATTGCCTTCAGCTCAAAATAATTCTTAAGCGAAAGTGCCATATTTTAAGATGGCATATTCTGAGCCCCTTCTAACTATAGAGGGTAAGAATATGTAACAACTATGGTTTCACATTGCTCATCTAATTTAATAAATGTAAGGGCAAGGCACTAAGCAATCCCTCCAGGCATTTACCAGCTCCCATCCCCACTGTAATATCTAAGAGTCCTTTCCAGGCCCTACCACTTGAGGTTTCTACATGATAGCTTTACCAGTCCTCTTTAAATTATCTAATATTTTAGGACTTCTTTTAGTTTGTAAATAGAAAAGATCCTATTTGTCCGAGCCTTAGGCATATCTCCTATGGACTTGTGTGCTGAAGTTCTACTATCAGGTGGTTTCGTTACTCTCATCTTACTGGATTAGAATGTACTATACGTGCTGGTCTCTGAGAAACCCTAGAAACCCTAGTGAAGTAGAAAAAAAAACATGCCTTTAAAGAGAGAAAGATTTTTAATCTAGTCCTTGCTCTGCTAGTTACTAGCAGCAAGACCTTAAAGAAAGCCATTATACTAAGTTTCAATGCACAAGGGTCACCCAGGACAGAATCAAGTCTCAGTGAATGGTAGTAGTTTTGATAATGATAGGGATGATAATGATTACTGGTGATGTGCTCCTCTGTTTCATATAGTTTTCTTCAAAAGAATCTTGTTGACTCTCTATAGATTCTTCTTTCCCCTCTTTCCCTTAAAAACACTTTAGACACACTCGTACTTAAATATCTGCAATATTCACTTACTTGGAAAAGACATCAAGTCCTGGCTTAATGAGATTTATTGACTTCATTACATGCTTAACATATAACATTCAAAAATATTTTCCTCCAGGCATCAGTCTCTAACAAGACAAACTATCACCTGGTATCTAAAGGTTTTACTGACCTCTGTGATAGTACTTAACATTGCCTGTTTACCTATATCTCATCCCTCTGAACAAAAACTCCTTTGGGTAAGGACTGATGTCCAGTTTATGTTGTCTTGTATCCTTAGTGCTTGGCTCACAGTAAGCTATTATTTCCAAATAGATAAATAGATTAACATTATCTGGGATGTAAGACAGGTAAAAATAAGGGATATATTCCCCAGTCATTATAATTTCAGTATAATAAATATTTAAAATAATTTAGACAAAGAAGTGGAAGTTACTTATTTTAACAGTGATTAATTTGAAGCTCTTTAATTAACCCTTTTCCCTTTGAAACACAAATACCTGATATAACATGTTCCCATTTGGATGCTGTCTTTGTTTGTTTCATGTTGTTGTGACAGAATACCACAAGCTGGGTAATTTATAAAGAAAAGAAATTTATTTATTATAGTTCTGGAGCCTGGAAAGTCCAAGAGTGAGGGACCTGTGTCTGGTGAGGGCCTTCTTGCTATGTCATCCCATGGTGGAAGGGCATGAGAGTGAAAGAGCAGGCCAGCACAAGTGGGGCTAACTCGCTTTTATAACAACTGCATTTTAACAACAGTTAACCCACTCCTGCAATAACACCATGAATTCATTTATAAGCACAGAGCACTCATGACCTAGACACCTCTTATTAGATCCCACTTCCCAACACTGTTGCACTGGAGATTAAGTTACCAACACATGAACTTTGGGGGGACACATTCAAGCCACAGCAGATGTATTTACACAGAAAGATTCATTTTCTTTTTTAAGTGAAAAGCTAAAGTATTGGATGATTCATATTTCTAGAAAAATATTTCTATAGACATTTTCATCTCTGAATAAGCATTCATCTTCAAAAGTATGTTTTTAATAAGAAGGAAGGCTGGTTCATTTATTTTATAATATTTCTTGGTAAAAGATCTCCAGAGGTTTTTAAAATATCTATAGGGCCCATTCTAGGCAAACACATGTCATAGGGAAAGTTTGTTTATACTTTTCTACACATAGGACCAATCTCAGCAGCAATAAAAGTAGATGGCATGATTGTAATGTGACTGAGGAGATTCCAGGAAGGGCTCCAGTGAACTTCCCTATGTAGTGAACTGGTAACAAAATTCCCATTAGACCTCCATCATTTTAACAAGCTATTTATCTGGCTGCTACAATGCAGACAGCTCTGTTCAGGGAGGCAAATATTTATTATGTTCCTCCTCAGGAAAAAACATTTTTATTCAGGGAGTGTTAAAAATCATGTCAGAGTGAGAGAAGATATTTCGTGTGTGTGTGTGTGTGTGTGTGTGTGTGTGTGTGTGTGTATTTTTTGTGTGTATATATATACATAGTGTATATATATATAATATAATATATATATTCAATAAGTGACTACCTGTCCTAAAAATAAGGAAAACATAAACAGCCCCAATGATAAATGTACAAATTACTTGAATAGACATTTACAATACAGGCTGCTTTGGTCATGCTTAGCACAGTTTCATAGGAAACCATCAAAATAATTAAATTTATTTCCAACTAAAGAACTGAGCCTGGCCAGGCGCGGTGGCTCACGCCTGTAATCCCAGCACTTTGGGAGGCTGAGGCGGGTGGATCACGAGGTCAGGAGATCGAGACCATCTTGGCTAACACAGTGAAACCCCATCTCTACTAAAAATACAAAAAATTAGCCAGGCATAGTGGCAGGCTCCTGTACTCCCAGCTACTCGGGAGGCTGAGGCAGGAGAATGTTGTGAACCCGGGAGGTGGAGCTTGCAGTGAGCAGGAGATGGTGCCACTGCACTCCAGCCAGGGCAATAGAGCAAGACTCCATCTCAAAAAAAAAAAAAAAAAAAAAGAAAAAAGAACTGAGTCCCAGAACACATTCCAAGAATAATTACATAAATACAAAGATATCCAACACATAAAGTTTAATTAAAGTTAAATTCACACTATCATTCAATTAAAAATGACCGTGTGCAAACAGGCAGAAAAAAAATCCAAAATAAAGAGACAAATCAATCAATAAAAACAGATTGAAAAATTACTTATAGTAAAATTAAAACATTAAAATTGGTATTAAAACTATATTTTATATATTTAAAAAGGTAGAGGAAAACATGGACATGGTAAAGAAGAACATGAAAGATACCATAAAAATGACCAATATGGAAATTCTAAATTTCTAGAGATAAAATATAAAATTTCTAGTAGGAAAAATAAACCTGATGGGATTAATGGCTGATTAGATGTAGCAGAAGAAACGATTAGTAAGCTCAGAATATTTTAAATTATTCAAAATAAAACACAGAAGTATGAATTTTAAAAAAGAGTATCAATAAGCTGTGGCAGAAGTTCAAACAGCTTAACACACATGTAACTGAAGTTCCTGAAGGAAAGGAGAGATAGGGAAGCCAGAAAAAACATATATAGATAAAGAAATAATAGCCCAGAAAGTGTTCCAATTTGATTAATAATAAACCTACAGTTCCAGGAAGTACAACAAACCCCAACACAAGAAATATGAAGAAATCACCAAGACACATCATCAAATAACTTAAAATCAGTGACAAATTGAAAACTCTTAAAAGTAGCTAGAAGGAGGCTAAAGTAAAAATAAAGAAAATTATAAACATAAGAACAAGATATCAGTGGTTTTCCTGGGGCAAGGGGAGAAAAAGAGGAAGAGGATGCAGCGATTACAAAATGGCAGGAGGAAACTTTTAGGGACGATGCCTATGTTTGTTACTTTGATTATGTTGATGGTTTTACAAGTGTATACGTTTGTCACAACTCATCAGATTGTACATTTTAAATATGTACCTTAATAAAGCTATTAAAAACTCCACAATAAAATACTACTGCACAGACACAAATGGATAAAGTTAAAAAGCTAGCAGTTCTAGGTACTGGACACACTTTTATGAGAGTATAAATCAACAAACCACTTTGAAAAATTCTTTGACAGTATCTCCTAAAGCTGAACAAGTGCATACACTATGAAACAACAACTATATGCCTAGTAGATAGCTAGGAGAAATATTTACATGTGTTTACTGAACTAAATGCACAGGTAGCATTGGTAATAGCCACCTGGGAAACATTTCAACATCCAACAAGAATAAAATGGGTAAGTAAAGTATGGTATATCCATACTGTGGACAACTATGAAGAAATAATCAGATAAAACTACTGCTGAAACTAATCATCTGGATAAATCTTAGAGACAATGTTTAGCAGTCACAAAAGAGTATATATCATATGGTTCCATGTATACAAGGTTCAAAACTAATTTGGGTGTTTGAAGTCATGGTGATTGGATCCCCTTTGTGGGAGTGCCTGGGAGGGGGCTTTAGGAGGCAGCTGAGGTGCCGAAAACATTACATTTCTTGATGTGGGTGCTGGTAACACAGGTGTGTTCAGTTTGCAACCATTCTTCAGTACACTTTGCATGCTTTCCTGTATGTATGTTATACTTCAATATACTTTAAAATGTGTAGTTTTGGCTAAAAAAATATAAGAAACTAGGAGCTCCAAACCAAAAAGATATACATTAAACATTAGGAAGTTTTTGCTTTTGATGGGGAGAGGAAAGAGAGTGGAGAATGGAGATACAAGGGGAAGAGAGAGAGACTGATTTAACTATGGCTGATTGCCTTATGTAAAATAATTATGAATATTTATAGAACGCATTATTGTGTTTGAAGTTGTGTGTACCAGACATTCTTAGTTTTTCAGGCCCAAACCTATTCTTACCTAAACTTCCATCCCTGCTACACTTCTCTCACCCGACCTTTTTATTAACTGCCCCGTCACCACCATTAACAACAACTAGACAGGTCAACATTAATTGATTGGTAATAAAATTAGATAATAGGCAGAGTCTACACATCTTTTAAAGACATGCCGTAAATTCTCCTCCCAAGGTGGCAGTATCCCTAGCATTCCCATGAAGTTAATTGTATCATTTATCCTCAAAACCCATAGTTTCATACCCTATTTTTATAAAATGTTTAACCTGCACAATAGGTCTCTCAACTTAGTATTTCATTTAATAAGCAGCCCACGAATTATGTAGGAAATCCTAAAGAACATTCCAAATTCCTGAAGAAAGTTTAACTGTGAGCCACATAAAATCTGTAAAATTCACAACGAGAAAAAGAGCTTTTGAACCCAAAATCTAAATAAATATTTCCTAATGAGGAGAATGAAAATATTTATAACCACCTAAGTTTCTAGAATACTCTTAAATGTTCAAATGTGGAGGGTCCTGTTTTAATTTCTACTCCATTCTCTCCTTTCCATAACCTTCACCTTTTAAAAATATTATCAATTATCAATTGGAACAGTGAACAAGAACTAGAGTAAAATATTGATTGAAATTTTGCTGCATAGAAATTCAGCTGTGGGCTGGGCACAGTGGCTCACACCTGTAATCCCAGCATTTTGGGAGACCAAGGCCGGTGGACCACTTGAGGTCAGGAGTTTGAGAGCAGCTTGGCCAACATGGTGAAACCCTGTCTCTACTAAAAATACAAAAATTAGCCAGGTGTCATGGCAAGCATGCCTGTGATCCCAGCTACTTGGGAGGTTGAAGCAGGAGAATCTCTGGAACCCAGAAGGTGGAGGTTGCTGAGATCACACCACTGAACTGGGTGAAAGAGTGAGACTCCATCTCAAAAAATGAAAATAAAAGGAGAAATTCAGCTGTGAATTTTTTTTATTGAGTATCATATAGTTTAAAAAGCTTAAAAGAAGAAACTATTATATCAAAGTTTGAAACGATGAGAAAAGACTCCTATATTCTGACATAATCAGATTATGTATTACAACGTCTTTAATCCTCTAAAGCAAAGCAAAAAGTGACACTAAAGAAAGATGTTTGCACAGAATTCCATGGGAAATTTAGCTTTCTAAGTAATAGGTTTTTATAATGGGGAGACACTATATTAAATTACTCCAGTGTTCACCACCAGGTGTGTAATACATATTCGATATTATAAAATCAGTTTAAATGTGGGTACTAAGTTACAGTCCTGAAAATATAGATGCCTCTACCTTTGAATCTAAGCCCTCTGTATAGATGCCCACCATTTAGTCTGGCTGTAGATGTCAAATGAAAACATTTTAAATGTGTTAAAAAGAAAGATTACCTAGTGGTAAATGAGGTAATCTTGTCCCTATTCTTCTTTGTCATTGATAATTAAAAACTAAACATCTTGCAAGATGATACTTTTAAAATGACTTCCTTACACCCACACAGAACATCTATTAATTCAGCTCAGGACACTTCATGATTTTATGAGCTCAAAAAAAGCAGTAAAGATGTATAAACAGCATAAAACCTAGGCTTTATGCAGTGTTTAGCAAACCACAATTGTTCTCTCCTGACATTTACTTCCTACCTTATATATCTTCTAATCCTTGATGTGCACATTGAAAATGTCAACAAGTTCTCTAAAGTTAATCATGTCTTCGTGTTTGAATTAGATAAATTTTGTTTATTTTCCTGAATCACACATAATTCACAAAATTCCAAACTTCTCAAAGTTTCTCAAGTTCATATTAAGTATCTAGAAACATAAGACAAAAACACATAAACTCAACCTAGTAGAAATAACTTTCTCTTTTGTGAGAAAGGCTTTCTGGCAAGCTAGGAAGAATTCTTCAAAGCAAACATGCTTTCCCACATACAGCAGAATTATTATACTTTGGTTGGGTTGTTCCTTTGTTGGAGTGTGATAACTTATGAAAGAATTAAGAACTCTCAAAGAAGAGCAGTAAGAAGAAAGCCCACTAGTGAAGACAGATCAATACATATGGACACTCTCCCGTGAAGACAGTATGAGAAAGGAAGATAGAAAAACAAACTTAGGCTCTAACCACCATCAAACTCTCTGATCATTGCACACTTCGATCTGTCCAATGTGTCAAACAAAGCAAAGGGATGTGTTCATCCTGCCTTACTTCTGAAGTTATGAAGGTAGTCTGCTTTTAAGCTATTATTTAAGGGTGAATGCTAATTTATTCCCTATCTAAAGAATCTAATTTACATCATGATTATTTTTTATGCTGTAAAGGTAGATAATTGTTTTCACCTTTTCCCTATCTTAACTCAGCTTTTTAACACCTTTTCTGGTTTGCATAGATGAGTTTGTCATTAAAAAATACTTTTCTAGGAAGTTATCTATCCAAATTGCAAGTTAACGTGTATAAAACATGTGTTACTATTAGAACTTAGAGAATTGTTTTATCTATATTTGACTGTCATAAATTTTACAACACTTATTGACTGAGTGTAGACTATCCTGGACAAATTGTAGGTGCCCTCTCTTTGGAGCAGAAGATTGCAGATGGTAGACACAGACACACACAGACACACACACGCACACACACACACGCCTCCTTTGAAAAAGTTAATCATAATTGTAAAAAATTACTTTCCAGCATCAATTTCAATTCTCTGAAACTTTGAGTTACCTATTCAACACTTTTCCTTTACAAACTGGTAATTAGGAAAAAAAAGAATATATATACAATGTGTCATACTTTCTATTTTTAACATTCGTTGAAAAACACAGCCAAACTCATTAATTTAGATGAAAGGAAAATGTCTATGCTATTGTTTATCTGTGAAAGAACTGGAAATCTCCATTTAAATTCAAAAGATATTAGCGACATAAAATGAAGTTTCATTCATTAGATTCACATTTCTTTCTCCAATTGTATTGCAATCTATTTAGGACCATCTCTGTACTTTTTGTTTTCTTATTACTGGCATGAAGCCATTTTTCATGGAATATAATTCTCCATAGTATTTGTTTTGAGAGAATGAGTAGCGTGTGTTCCTGAGATTTAATAGGAGCAGTTTTCACATGTTTTGGGTGCATTGTATCATAATATTAAGAGCATAAACTCTGGAGTAAAAATGTCAGAGTTTGAACTTTGGCTCTAATACTTAACAGCTATGTAATTTTGGGTAATATATGTAATGTCTCTGGGCTTCTATTTCCTTATATATAAAATGGATAAAATAATAATACCTAGATCAAAGTACTTTTAAGAGGATTAAATGGGTTCATTTGTATAAATCACATAAAAAAGTGCGCAGCACATAGTAAGTTCTCAATAATTTTGAGTAGTATTTTTATTGTTTATGCATTACTTATATTTTTATTAAGGATTATATTCCTTTATGTTTACATTGGCAGCTGTAAACAGTATTTAGAGAGTTAACTCTCTACTTGGGAAAATATGTCGATAAACAAGAGATGCAATGTAGGATATTGAGTGTGGACTCATAACAGACAAAAATAAAAGAAAAAAATAAGCTAAACAAAATCTGAGGAAGAAATAAATGGAAATCAAGAGAAGTGGAGTGGGCAAGAGTGGAGGTAAGAAGGGAGAAATGCAAAAACATACAGGGTGGAAGATCGTGTAGCATAGCAAGGGAATCTTGTACAAGATGGCAGAAATCGCAGTGAGACAGTGATGTTTAATATCCATTAATTGTTATTACAGAGTTGTGCTGCAAAGATTAAAGTCTTGAAAACACAGGTACACTTTGTTCTGTTATGAGACCTACAGAGTGCATGAATGCTGGCTGACTTTGTGCTTGCGCCAAAAAAAAAGTTGCGGCCAGAAAACAGTAATAATACTTCATTTTTATATCGCTTCAAAATTTTCAACATGTTTTCAAATGCACCCATTGCCAGTCATTGACCAGGCATTTCATGCTTGCAGAAGCACACACAATAAGGTTTGCTTATGTATAGCTTGCATTTTAGAATTTCCAAAGCACTTCCACCAGACCATCTCATTTAATCCTAAAAATCTTGCTCTGGAGGAGGCAGGGCAGAGTTTGTTCTCATTTTACAAATGAAAAGTTCCAAGAAGTTCTCATTTTACAAATGAGAAGTTCCAGAGAGGTATGTGACTTTCCCGAAGGCAAGGTAAGTTATTAGTAGAACTGGGACTAGCCTCAGAAACCTAGGTTTCTGAACTCCTAATTGAGGTCTCTTTTCTTTTGATGGTATCCATACTAGAGATAATATGCGAGATGACTTTAGGTGGCATGTAACCTTGGCTCCTTTGACATCCCAGACACCATTCAATACGCTATCTGTTCATCATGTACACTAACCCAGCAGCATGCTGAAAGGCACCACTGGATAGACTTGGCAGCCTTCTGGGTTTCACAAGTAGTGAGACATCCTTACCTAAAACTGTAGCTGTGAATAGTGTCACAGATGTTTGTGGATCATCAAATATGGAACAGCAGGTGACACCACTTTTACATATGGCAGAAGTATGAAAGTTCTTCTTAAAATAAGTGTACTTAACAAAAAGAATGAGTAGATTTTAAATAAAATATTAAATATAGTTCAGAAATTTTACATGGAAAAATCATGAAAGTGTTATCATAACAACTATGATTTAGAAAACACCATTCTATTCCATATTGCTTTTGGATTAGGGTCCCTGATTTAAGTTTCCCCAGCTTGTAAATTACTCTAGAATTAATTCCTGTAAACTGTGTTATTATATTTCAATTAGTCTATTGGGTGGGTGTATTTAACAGTTATGTTACGTTTGAGGATTCATTTTTCAATCATCAGCTTCAGGATAAACCCTGGTGGGAAGAAATGCCAGTTACTAGGAATAAAATGAGATGGTCTCTACATGCTTACATCTAATACTTATAGATTCTAGCCTAGAATCAATTCCAGTGGGTGCAGTGAATATTCCCCATACAACCACAAATTTGATGTCTGTATTATTACATCCATCACATTCTCATCTTTGCAGCTCATGGAAATGTGTGCACAATAAAAGAACAATCCTCTTACCTTTTATACATATTTAATACATGAATGTATAGTTTTACAGATAACATGGCTTGTATGGTACAATATTGGTCAAACAGCAAATAATTCTGAGCTCCATGAACAAGTTCATCTCCAACTTCCCATTTTTTTAAAACACAAGTGTAACATCAAGATTGTACTTAAGGTGACTTTGATTCCCACATCTAATATGAATATCTACCTACATTCTTTCTCAAAATATAGCTTTCTCCAGGCTGGGATGCTTTGTGATTGCAAAGATGCCTTTTAGCTCAAGTGCATTTGGGGGTAGAGGAGAGAATCAATACAATTCTCTAGGGCATATCCCATGACATAATGGAATTCAATTTCTGACTTAATTAAGCTTGGAGGCAGGGGTCTGAAGTTTTTACTGCTTTAGGTTTATTGTTTACTAGTTTGCAGATCTTTGAGATCTATGCTAGAAAATAATTGCAGGAAAAGTAGGAAGAATGCCCTATCATTCCAAAAAAAAAGAATTTAACAAGGTCGATAGGATGGCATGTCTTTAAAAAAAAGTTGTGAGAATAGTTTGTGTATAGCTTTGGTTCTGGGTTCAAGAATAAAACTCTCTTTACTCTACATAACATAAAGACAATTCAGAGAAAGGAAGGCCAGCAGAGACCAAAGCAAAAATCAAGAGCTTTGAAATAAGAAAGCCCTGGGCTCACATCTTTATTGGAATTTTGATTTCTCCTGTGACTCTTATTTTCTTTTCATAAAATAGCTCTTGAGCAAGATGAGCTATATTGCTGCTTACTCAGATCATTCTGTGGCATTTTTTCTATTCTCCTATTAATGATAGGACAGATCTGAAAGGCTCTAGGTTTTATGTAAGGGGTTCAGTTCCAGTTTCTTCTGTCTTCACATGCTAGAAGAGTCATCTTTTGTGTCCTTAAAAATATTAGAACTCCAGTGTCCCAAACCTAGAACAGGATGCAACTCCCCCAGAAGTGGCCAGAATATAAATGTATTTAATCTTTCTGGCTTATATGTTTCACTTTTTTTTTTCTTTTGAGCTAATGTATGTAATTAAAATGTCTTTATTTAAATATTTTATCTTTATCTTCTATTCATGATTTTTTAATGTGTTTGTGGTAAGAAGCTGAATATCTAGCAAGCTTAGTTTGCCATAATGTCAGGCATCCCCTGTTAGAGACATTTTGAGACCTTTGGAGTCATGTTTGTACATCTCTGCTTTTATAATTTTATTACTGTCTGTTTTGTGGTAAGCCTAAAATATTCAGTTTCTTGGGGAATGTGTGTAAAAAACTGGAATCTCTCTGGTTTTAAGGGAATGAATTCATTGGTAGGAAATGAAATTAAGGCAGTATTTGGACCCAATTGTTTAAGAAATCACCAAATATTTTTGCCTACATATTAAAGAACAATGAGCCTAAGAAATTTATTATAGAATATTAATAAGGAAATTATGTGTTTCTTAAATTAAGTATCTTCTGGTATAACGAATGATAATTCAAAAAATACATTCTAAAGATGAAGGATATTTTTTAAATTTTTATAAATAATTCAATTTTTGGAAAAATCTATTTTATGATGGAAAACATGGACTAGAAAATGCAAAATCAAAAATATGCATATTTCTGGCCAGGTGTGGTGGCTCATGCCCGTAATCCCAACACTTTGGGAGGCTGAGGCGGGAGGATCACTTGAGGTCAGGAGTTTGAGACCAGCCTGGCCAACATGGTGAAACCCTGTCTCTACTGAAAACACAAAAATTAGCTGGACATGGTGGTGCACGCTTGGAATGCCAGCTACCTGGGAGGCTGAGGCAGGAGAATTGCTTGAACTCAGGAGGCAGAGGTTGCAGTGAGCTGAGATCATGCCACTGCACTGCAGCCTAGGTGACAGAGTGAGACTGCGTCTCAAAAAAAAAAAAAGCATATTTCTAATAACATTATTGAAATAATTTTGGTATTACATTATATAATCTATTTAAAATTTAACAATTTTTTTTCAGGAAAATGTCATTCAACACTATAGAAATATCAAATAAGCCTTTCTTTAAACAGAACATTAGCCTCATAGCATATTTTTAGCTATATTCTCCTCGATTTTCTTCTGAGTAGATTCACTCTTATCTGTGTTTGATGCACACCAATAACATCTGGTTGGGTTGAAAATTGAAAATCACTTCTGTTTATAATGTCTAAAATAATCAGTGAGGCTGATTTAATAACAAAGTGACTAATCATTTTGGCACTCATAGGAATAGCTATTTCTGCTGGATCAATACCTTGTATTAACTACCTTTGAGACTCAGTTCTCATTTTCTTAGTAATAATAGAGTTTAATAGAGTGAAATCTTTATATTTTATTTTTCACTGAAATTTCACAAATTATAGAAGCTGTTCTTTGCATAACAAATGGCATTGTAATGATCCGATTATCTAAATGCAGCCATCCTTGGGTATATGCAGGGAATTGATTCCAGGGCGCTGGCCTGAGTATACCAAAATACAAGCATACTCAAATCTTGCAGTCAGCCCCATGGAACCAAAGTATAAGAAAAGTCAGCCTTCCACATAGGTAAGTTCCATATCCCACAAATACTGCATTTTTGATCTGTGTTTGGCTGAAAAACATCGTGTATAGCTGGAACCGTGCAGTCCAAACCCATGTTGTTCAAGGGTCAGCTGTAGTATCATAGCTTTAGGGAATTAGATTTGTACATTCACCACAAGCCTGTGGCATCATTTAACGTGTAAGTCTGCAATTACCCTCTGAATTTTGAATGTATAGATGTTTGTTGAGGCTCTCAAGTCTACGTTGACATCTCTTTGCTCCAGGTTGTGTGCACTGATCAAATAATTGAAAATATTTTTAAGTATTCGTAACATTTTACATTACAAAAACTCAACTTCAGAGTAACATGTATTATTTAAAAATAAGACACTAGTTAATACATCCACCATCTCACATATTTAAACTTTTTTATGATGGGTACATTTAAAATCTACTTTTTTAACAATTTTGAAATATACAATACATATTACTAACTATAATTCCCATGCTGTGCAATAGATTACTAAAATGTATTCCTCCTGTCAAACTGAAACTTTGTAACCTTTGATCAAAATCTCCCCTTTCCCCACCCCACCCACTCAGTCTCTGGTAACCTAACATTCTACTCCCTACTTCCATGGTTTGACTTTTTTAGATTTTATGTATAAATGAGATCAATGTTCCACGATGTATACATATATCAAAACATCATCCTGTACCCCATTATAGATATAATTACTTGTCAATTAAAAATTAAATTAAAAATAACACATTAACTGTGACTTGCATAGTAATCATTAGCAATGGAGAATTTTACATTCAACTAATGAGAGATATATTTGCCTGTCAAAACTCTGTCTTTTTTAGCGTGTTGGCAGCTGGTGGTGTCTTGGTTATGATTGTGTTTTCCTGGTAACATCAATTGGTTGTGCCACTGCAATTACATTTTCTTGCTTTATTTGTGACCAGTGGTGTGCATTTGTGAAGCACAGCTGGTGTTCTAGTTAGTGACCATGAAAGGGTGTTTGTTTTTTTAAGAAGCTAACTAGCTCTTAAGGCAATTTTATTCTGTTGTAGGGACCTCATAAACACCACATTCACCAACTAAACCAACAAACGCATGAATAATCCCCATGCCCTGTTAATGATGGAAAATAGAGGTTAAAATTTCTGTTTTTACATTTCTGTTTGCCCTATGCAGGAGTGGAAATGTAAAGGAAGCAACATGGAAATTTATATTTTTTGGCTGTGTCACTGATGGTTACCTTATTCAGTTTTATTTGAATTTGTGCTTGTATAAAATGGGGATCTCATTTAGAAGATGGAGTAATGTCATTTAAGTGTTAAGATTTTGACTGTTTTATCCATGTTTTTAGTTAGAACTTGTGTGTGGCAGATGTTTCTTTTGTTTTGTTTTTTGAGACAGAGTCTCGCCCTGTCACTCAGGCTGGAGTAAAATGGCCCGATCTCGGCTCACTGCAACCTCTGCCTCGCAGGTTCAAGTGATTCTCCTGCCTCCGCCTCCTGAGTAGCTGAGATTACAGGTGTGCGCCACCACGCTTGGCTAATTTTTGTATTTTTAATAGAAATGGGGTTTCACCATGTTGGTCAGGCTGGTCTCGAACTCCTAACCTCGTATTCCGCCCACCTCGGCTTCCCACAGTGCTGGGATTGCAGGCGTGAGCCACCACACCAGGCCACAGGTGTTTTATAGAGTGGTTTTCCCAATGCAAAAGCAGTCAGGTTCAAAAAAAAAAAAACAAGTTAAAGGACCAAGGAGTTCACCCCTGAAGCCAGATTTCTGTACCAGAAGGTAGCCCACAAGAAGCCATGTTCAAATGGGAAACAATGGGAGAAAATGCTTAAAGTTAGAAATGGACCAGGGGAAAATTAAGAATAACTCAAAAGCTAAAGTTTTAATTCAGAACCGATTGATTTTTGGGGAGGTGGTGGCTGGTGGTAGAGCGGCGGCATAATTTGAGCCAAAAGTATTAGTGGAAAACAATCATTTACTTCAAAATAGTAAGTATTCAATAAATAAAATGATATTAGACTTCAAACTAAAAAGCTCAAGATATGACCTTCTGCTCTTCCCTTTTTAAAAATGGCACTAGACCATTTTCAAGAGCTGTTTGTACCTCAATGTCTTTAATTCTAAAAATTGTAATAATAAACTAACTGCCTTAATATTGTGAGAACAAGCTGGTGTATTAGTCTTTCTCACATTGCTATAAAAAAACTACCTGAGACTGGGTAATTTATGAAGAAAAGAGGTTTAATTGACTCACCGTTCTGCAAGCTTAACAGGAACCATGACTGGGAGGCCTCTGGAAACTTACAATCATGGTGAAAGGCGAAGGAGAAGCAAGCACATCTTACTATGGCAGAGAAGGAGAAAGAGAGAGTGAAGGGGGAAGTGCCACACACTTTCAAACAACCAGATCTCATGAGAACTCACTCACTATCACAAGAACAGTGAGGGGGAAGTCCGCCTCCATGATTCAATCACCTTTCACCACGCCCTCCCCCAACACGTGGGGATTACAATTCAAGGTGAGATTTGGGTGGGGACATACAGCCAAACCATATCAACTGGAAAATGTACTTATTCTGTAACGGTGCTCAGTAAATTATTGTCATATTTTGATTTCTCAAATTGATTGGGTATTTACATATAACAATAAATTTATTAAACCGATATATTAGTTTTATCAATTATTGAAGCAACATTTTCTTGTAACATAATGAGACTAGAATTTGACCCCAGTTATATTGACTCTTCCATCATTGTATTAGTTTTAGACAGTGATTCTTAACCTTGATGAACAGTAGAATTATTATATGAGCTTTTAAAAAATGTTCATGCCCAGCTTCTATTCCAGAACAATGAATTCAGGTTTGGGAATAAGACCCAGGCACCAGCATTTTAAAAATTCCTCCAGGTTTTCAATGTACAATAAGAGTTAACAATTACATTTAGGGAAACTAACCTGTAAACAAGTTGATAATATACTTGTGTTCACTGAGCTAGTATACCATAGTTTTCTCATTAATGTCTTATTCTGAGAAACTGTCTATTGAAGGATGAGAATCAGGATAAGAAAGCTCCAATCCCTTGAAATGCACTTTGGAAAATGTTATGCAAATCTCATGTTGCCAAACCTCAAGAGGCATCCAAGATTGGAAAATTCTTCTGATATCAATTGAAACTGCATTATTTTCTCTTTCTTGGAAAAGGAGTTTGGAAAGTATCCATGTAGCATGTAGTCTACTACAAAACTCTAGCAATAATTCAGTCACTTTATTAAAAGAAAAATACCTCAGCTACACACATTTTTCTATAGACATGATATTTTTAGAATTTTCTTTTGGCAAATATAATATGGCATCAATGTACAACCACTTTCTACTTTCGTCCCATACAGAATTCAAATAGATCCATTTTCTCTTTATCTTTTAATGCAGGCAGTGTGGGATGAAGGACAAGACTGCCTATAAATTATGAGCATTGTGTGCATATGCCATTGCTTAAGTACCAGAAGACTTGTTCCAGGCCTGGAATACCAGCTGAGGCTAAACAACGGGCAAGGCACCAATAAATCCCTAGACAATTTGGAGCAATCCAACCTTTCTGCATAAATCACTGAGTGAAAGCTGTATGCAAGTCTTGATAAAACAAACAAAAAATCAAGCTGGAAAAATGACTGAGGTGGTCACCCAGGGTATATTGCAATTGTGTTTTGGGGTAAGAGATCAAGGTATGAAAAATGAGATTCTTTCTCCATAAATTTAATCCTCTAGGGCATTGTTACTTAATGTCTGGTCTATAGATGAGTGGTGGTCCATGAATCATTTGTTGCCAATCTGAGATAAATGCAGAAATTAAAGGTAAACATTTAGAAACCATATAGCAACATGACATAGTAATTTTGTAACTGTTGAATCTAATAAAAAATTGGACTTGTATTTTTATGTCTTTTTTCATTTCATTTTTCTTGTAATTTCTTCTTATGTTTTGCAAAAAATCTCAGTCAACGACACATTAAAAATAAAAAATAGAATGGCTCCTTCACCACGGAGTTCTACTCTAGTTTACCTCAATAAGCAATTTTGTAAAAGCTAGTGCTTAAATCACAATGTTAAAGCGAAAGATAGAAAGATGGTGAAATGAAAGCTAGATAACAATTATGTAAATTACACTGCCTCGGTCCTTAGCAGGACACACACAGCCTTTCCGGTCCAGTCCCTCCTTACCTGTCTTCATATCTTCACCTTCTGCCCTTACTTCCAATACACATGAAATTCAAACCACAACCATCTACAAACAGATTTTAGTTGTTTATATACACTTTGTCTTCCTTAAAAAACATTTTAAATAACAACTTATACAGATATTCAAAGTTCACCAAATTTGAAGGAGAAATTTAAAAAATTCAAGTGACCGCAAAGTAAAAATATACCAATTTCTCAAAAAAGTTTATTTTACCTGACAGTTACCCCAGAAAGAAATTTCTCCCCTAGAAACCTACAGAGAAAATATGATAGTATAATAGATGAACATTTTGTAATGTGACAAATATAGCAATTTGAATAAATGGCTACAAATCCTTTGACATTCCTGAAACATAGATAGGGTTTATGAGATCTCTCCTTCAACTGGAACTGTTCCAATAAATAGAATATGGGGAAAGTAACACTCTACAACATTTGAGGCTACTTCAGGAAAGACTATGCAGCTTCCATCTGGTTCTCTTGGAACTCTTGTTGTTTAGGGTGTTTCCTCTAAGGGCACTCCCTCTTGGAATCCAGCCTCCATGCTGGGAGATGCCCAGACAACCTAGAGGATTTCTGTGTAGGTGCTCTGGTTGAACCCAGCCTTCAAATTATCTCAGCCTAGGTGCCACACATGTGAGTAAAGGAGCTTCCAGATGATTTCAGTCTCCAGGTATTTAAGCTACCTCTATCCATTTGAGTCACTCCCAGCTGCTCTAATCTTCCTAGGGGAGCACCCAGATACTATGAAGTTGAGATAAGCCCTCTCTACTCTTCTTTGTTCAAATTCCTAAGCCACATAATTCATAAGCATAATTCCTATGGTCTAGGTTTTTGTCCCCACCGAAAACTCATGTCAAATAGTAATCCCCAATGTCGAAGGTGGGGCCTGGTGGGAGGTAATTGAATCATGGAGGTGGTCTATGAATGGTTTAGCGCCATCCTCTTGCTGCTGTTCTCATGACAGTGAGTGAGTGGGATTGTGAGATCTGGTTATTGGAATGTATGTGCCGCCTCCCCGCTCTCTCTCTTGCTTCTGTTCCTGCCATGTGATATGGCCTTCCGCCATGATTGGAAGCTCCCTGAAGCCTCCCCAGAAGCAGAAACCATCATGGTTCTGTACAGCCTGCAGAACTGTGAGCCAATTAAACCTCTTTCCTTTATAAATTACCCAGTCTCAGGTATTTCTTTATAGCAATGTGAGAATGGACTAATCCAATTATAAAATGGTTGTTGTTTTATGCCTTTAAGTTTGGGACGAATTGTCTTGCAACAACAGATAACCCAAATAGTGATGATATTTTCACAACATCCTTATACATAGAGATGGTGATCAATGTTTCTCCTTATTCAACCTCTCAGTAGGTGTTGCCCCAATATGAAACAAAGAACAATCAGAGTTGATGAAAGTTTCTTAATGGAGAGGTCCTATTTCTTGAAGAAAGGTTCCTTTTCACAACTCTATTCCTTTGTAAACACAATCCTTCTGCCTAGAGTGCCCACAACCCTGTTCCACCTTCCCTCCATTTCCAGATATCTGAACTTCCAAGGTTCACTTTAGATGTTTCTTCTTCTATGTTGCCCCTTGACAATTCCACCCTACCCTGGGGATAATTAGGGACTCCCTCCTGTCTGCCCCAGAACACTCTGTATTGCAGTACTCATAATATTATAGAGTTTATACATCCGCCCTACTGCCTCCCCAACTAGGCTGAGGACTCCTTGAGGGTGATAATAGCCCTTTTCTTGTATGACTTGTTTTATCAGGATACGTGGTATATAACTGGAACTCAAGAAATAACATGAACAGTGTTAGGTGGACATTCTGCCCTATGTTCTGATTCCTGGGTTATACACAAGCCAGCAGTGTCCTACACCACCAAACAAAGAATTAGAAACCTTGATAAAAAGACCGGTAAACACAGACTTACACCCACAGAACCTATTTAGTTAACAACCTTTTGCCATAAAGTCTCTTGAGAAGTTACCCTTTTCCAAACAACTTCTTCTGAAATACATATATATATATATACACACACACACAGATAGATAGATAGATACTCTGAAACATATAAAGTAAATAAGCATGATATTTTGACACTGCAGCTTTTGGGAAAATATGCTATTTTTATTCTAACAGTTCTTAGTCATCAGTTCTTAATCATTGAATAACAGAACAAACTTGAACTGAGTGCCGTGTTTGGATAAACTGAAAGTATTTCATTTTGCCTAAGTATGACTAGAGAGAGGGATGATGAGGTAACATCTTTTGTAATTTTTCTGTCTCTGTGTACTAAATAAATTTTCACATCTTTCCAAGTGCTCTCATCTTCAGCTATTATTTTGACTGAAATTGTCTTCTCTGCTATAACTTTATATGTTAAGTGTGCTGTAAGTGCAAGTTAACCATGATCCTCCAAATGGTTGAAAACATTCATAAACAAAATGGTTCAGAGAGCAAAACATACCTTACAAAGAACAACTGCCTTTAACACTCCCCCACCAACCAGCACTCACCATCACATAAACCTTCATGTTATTACATTTTATGAACAAACTCTATTTTATTTTCAATTTGATGTTCATTACTTATATAATGTCATGACAATTGAAAAATATTTCTATTGTTCAATTAAAATATTTTCCTATCTGTAAAAATGCTTTGGGTATGTTGGGTTGGGATAAAATGCTTCCTAAATTTTTAAATTCAAATTCATAAAAACACTTTTTCACATAATGGCATTTTACTTCGTGGGAGGATTTTTAGGAACAAATTAAGATTACCAAGTCCATTATGAAAGTGTCACTGACAAACTCTGGAATTACTGATGTGCAGAGAAGGGAAGGGAGAAGCAGGGAGATGGACTCATTAGGAGGCTTCTTCCATTATCCGGAGAAGAGACAATGATGGTTTGGATGAAGGTGGTAGCAGTGGCAGTGGTGAGTAGTGGTCAGATTCTGGATACAGTTTGAATATAGCACCACCAAGTTTTGCTGTTGGGCTAGATATGGACACACACCAGTGTGTGAGAAAAATAGGAGTCAAAAATAACTTCAAATCCAGAGATATCTAAAGCTTACCTCATACCATATGAAAGGTAAATTTGAGTTAGAACTAGGATCACAGAGTTTTTTGACATCCATCCTGGAGTTCTATCCACTCTATTTTGCTGCTTCAAAGGAGATCATCTGACATTTGAAGTCTCAATAGCCACTTTGTGACAGGAGAGCTGGAAACTTTTTTAGTTACTGCAAAAAGAAGGTCTTTATTGGGATTTTTTATTTGGAGAACTTAAAATATCTATTCTGGAACATTGAGGACCTGCAGCTGCTTTGAGGATTTACTCTAAAGCATTCTAAATCTTTAACCGGTTATTACTGAGGTCAGAGGGAGAAAGAACATTATTTTGATGTCCTTGCAGATTTTCTGGTTGACTCAAAATAACTCCACATGGCATGATGGAAAGAACATTCAACTAGGAAGCAAACTGGCTTTTGGTTTTCGGTAATACCACCAATTGGATAAGTCATAAACTCTCTAAGATTCAAATTCCTCATCTCTAAAGTAAGGAGAGTGGATAAGTAGGATTTTTCAACCTACAGTTGATATAAATCTTTTAGAACATTCCAAGCCATCCCTGACAGCTGCCTTCTTCAGTTTCTGGGCTTAAAGAAGTATCTCAGTCACCTTGTCTTCCTGGTAAACTCAAGGTTCTGAAGACATAAGAGGAAATTCCTGTTGTTCATAAAAAACAAAGAAACCTTTAAAATCAATGGTCCTCCAAGTTCTTCTGGCTCTCAAACTTTGATTTGATATTGCTAAATCACTGATTTTATGTATTAAAACACTTTCTGAAGTAGAAGAGGTATGGATTATAATTTTTTAAAAAGATTTTAAAATAGGAAAACTAGTATTTTTGAGCTTATGCTATGCATCAGGCAATAGAATAGATATGTTAATAATGTCATTATATCCTTACAATAAGTAGGTTTTATTGTCTCCTTTTTTACAATATGGACATCAAGGCTTAAAGAGGTTAAGTCATTTGTCTAAGACCATACAATGGTGGGGCCGGAGTTCAAACACAAGCTTTTTTGGCTCCAAAGCCTTTGGTATGACATCAACCTGTTACCAATAACAATAGCAATTGTCATTGATACATTGTAAGATATTGAAAGAGAAAAGGAGAAGAATTTACAATTTACATGCTTTTATTACTCACAAAGTGCCTTCAGACTACAGGTAGATAGGTGGTAGGACATCTGGACTGTGAGTTAACTCTCAGGAGACAAGCAATTGCATTTACTATCCTGTTCTTTCCTCCAAGGCTCCTCCACCAGCAGTTGTTAAAGCCATACTCACCCTTCACCAAGGCACGGCAATGATTCCTTCCTAAAAGCCCCGATGTGTGACATTTTCCAGTATGAAACAACTGATTGAGTTGGAACAGGTTAATTTCATTAGTTTATAAAACTAAAAGAAAAAATGTAATTGTTTTGCTTTAAAAGGTGTAGGCAAAATTAAAAAATAAAAAGAGAAGAGAAAAAAAGAAAACAACAAAAAGGTGCAGGCAAATTTTATTCTTTTCCCCCACTACTCTTCCTTTCTTTCCTTTCTTTCTTTCTTTCCTTCCTTCCCTTTCTTTCTTTCTTTCCTTCTTTCTTTCTTTCTTTCTTTCTTCCTTTCTTTCTTTTTCTTTTCTTCTTTCTCTTTTTTTTGGCCAACAATTTATAATTATTTAGTTGTTAATAGATGGTAAAGAGACTTTTCCGAAACTTGAATAATACTGACATGAAAAAGACTACAGTCAGCTAAAACTCCAATAAGACATAAAAAAATTTAAAACCAGAAAATTTAAATTTTTGGTTTTCAGAGGGGAAAAAAGGCAAAACAAGGTTAAAAAATGAAGCCAATGGGCAGTAAAGAGAGGGAAACTTATAATGAAAATAAACCTAGGGTTGTTTATTTTGGCAGGAGTATTTGGGTCATTTTGAAATACAACTATGACAAAGAATTTTTCCATATTTTAGGAATAAAGAAACAAAATGCTAAAAGCTATTGCTAACATGAAAAATGGCACAACGCCTCATGAACTTTTGTCTAATAGTTGATTAATATTGCAAGTCACATTAATTTTATTATTTGCTACATAGTGACGGCTATGTTGTCTGTACAGAGACCCAGACCAGAGGCCTAGGAATATTGTACTTGAAAATAAGAATATCTTGATTAGAAAATATTTGAGATGTAACTTAGTCACTGTCTTGGGCTTAAAAGAACTTTTATATCACAAATAATAATTATTTTGTATATCGAGTAGGGGTAAAAAGAATAACTGAATGGTGGCAGCAGGCTTTGAGGTAAGATTAGATTAGGGAGATAAGGGAAGCCCAGAAACATGTTCATTAGGACAAGGATGAAAATCTCCCTCCTTTGAGGCCACATGCTACATAACTATCTGGGATGGTTTAGGGGACAGAATCAAAGACCCTAGCAGGACTTTCCATTGTGGAGCTACAGCCAACTGTTTAGAGGACTCAGTCATATTTGCCATTCTTCTTTAATTCTCCATTGTTTCGTGCTATTATTATTTCAATGTTTTTCCTGCCTTGGATTTTTGTCTCAGGTACTTACTTCTGGTCTTTCTTTGGCATTCACTGTTTTTCTTTTGTTCCCATCTTGTGTTAACTCTAGGTGGGGAGATGGAGGAGGACGAAGGGAGACAGAAACTACAGCCTGACATCAAGAAGTTTCTCCCATGCTAAGTACAAAATCGGGAAGAGAAATGCTTAGACACGTTTCCCACAAGGTGGGACATTTCCAACTCACCAAAGCAGAAGCTAGACGTCCAATAAAGTATAATTTATTACTTATTAGGAAATAAGGTTAAAACTAGAATCAAAGACTCTAGCAGGACTTTCAGTTGTGGTGCTAGGGACATTAAGACTGAATATAATGCAGGACTTGGTGGCTCAGGCCCATAATCACAGCACTTTGGGAGGCCAAGGTGGGAGGATCACTTGAGTCCAGGAGCTCAAGACTGGCCTGGGCAACATAATGAGACCCTCATGTCTAAAAAATAGAAATTTAGGCTGGGCGTGGTGGCTCATGCTTATAATCCTAGCACTTTGGGAGGCCGAGGCGGGTGGGTCACCTGAGGTCAGGAGTTCAAGACCAGCCTGGCCAACATGGCAAAACCCTTTCTTTATTAAAAATACAAAAAAATTGGCCAGGCGTGGTGGCGGGTGCATGTAATCCTAGCTACTCAGGAGGCTGAGGCAGGAGAATTGCTTGAACCCAGGAGGCGGAGGTTGCAATGAGCTGAGATCATGCCACTTCACTCCAGCCTGGGCAAAAGAACAAAACTCCATCTCAAAAAAAAAAAAAAGAAAGAAATTTAAAATTCAAAATTTAAAAATTAGCCAGGTGTGGTGGGGCAGCCCCATAGTCCCAGCTACTTGGGAGGCTGAGGTAGGAGGATTGCCTGAGCCCGGGAGATGGAGGCTGCAGTGAGCCATGGTCATGCCAGTGCATTCCAGCCTGGGTGACAGAATGAGACCCTGCCTCAAAAAAAAAAAAAAAAAAGACTGAATATTAAAGTAATAGATCAACAGTAGAAGATTGTATTAGAACATGTTTCAATATAAAAAGATACTGAGGGTCTTCATCGCTTTGAGGTTTGAAAAAAACGACAACAACTGAACATTGAAGTTTTCCACTGACTTAAGTAACAAAAAGATGAACCTAAATTGTTGTGGAAAGAGATGTTAAACATGAAGCAGATTTCCAGCTTTCTAAGGGCTATAAAAGCCATTTTAGATGAAACGCAAAGCAGACCCCACCCCTTCAAGTATGCAGTTCTACAAGAAGAATGCAATAGTGCAGTCAACAAAATAACACCAACACTACTGGCTTTTAGTTAGTTAGGCAAGTTGATTTAGAATTTTAACTATCTCTTTTATTACTTGGCAGCTTTTGGGTATCTGAGTTAGGCCATGAATAATCCCCTTTGAAAACAAAACATCTCCTTCAGTGGGATAATTAGACTATTACTAAGGACAAACTATCCAACATCAAAAGCGCAGTCCCTAAGAAGTCACGCAACAGGCAGTCTTCTCCCAAAATTAAAACCATGTTTAGCAGAAAGAGGTCACTGCAATAAATTAAGGGATGTGAAATAATTATTCACAAGTTTCAGTCAAGAAGTGACAGCACAGACTATAGTGACTAGCTTCTAAAAGTGAATATGCTAATTATATTTAGTGCTTAGACTGAGGCTTGGAAACCTCTCCCCCATTTTTTGATTAAGAGTCATTAATCATTCCTGTGAGGTCACTATTATTCCAAGGCATCCTCAGTAACAGAATCAAGAATGTGGCTGCTAGCAGTACTAGAAATGCAGGGGGAAAGTCTATGGAAGGCCCAGATGGTAATAATTACATTAAGACTACCCTCAAAATTACGACTATTTTCCCTCAAGGTCAAGATGTACAATTTTCTTCGTGAACAAAATGCATAACTGAGTGAGCTATTATTAGTCATAACACCAAGCCCACCCATTTTATTTGTCAATTGAATGCCAATAAAATAATTGGCATTGCTCATAGCATTTGGTTTTTAGCTGGCTGCTAAGTTATCCATGGTGCTTCATACTTTCAAAAGCTACTAAGAAATGGTCAGAATGTAGTAATTTTCAGTTGAGTATTTCTAAGCTGGCCTCACCCAGGGACTCTCAACACTAAATTATTTGTGATCATGGAAGATGATAGGCAGATGAAGATTTCAGATTTCCTAAAAATTTTATTTAAACCACCTTTTACAATCAGCCATTTTGGGGCTATGATAATAAATGAATGCTTACTAAATTTCTTTCCTCTCTTCCTTTTTTTTTCTGGAGATGCTAAATTGCAGTGAAATAATCAAAAGGAAGACATTTGAAAAGAGAAGCAAATGTAAAAGAGGAGACACTGATTGTAAAACTGCCTTAAAAGCTATTCAGCTGGAAATTATTCTTAAAAATTAATTGTTATACAAGAAGTTATTATGAATTCTGAAATAATTTGAGTCCACCATTGAAAAGTAATAAAATTAAAATACATTCCTCATTCAGTGGGTTTAATTTGCTCTATGAAACTTTGGCACAGTAAGGCCCAGAAGTTCTGCAATCAAGACTTATTGGGTTGCTTGCCCAACTCTACCTTGCACCCTCCATGTCTCAGCTCATGTATCTGTAAAACAGAAATAACATTACTATTTTTCTTACATGTGTTTGAACATTAGAAAATATAATTTAAGTAGAATGTTAAGACAATGAAGCCTGGAATATAGTAAGCAGTAAATATATGTAAGCAGTAAATAAATGATGCTATTGATGGTGGTTATGCAAGAGTATAGATTATCTGCAGTGTGTAAAATGACCTCAGTTTCTGCACCACCCAAGATCAGCCTGGTTCTGCCTTCTCCCTGGCAACAATGATTCTAGAGATGGTTCAGGTCATCCCCTGCCATCATAAAGTCCCTGCTATCTCCACTGCCATCCACTGAGAAGCTCCTCACATGCAGCTGTCACCAGGGGTTTCCCAGAGCTGTCCAGTAACATGAAGCAAAGGTTCAGGGGTAATATCACAACATGGAGCAGACACAGGAGAGATATGAAACTGGAAAGAATCAGTGGGTGAAAGGTTTGTCCTTTCTCCCGCTCCCGTGGACTCTCCTGAGATGCAGTAGATGGCCTCCAGAAGCCGTCCCACCAGACAAAGCAGCCATCTGTGCCTCTGTGAAGCTGTGGTTAACCTGGTAATGGACTCCTTGTTATTCTTCTCCCTCCCTCTTCTCTATCTCACTCTGCTTTTTTCTCTCACTCTGGATTTCTTGGGATAACGCCCTGCCAACAGAGGGTTAATATATAAGTTTTTGCCACAGGCTTTACCTGGGGTAAGAGTGCTGTATTCTCTCTGTCTCAATCTCTCTCTCTCTCTTTCTCTATTTCTTTCTCTGTGTCTCTGTCTGTGACACAAACACATACCTACCTCCTTCCACAAACATATGCAGAAACACACTGCAGTGCCCTACTGTCCACCACCCCTCTCCACCCCGCATTTCTCCAGGGCCTTACCTTTTGGGAGCTATCATGAACCTTTCTGAACACCCACCCTCATCTCATGAGTGGCATTTACCATAATGCCAACAGGGTTAACATAGGGAGATATTAACTTGATTTCATTTTCTGTTCAATATAGACATAGCTAAGAGTCATTTTTTGTGTAAGATTTTACTCCTTTTACAAATTATATATTTTTTAAATTATTTCTGTTTCTTTGTTTTTACTTGTTTAAATGTAGTTCCAAATATAGCTAAGACAGTATTAACTTTACTACTAAGTATTGTTGAGTTGAAGGTTTGATAAATAGATGAAAGTTTATGTATTTTGCAATTGTCTTCTAATGTAGTTATATGTTTGCCATAGTGTAAAAAGATAACTATAAATAAGGATTTAGATTTTAGAGTTTTGTAAAGAAATATAAATGCCAAATATAAAGCAGAAAAATACCTTTACTAAGTAACTACAAATAGGATCCTTTTCAATATTAATTATCTTTCCTCTCTGGTGTTAAATGCAGACGTAGCCTGTGTTAATTTACTCATCCCACAAATCATATTCGATCTAAGTACAAATATAGGCAAAGAAAGTCCCCAGCTCATGAATAAATTCTGCTCAGGAAGTTTACTAGTAAAACTACATGGGATACATTTATTCATAGAAATGATGGTGCAAAAATTATGATTAGATATTCATAGAAGCTCAACAATTACACTTATTTTATATGTGTCTAACATATATGTGCTATATATAATATATACATAAAACTACCAATATACATGTGTATACATACAGACACACACACACACACACACGTATAAAACTACTATATGGTAGTACTATTTTCACCATACATAACTACAAGTTAGAACACTGTTTCTGTGGCAGTTAAAGTTCCTGTGCCAGGAATCCATTGCCTCAGGCCTAGAGGGCAGAACCAGACACTCCTTTTGCAAGCCCAGCAATTGCATAGTAAGGTTTGGGCCTTGGGAATGGGGTGGGGTGTCCTCCCTGTTCCCCAAACTTGCAAACCCTCTGTGGCTGCATAATTGTATAACAGAGGGGTATATCTCTTTATGAGTCATCTATAGCCATTGCTATTTCTATTTCAAAAGAATAAAGCTATTCTACTAGAGGTTTTAAATTAAAATCTACGAGCAGCTACCTATCATAGGGCAGGTAAAAAAAAATAGGCCAATAATTTTGTTATTTTCCCAGCACTTGTCTATTTGAATATTTATTAATTTGTATTCCATTCTTGTTCTCAAAGACACTGAAAGCAAGCCACAGATTCACTTAAAATATGGCAAGATAATCTATGTTTTCAAAATTAAGATATATTGGATAAAAGGAAACTAAGGATAGGGAAGTTTGGAGAGATCAGGAATTACCTCAATACAGATTCTCTAATGCCATGAAGTCTCTTATGCTATACTTGCTAGAGTTGGGACTCTTGTCTGGAAGCTTGTTAATACCCTCAGAAAAAAAAAAAAAATTGGCCAGTTATGATTCAGGCTGTCCACAATACAAAAACACACCAATCACCTAATTTTGATACTGAAACCAAGAAGAAATTCATTTGATATTCATAGTGCAAACTTTCCATCACATGATCAACATTCTTATTTTGTTGCAAGTAATTTTGTACTTACGATAGGCAGATCTGTCAGAATTCGGTCTCATGCATCCTAAGACCTGTAAATTCCAGGATTGTCTTGCCTAACTTTGGTTAGAGAGAGTTTCTAGATGATAGGATGAGTGTTTTCCAGGATGTTCTCCACAAGTATTATTTCCCAGCTGAGCTTTTAAAGGTATTGAGTAACAGAGGGATTATACTTCCTTGCAAGTAGCTGGAATACAGCTGCATTCTGTCCAGTTAAGTTCAGGGTTTGGCAGCTGAGCTGTGGGTAGGATTAACATTTTCCCCTAAAGTCTGAGAAACAAACAAGTGTAAACCCCTGACTCGAAGACCACCAAAGAGCTACTTGAAGGTGAGTTCAAGGAGTGCGTAGCTGGGCCAAGATTACCCTCAGAAAGTCATATTTGAACCATTTTAACAGAAACAAATGAACCAACAACAGCACACACTTGACTGGGTAAAGCATTGCTTCAATATTTTTAGCCAGGAAATATGTAAAAATGAAATATTCCCAAAAGTACACCTTAAAATTCCTGTGTATAGGCAGCAAGAGATTATCTTTGACATTTTCCCTTGAATTTTAATGAAACTATTTATGAAATGTGCTATGTATCTCCAGCATTATTTAGCAGAATGCACAAAACGTATTTTAAACTCTTAGGTTAGTTCTCAGAAAACTTATAAAGAAAACTTATAATGGTGAAATAGCCTTCAATGATTTCTAAGATTCCTTTCCTTACTAGTATTTTAAATTTTACAAATATGCAGCTATAGATACAGATGTAGATGATTTGGGATACTTGGCTGAAAAGATGCCAATCTTAGTAGAAGTCATGAAACAAACTTTCCTAACATCAATTTATTGATCTATTTACTTAACCTCTTTCTTGAAAAATAGAGGGTGTTTGCAAATATCTGGGTAGATTAAAGATGGCTAAAAATGTCTTGCTTTTCCCCTTACTGAGAAGTAGGGTCTAATTCCACTCTTAAATTTCAGCCAGCCTTAGCTACTTGCTTGACCAATAAAATGCAGTGGAAGTCAGACTTGCAGCTTCTGCCCTTGGCCTTTTGCAGCACTTACTCTTAAAGCCATGATCTGCCATGTGAGAGGTCCACCTACCCTGAGACCACCCTGCTGCGAGGAAGCCCAGGCTAGTTTTGCAGAGAGGCCATGTTGATAGAGGAGGCAATGCTGGCCAAACCCAGCACAGAAGCCAGGCATGTCAGCAAAACCTTTATGGACCCCCCAAACCAAACTAGCTACCTGCTGGCCCCAGTTGATGCCATGTGAAACCAAAGAACAATCCAGCTGCATCCTGACTGAATTCCTAGCCCCACCAAATCATATGATATAGTAAAATGGCTCTTGTTTTAAAACACTACGTTTTGGGGTAACAAAACAAGATAATCAAAGCAATACCTCAATCATGTGCTACATACACATTATAAAATAGCTACTTTCCAAATAACTATTACATGAATCAAGTGCATTTGCCTATACTATTCACTCATGCATTAAACACACATCTTCAGCACTACCAATATGCCAGGAAGTTTGCTAGTCACAGAGATGCAAAGTTGAATATGACTACCAATATGCCAGGAAGTTTGCTAGTCACAGAAATGCAAAGTTGTTAAGTAACTTTCTCTTGGTGGGCAAACAGACAACTTAATAGTTTTAATTCTATGTGCAGGGCAACCATGTTGCACAATTCTGGGGATAAATTCACATTGCAGTCTATCTGAATGATGCCCATTAGAGTTGAGCATACACAGCCATTCAGAAGGCCATAGTGTGAATGTCCCCCAGAGTTGGACTGCATAGAGGCCTTGGTGATAAGCATTAGACTAGAAGTATGCATCCAGTGTTACAGAATCACAGAGGAGAGACAGTAAAGAATGTATTTTACCTGCAGCTTTTTAAAATCTTCACTGTTAAGACACAGGGAATGAATGAGCCCAGTGAAACATTGTTATTGATAATGTAGTTTAGAAATAGTAACATTTATCCTAATGTGTATAATATAGCTGGGCTTAAGTAATTAATTTAAATTTTTACTAAACACATTTTCCAATCCACTTTAGCACACATGTAAAACTATATCAAGAAATAAAATCAAAGTGAACTCAAAAATGTGTTGAAGAAAACCCTTTAAAAAAATAAAAGCTTACTTTTAAAAATATAATCGTGTGTGTATACATAGACATGTTGATATACATCTACATGTATAACATATGAATGACATTGCTGTCGTTTTTTATTTACATTCTTCCCCCCAAAATAAAAGCTGTTTTTAGATTTTAAAAAAATAAAAAATAAAAAAAGCATACTTTTTCTAGTATTTGTATTGCAATTTTGGATGATTATTCTTTGTAAAAAATGTATTTACCACAGGTAAAATATTATGTCATACTAACTTGTGAAAAAAAAACACTAAAAGTTCAAGAGATTGACTTAGTTTCAAATCGAACAATTTAAATTGTCAACAGTTTGAATTCTATCCAGTTGGAACTCAGTTTGAATTCCAGTGGATGAAAATAAGAGAACTCAACTGACTCAGTAAGAAAAATTTACTGTCTCACATAACAGGAAATCCAGAAGTGAGGTCACTGTCAGGTTTGCTACATTAAGCAACCCCAATGACCCGAATTATTTTATCTTTCAGCTCCGCAAGTGTGAACTTTGTCTTTGGCTAGGTCCCTACATGGTTAGAAGATGGCTGTTGAAGTTCCAGACCTCACATTCTACCTTAGTATTTAACTAAAGAAAGAGATAGCATTTCTTCTCTACGTCTTATCTTTAAGAACAAGAAAACCTTTCCCAGAAGCCTACCAGGTCTCCCTGTGTGTCTCACTGGCTAGGACTGTGGCTGCTGTTGGCAGGGGCCACACCAATGTCTACAAGGTCATTTCCTAGTGATGAATATAGACCCGCTAACTAGATAGGTAGCTGGATCAATACCTGGTTGGTCAGGACCTTGTTATTTCCCCCCAGTTCATATATTACTTCTTCATCAGCTTATTTATTCAATAAATATCAGGAGAAGGGGGAAGAGGTAAAAAGATAGATGCCCTTCATACCTATTTCAGCACCTAAAGTCTTCCTAAATTGAAGAATCTGCTCTCACTGGACAAACTACAGATCCACCCTATCTGATTTCTGACTCTTTAGTAGAGTAGGGTAGAGTAGGTTTTATTACAGAGTCTTTGTTTTAGTTGACTTAGCAATAAATGTGAAACAGAAAAATTCTCCAATCCAGCATTTAGTTTCTCAGTATAAACCAAAAATGCAGAGTTCTAGGGCTAGGGCTGTAATCTTATTCAAATATCTTAACACACCCTCAAAGCAAAAATATTTGGAAGTAAGTTGCAATATTTTTTCTTGTAATTATCTTCATTATAGTGTTACTTTAATTCTAAATGGTTAAACAAAGCATATTTGTAAAATTGAAAGAAGCCTCCAGGTCACATACCAAAGAGACAAAGAAATTCCTGTCTTTCCCATTTTGAGTAAAGCAACTTCCCTTTAAATCTTTTTCCTGTAAAGCAAGTTGTTAATATTCATTACCTTTGGAAGAGAAGTTGCCTATCTTATGCTACTGCTTAATTATATAAAGTCACCAATAGCTCAAACTGAAATGTGTCTGTGTGTAGAATAATGCTGAAACATTGATATTTTTCTCCAATTACTTCTCCCTTCATCTCAGAGTACTAGAGAGAGATTATAACAGGAGGAAATGAATTAGGATTAATGGTTATTAATTTATACTGAAAGATGACACAGAAATCTACATTTTCTAGCTCTTCGGTCACCTAACACTCCATGTGGAAGAGAAGGGTGAAGACCATCTAGTTCAAAACAACTAAATGTGTGTAGTCACTTCTCATTTACACCAATGAAGTTGAGGAATGGTTCAAATAAGTAAATAATCTTTTCAGTATAATTGGATCAACTACCACACACATTAGACATTTCCCAAATCTTCATCATACTCCATTCTTAATTTAAGGCTAATAATTCTAAGAGCTCATGATCTATTTACTTACAATGCTCCAGGGTCATCTCAAAACTCAACTTGCTTGTTCTCATCCTCCCAGCTGCCTGAGACAGAAATTTTCTGGTTTCTCTTGACTTGTTCCTTTTCCTCATTTCCTACAGTTAATTTATCTCAATGACCTGTGTTCTGTCTCTGAAGTCAGTGAGTTCTAAACCTGTTGGCACATGAGAAAGCATAGGAGGACAGATATTAAAATGCTTATTCCTGATACTCAAACCTGAAAATTTAGTGGGGATTGGCTCTATATTTTGTTTAAAGCTCCCCAAATAATTCTGATGGATAGTCAGGTTTCATAAACATTGCCTTTAAATATTTATCTATTTTTTCTTATTCTCTCCATCTGTGTTGGAATTACATGAAATTCCTATCTCCTACCTAAAGTATTCCAATAGTTTCCTAATTTTTTTTCTCTCTTACTCCATTAGTCTCCTTTGGATTTCAGTTGATTCTCTATAGTGATTATGTCATTCTCTTTTTAAAACTTTTAATAGAATTGTGGTTCATTTTGTAGGATGGTAGTATCTGGAGGATCAGAGGAGGACTTGTGGGATGTTGGTAATGTTCTGTTTCTTATTCTGTCTGTTGGCTACATGGGCCTGCTCTCTTTTTGAATATTCACCAGGGGCTACCTTTAGATGTATTCCTTTTTCTATTTTTATATTATGTTTCATTTTTTAAAAAGTGAAAACTAAACTGATAGCTCCTCTTCAGGTACTTCTCTGCTCTCCTCCCCTGTACTGCATTTCTGGCTATTTTTCTACCATGACTTTGTTCTTTTGCACAGACTCTGTTCCTTCCCCTTAGAATACCTTTCCTGCCGTCTCCACTTGGTAACTTTCTCAGGAACTGTCTTACCTTTAAATAAAGTTAGTTGCTTCCTATTCTATGTTCCCATATTACTTTACTTATTAATCTGTTTCTGTTGTTATTACATTATTGTGTGGTGTTTTGTTTCCACCTCTGTATCTCAGGTTGTAGAGTAACTATTTTATTCATCTTTATGGTCCCATGCAGAGAACAGCAATTGCATATTACTGCAATTGGCAAATACTATGAGCTCAATAATGCTTTTTAAAATAAAATAAATGAGTCCTTGAATATATGTTGTGGTTTCATTGACAAGACAGGTGTCTTAGACAGTTTAGGCTGCCATAACAAAGTACCATAGACTGGTGGCTTATAAACCACAGAAATTTATTTCTCGCAGTTCTAGAGGATGGAAGTCTGAGATGAGGGTGTCAGCTTGCTCAGGTTCTGGTGAGGGCCTTCTTCCAGCTGTAGCCTGTTGACTTTTTGTTGTATCCTCACATGGTGAAAACAAAGTGAGAGAGCTCTATAGGATGCTTTTTATAAGGCTACTAATCCCATTCATGAGGGCTCCATCCTCATTACCTAATTGCTTCTCAAAGGCCCCTGTGCTAGTACCACCGTATTGGAGGTTAGGACTTCAACATATGAATTTGAAGGGAACAGAAACATTCCATAACAATAGGAAATCTTGTATCAGAAAGGAAAGGGATGTAGACTAAATCCTGTTTTTAGGGATGAAGTTATGGTTGTTAGACACACGTACATTGAATTTGGATTGAATACAAGCACAACTGAATCACTGAATGTGGTTAATCATGACTACAGTAATAATCTGAACTGATAAAGAAGCCCCAGCCTAGGAAGCAAAAGCCCTGGGTTACAGTTCAGGCTCCAAAATCCTGGAGCTTTGGATAAGTCATTTCATCTTGTAAGTCCTCCTACTTTCTATATTCATAAAACGGGATAAGTGAAGGGTTTAAATAGATTTCCAAGGTCCCCTGCTTAAGATGCATCCCATTGTGTCTGCATAATCATCAAGAGGAAGAAGCTATCAATGTTTCACAATTCATCATGTGAACTGTCAGTTAGGATGCATAAACGTGATTCTTTTGATCTGTGTTTCTTTTCATTTCTACTCTATTAGAGTATATCAGTCACGAGATGAGGAAATTCTATCAATTTATGTTCAACAGAGAAAAAAGATATGCAATTATTTAAAAATGTAATGTATCCTTTAGCAGCCAACTTTCCTAAGGATTGTAAAAACAACTTTATTGAGATATAAGTCATATGCTATACAAATCACTCATTTAAAGTTTACAATTCAATAGTTTTCAGTATATTCAGAGTTGTGCAAATACCATCGCAATGAATTAGACATTTTATTACCCTCCCCACCAAAAAATCCTGTACCATTATCAATTAATCCCTCAACTCCACCTCGCTGACTCTCAGACTTAGTCAACACAGATCTACTTTCTGTTTCTATAGAGTTGCCAATTCTGGATGTTTCATATAAATAGAATCATTAAATATGTGGTTCTTTGAGAAGGGCTTCTTTCACTGAGCATATTTTCAAGGCTGACCAATCTTGTAACTTTATTCCTCTTTATTGGAAAATAATATTCCATTGTGTAGATAACCACATTTATCCACTCATCAATTGAAGGAACTATCAATTGTCTATTACAAATGATGCTTCTGTGAACTTTCATGTACAAGATTTTCTATGGATGTGTTTTCATTTCTCTTGAGTATATGCTGACAGAGACTCTCTCCTTAGGCAACCTTCTCATGTTTTTCTGAGCCTCCTTGGCCTGCCACTCTGCCCTTGCCCAGTTCAGTTTTAGCAAAGAATACATGTAAGTCAGTTTAGCAAGACGCTTTCCTGCCCTTCATATCTAATCAAGTTCCTCATTCTTCACCCTTGATATCCAAGTTTTTGACCAATCTTTAGCAATCCTGTTAAGCTACTTTGCAGGAATCCCCTTCCTGATGTCTCTCATCGAATTCCTTTCAGTAATTTTTCTGTCTACTGACCCCTTTGCTCTGCTCATCTGGTGACTTGCTGTAGTTGGAGTTTAGCTCAGTTCTGTACTGAAGTCTTTATCCCTACTTGTATTAGTCCATTCTTACACTGCTAATAAAGACATACCAAGTAATTTATAAAGAGGTTTAATTGACTCACAGTTCCACATGGCTGGGGAGACCTCACAATCATGGCTGAAGGCAAATGAGAAGCAAAGTTATGTTTTACATGGTCTCGGGCAAGACAGTTTGTGTAGGGGAACTCCCCTTTAAAAAACCATCAAATCTCGTGAGATTTATTCACTATCACAGGAACAGTACTGGAAAGACCCACCCCCATGATTCAATTACCTCCCACCTGGTCCCTCCCACAACATGTGGGAATTATGGGAGCTACAGTTAAAGATGAGATTTGGGTGGGGCACAGTCAAACCATATCACTATTGTAATAGCTCAAATAAAATCTGTCTTGCCACTTTTAACAAATGTCCAGCACATTTTTTCCAAAACCTAGCAGTAGAATTGTTGGGTCATATGTTAATTCTGTTTAAACTTTGAGGAAGTCTTAGACTGTTTTCCAAAGTGGCTGAACCATTTTACCTTTCCACTTGCAATGTGTGAGAGTTCCAGTTTCTTAACACTCTTGCCAACATTTATTATCAACTGTCTTTTTAATTTTAGCCATCATTGTGGGTATCAGAGGTATCTCATCGTGGTTTCAGTTTGTCTAATGGCTAACATTGTTTAGTATCAGCTCTACATATACATAGTGCATATTGGCCAATGATCTTTGGGAAAATACCTTCTTAGATCTTAGATTCCTTGCCCATATTTATATTGAGTTATTTGTACTTTATTTTTGATTCATTTATTTTTTTTGAGATAGAGTCTCGTTCTGTCACTCAGGCTAGAGTTCAGTGGCGCAATCTCGGCTCACTGCAAGCCCTGCCTCCCGGGTTCATGCCATTCTCCTGCCTCAGCCTCCCTAGTAGCTGGGACTACAGGTGCCTGCCACCACACCCAGCTAATTTTTTGTATTTTTTTAGTAGAGACGGAGTTTCACCATGTTAGCCAGGATGGTCTCCATCTGACCTCATGATCCGCCTGCCTTGGCCTCCCAAAGTGCTGGGATTACAGGCGTGAGCCACCACGCCTGGCCTGAGTTATTTGCACTTTTATTATTGAGTTGTAAGAGTTCCTTATATAATCTGTTTGAAAATTCCTATCATATATGTAAGAAAAATGCTGGCCACATGGAAAGAGTTGAAAAGTGTTCCTTCTTTGATTAGTTTATTTGGGCAGCTATAACAAAATGCCATAGACTAAGTGGCTTATAAACAATAGAAATTTACTTCTGAGAGTTCAGGAAGCTAGGAAATTCAAGATTTTAAAAAATGGCATATTTGGTGCCTGTTGAGGGCCTACTTCCTGATTCTCATATGCAGCTGCCTTCTCACTATAACTTTCACATAATGGAAGGGATGAGGGAGTCCTCTGGCACTTCTTTTATGAGGGCACTAATCCCATTCATGAGAGCTTTACTTTCATCACCTAATCACCTCTCAATGGCCCCACCACCTAAGACTATCACATCAGGATTTAACACAGGAATTTTTTTAGTATTTAACATATGAATTTTAGTCTACAGCACTCCATTACTATTTTTTGGAAATATTTGTGAAGAACAGGTATTATTTCTTTAGTGGAATTCACCAGTAAAGCCATCTGGGCCAGAGCTTTTGTTTGTGGGAAGTTTAAAAATTATGAATTCAACCTCTTTACTTGTTATAGATCTAATTAGTTTTCTTTCTTCTTGAGTCAGTTTTAATAGTTTGTGCCTTTCTAGGAATTTGGTCATTTTAGCTAAATTACATAACTTAGTGGCATACAGTTCTTCATAGTATTCTCTTTTAATCATTTTTATTTCAGTAAGATCAGTAGTGATCTCCTTTCTTTCATTCCGGATTTTAGTATAATAATTTGAGTCCTCTCTGTTATTTTCTTGGTCAGTCTGTCGATTTTGTTGATCTTTGCAAAAACCGACATTTGGTTTCATTGATTGTATCTACTATACTTCCACTATCTATTTAACTAATTTGTGTTCTATTCTTTATTTTTTACCTCCTTTCTACTGACATTAGGTTTAGTTTGCTCTCCTTTTCCGGTGTGTCTAAAATGGGAGTTTAGGTTATTGATTTGAAATCTTTCTCTTCAAATAGGCATTTACAGCTATAAATTTCCCTCTAAGCACTGCATTCCCTGAGTTTGGACATATTTTCACTTTTATTCATCTTAAAGCATTTTCTAATTTCCTTGTTACTTTATTTTTGACCCATTCGTTATTATTTAGAAGTACATTGTTTAATTTCAATGTAATTTTGAATTTCCCAAATTTCCTTCTATTATAGATTTCTCATTTATTTGATTGTGGTTGGAGATATACTTTTTATGATTTCAACCTTTCAAATTCATCAGTCTTGTTTTATGTACTGGTATATGATATGTCTTAGAGAAATTACCATGTGTGCTTGAGAAGAATGTGTATTCTGCTATTGTTGAAAGAAATGTTCCAGAGATTTCTATTAGGTTTACTTCATTTATACTGTTGTTCAAGTCTTCTATAGACTTGTTGATCTTCTGCCTAATTGTTCTATCCAGTATTGAAAGTGGAATATTTAACTATTTTTGTTCAATATACTATTTCTGTCTTCAATTCCATCAGATTTTTAAATGAATTTTGGGACATCGTTGTTATGTGTATATACGTTAAAATTTATTATATATACTTGATGGATTAACAATTTTATTATAAAATGTTCTTTTATCTCTAGTAACATTTTTCATGTAAGTTTGCTTGTCCAATAAAAGTATAGTCACTCCAGCTGTCTTATGGTTTCTACTTGTATGGTATATCTTTTTCCAGGATTTTTCTTTCAATATGTTTGTATTTTTGAGTACAAAATGTGACTTTTGTTCTTTTTTTATTTTATTTTTTGAGACACAGTCTGGCTCTATCACCCAGGCTGGAGTGCAGTGGTGTAATCTCAACTCACTGCAGTCTCCACCTCTGGGTTCAAGTGATTCTCCTGCCTTAGCGTCCTGAGCTGCTGGTACTACAGACATGTGCCACCACATCTAGCTAATTATTTTTGTATTTTTAGTAAAGACTGGGTTTCACCATGTTGGCCAGGCTGGTCTCAAACTCCTGGCCTCAAGTGATCCACCAACCTCAGCCTACCAAAGTGCTGGGATTACAGGCATGAGCCACCACACCTGGCCTAAAATGTAACTTTTGCAGACAACATATAATTGGATTTTTTTATTTGTTAGTTTTAATCCAGTCTCATAATCTTTGTTTTTTGACTGGATTGTTTAATCCATTCATACCTGATGTTAATATTGGTATGTTTAAATTTATATTTTCTATTTTATCTACTTTTCATATCTTTTTTATTCTTTTGTTCTTCCTTTGCTTTTTTCATTAATTTTATTAATAATTTTGGTATATCTTTTAATCATTTTATTATTGCACTGTGCTTTTAGTATATGTGCTGACAAACCAAACACACTCTTTTTTTAAAGTAATTTTCTTAGTAGTAGTTATAGGTTTTACAATATACAAATTAACTTGCCAGGATATATTTCAGATTTATATTAAATTCTAGTGAGATAAAAAATGTATTCATATATAGCCCTATTTTTTCCTCCCTCTTTTCATGCTCTCATTGCTATACATACTATGGCTATGTTACAAACCCAATGATATATTGTTATAATTATTACTTTAAATAGTTTTTTGTCATGGAAGAAACTGAGAGAAGAAAGGAGAGCAAGTGTATTTTATTTTAATTTTTATAAATTGTTTTTACTACACTTTTTGTTGGGTTACTTTCTTAGTGATTGCTCTTTGACTTACAATACAGATTTTAACTTATCAGAATATACCTCAGATTTATACTACTTAATTACAGTGAGATATAACAATGTTAATCTTTTAAACCTGTTGTATTTTATTTTGTTTTTGAGACAGGGCCTCACTCCATTGCCCAGGCTGGAGTGCAATGGCGCGATCATGGCTTACTGCATCCTAGACCACCTGGGCTCAAGCAATCCTTCCACCTCAGCCTCCCAAGTAGCTCGGACCACAGCCGGCTAAGTTTTTTGTATTTTGTAAAATAGAGACAAGGTTTCGCCATGTTGCCTAGGCTGGTCTTGAACTTCTGGGCTCAAGTGATTCTTAATCTCCCAAAGTGCCAGGATTACAGATGTGATCCACCATGCCTGGCCAAAAAAATGCTTTAAATAAATATAAATGCCTCTCCTTTTGTGCTACTATTGTTATGCATATCAGGTACATAAAATGTATTGAGATAATTATTACTTTGTACAATTTTATGTCCTCTAAAGAAGTTAAAGAAGAAAGGGGAGCAACTATATATTTATAGAGTTTGTTATATTAAACTTCTCATTTCTATTTCTGGTTTTCTTCATTTCTTCCTGTGGATTTCAGTTACTCTCTGCTGTCATTTTCTTACTCTAATACAACTTTGTGCTGTTATTGCAAATATGTTATATGTCTATATATTGTAGATTCAACAAAATAGTTACATACATATTGTTTTATACAACGTCTTTTTAAATCTGTTCAAGGAATAAGGGAGAAAAAAGTCTAATTATAGTGTCTTTACAGTTACCTACATAATTACCTTTCCCAACACTTTTTTAAAAATGTGGATTAAAAGCAATAATAACCAAAATAAAAACTTACTAGAGAGATTAAATTCAAGCTTTGAATTGACAGAATGACAGACATCAGACAGAATTACTCTCTGATGTCACTTGCCTTCAGCCTGAAGAACTTTCTTTTGCATACCTTGTAAAGTAGTTTTTGATAACCAAAATTTACCTCAGTTTTTTTGTATATGGAAATGTCTTTGACTTCATTTTTGAAAGGATGTTTCTTAAGATAGGACTTTTGGTTTACAATATTTTTCTTTTAGCCCTTTGAATATGTCATCCCACTGCCTTCTGGCATCCATTGGTTCTGATGATGAATCAGCTATTGGTCTTATTGCTAATGTGGTATGTGATTTTTCTCTTGCTGTTTTTAGGATTTTTCTCTTTGTCTTTCAACCTTTTAACTATAATGTATCTGAATGTGGATCTCTTTGTATTCACCATCATTTGGAGTTCAGTTCTTCAATTATACTTGATGGTATTCCACATTTCTCTGAAGTTGTTTTTTGTTTTTTCACTGTTCTCTCTTTTCTTCAGATTGCATACACTCTATTGATCTGCCTTCAAGTTCATTGATTATTTCTTCTGTCAACTGGAAGTTTGAATTTAACCTCCCTAGTAAGTTTTTATTTTGGTTATTACACTTTTAACCCCCTAAACTTCCATTTACCTCTTTAAAAAAATAATTTCTATATATTTATTGATAGTCTCTGTTTGATGAGGCAGTATAATTATATCTTCCTTTAATTCTTTAAGCATGGTTTGTTTAAATTCCTTGAACATATTTGTAATAGCTGCTTTGGAGTCTTAGTTAAGTCCAACATTTGGGCCCTTTCAAAAGTAGTCTCTGCTGCCTGTTTTTCTTCCTATGTATCAGTCATGCTTCCCTGTTTCTTTGTATGCCTCACCATTTTTCATTGAAAACTCAGCATAAAAACTCGATACTGATCTTCCTCCCACCAACTTTGAACTTACTCTAATTGTTTGCTGGTTTAGTTGCTTAGTGAACTTGCTGGACTATTTTAGCTAATTCTATTTTCACTTCAGTGTTCAGCCTCTGATTTTGTTCCTTGGATGGCACAGTCCTGGGCATGTGCATAGCCACTCTACATCCTACATGCTGAGGGATGACAATGGTTTTAGCTGGAATCTCTTTGACTTTTTCTTTCCTTGTCCATGCAAAGCTTCTAAGTGGTCTGCCTCTGGTGTCATAACTTTCTAGCTATTGAACTTTCATAATTGCTAGCTGATTGTTCTTTTTTGATAATGTTCAGGGGCACAAATTACTTCACACTCTGAACCAAGGAATATCATCTCTTTTACAAAGATGGTCTTTGAGACCAATCTTCACAGCTTGGTCAGACCCCAGGAGGACTCTTCTAGGCTCTCTTTCCCTGATTCTCTGTTAAACTTCTAGCTAACCTACTATTTCACTTGTTCTCATGGAGCTACCTGCCTTTCCTTAATTGCTTACCACCAAAATCTTCTTCATTTTTTTTGAATTCACAGCATCCTTAGGCTTGAACTTCCCCAAACTCTGTTCCAAATAAACCCAGTCACCATGATGTGAGCTATGGATCTCTCTGTGCTTACAGTCTGCTTCTCTTCCTGTGCAGGACCTACATAATGGCCTGCTTGTCTCAGAGTAATATGCCTAATCTCTAAGTAGGGTACTAGGTAGGGCAGTAGCCCCTTGGTCTTCTTGGCTTTCCTTTCCCAGTGTGGAACCTCTGCTCTGTGAAAAAACTCATAGAATTCCTCATCTTATGAACGAGAGTTGGTTAGAGAAAAGAGTCCCAGACCTCAATGGTTGCCTGGATAGAGTTTCTGCAACACAGAACAGAGGATGATGAGACACGCTGGTAGCCCTTTCTGCATTGAGAGAAAATGTAACCCTAGACTAGGAGCAGAAGGAACAGAGAGTCATACCTTGGTTGCACAAACCCAGAGTAGAACTTCCATCACACTGTCCTGGGGTTGGGGTGGAAAAGAATGGGTGATGGCTCAAATGGCACAGAATCTTACTCCTCTAACTCAGATTTAATAGCTTTTCCCAAGTCAGTGTTTCCCCATTTGCTATATGTCCTCAGGACAATTTCCAGAGACTTTACATGATTGGTTTTTAAATGATTTTCACCAGTTATAGTTGTTTCACTGGAGAGAGCATCAGAAGAGCCTCTCATTCTGTCACTCCAGAAATACTTCTCCTAGCTTGTTTTGTTAGGGAATTCACAAAAAATTTTAGTATCATATTCCCATAAAATAGAATCGGAAAGTAGAAGATCAATCAATATGAAAGGAGGGAAAAAGCTTTTAAAACAAGCCACTATTTGAATTACTATGAACATTATTTTTTTTCTAACTAACATGCGAAGTGTTGATTTAATTAAAGTTCAAAGTTAAAGAGACTTCATTTTTTGGCAAAATGGTGATTAGATATTCTGACATCTTCAAGCATAAAATGCCCAAGATGCTGGATAAAGTATAAAAATCATGTTTTAAAAAACACCCATAACCTGGCAAGGAAGTAAGAGAAATAGTCAGAGTGGTAATTTTTTTCTTAATAAATGTTTGCATACAAGGATTTCTATTAAATAAGAGTTTCCTCGTCTCATTAAGCAGAAGTACAGAAATTGGCTGTCCTTAGCCAATGCAGCAGCTCCATCTGCATCCCTGGATCCTTTTATGTTCTGTTACATCTTTCATACTGTAGGTGTTTCACCCTCAAACTGATATCCCATGGATTCAAAATCACTGTTCTATCTCTAACCTCATGTCTGCACTCCAGGATAGTCTAAAATGAAGAAAGCAGCAAAAGGAGGGCCAAGACCTATCTGAGAGAAGAAAAACTTTTTGTGAATCTCCAACAGATTCTGATTGTATCTTCTTGGCAAGAACTGTGTCACATAGCTACATCTAGTTACCAAAAGAGGCTGGGAAATATATTTTTTGAAGTTGGATACCTTACTGCTAGGGGGAAAGAAAGTCAAGTTTCTAAGAAAAGAATGAAAAATGGGTATTGGATAGGCAACTAGTAGTGTGTTGCCACAGCAAGAGTATGGAAAAAAGGAGATGCTTATACATTGGTATTCAGAGTATAATTTGGCACAATGGCTTTGAAGAATAATTTAGCTATAGCTATTAAACTTAGAGAAAGAAATGAATGAACTAGGGCTACTGATATCAACATGGACAAATTGCAAAGCAGATCCCATATTTGGAAAAACCAAACACTTGTTCAGGAGCACAACTTTCCTAATTATAAGGAAGCAGCCTGGTTTAGTGGCAAGAACATTAATTTGGGAGCCAGCAGACTAAGTCTCAAATCCCCCCTTTGAAATCTGAGGACTCTGTATCCTTAAGCCAGTTGTTTTACCTCTCTACCTGCTTCTCCATCTATAAAATCAGAGCAAACATCCCTGTGTTCTAGGATTGTTGTGCAGATTACAGATACTCTGTTTTAATGTGGTTAATCTTGGATCCGATCCTTATTAGGTGCATAGTAAATTGATGCTCTGATGCATAAATTAGTTTCTTAGTTTCTGTGCCCTGAGTGACTTCATACACAAACTGTGGTATCACTTGAAACTGCTATTGAAACCCTAAAATTGTTTGAACCAGCTTTTTGGATTCCCATTGTCATTAAGTTCTAAGCTATCCTTTCCAATGACACACCCAGGACAAAATAAAACAGAAAATGGAAACTGTGTAGTTTTTTACATAAATTTAAACCCAAGAGGCCATGATTCTTAAGGCATTCTAACAACACTAAAAAGTGTATCTTTTTACAAGGTAGGGAAAATACTATAAGTATTTGAATGTCTATTACAACTCTTACTTTATATTTTGTATATACTCCATGTTCTTAAGTTTACAAGATTTTTTGTAAATCTAAGACTCTTAGTACTTACAAGAAAGTGTTTTTATATGTATCATAAGCAATGTTATTATGTTGCTTACCTCTTTTAGAAGATGCTAAAAGCAAAGTTACGATGAGTTGGCAGTGTTTACAAAAAAATTTCTAAAGAGACGCCAACATAAACACACATGTTGGACAAGGGCCACTTGGTACAAGAGTTAATGCTAAGATCTTACATGTTATAAGATAAAATACCAGACTTCAAACAGTATCCCTCACTCCTTCCTTAATGTATGGGCAGCATATTTCTCCATGGTTACTTTGGGGCCATACTTTTGATTGAAATGTTTCATCTTTTGTGCAAAAAAACATTTTAGGGGCATTAATAGATGACATTTTATAATAGATTCTTTAGAGTTGATTTGATCTTTTCTAGCTTTAAAAAAACAGAAGAACAAAAATCCAATATAGAAACATGAGGAAAGTAATGAGTACTTTTTAGTCTTAAAGGAGAGACTGAAGGAAGTAATTTACTGGTCAAGTGTTTGATTGGCAAGACTAAGCCCACCATGTTCCAGAGAAGGCCATCACCTGAATCAAGTACATAAATGTTCACAGTGCAAAATGACTGCTTCTTAAGAGATCCTTTCACCTCTGTAAAGGTGTCACAATTTCATACATTTACCACTTTAGGAAGAGTGAGTGATTTTAATATATGATTAACAGTTATCAATAATGTAGTTTAACTATTTTACAGATGAACTGCCCTTGAATGTGAGAAAATGAGATTACTGGCCAAGCTGCATCAGATGATGTTGATGGGGAGAGAAAGATCCAAAATCTCAGAAGGTTGTCAGAGTGGGGACATTCTGGAGGAAGAGAGGATAAAGGAAGAAAGAAAGCAGGAGGGAGCTGGCAACAGAATTGACTTACTTTCTAGTCATGTCTGAACCTTCGAAGAAAGAAGACAGATAGAAGAAGGAATACTAATGCTTCAAGAAGGTAGGAGCCTGTCAGACTGTGTTCCATCTTGGGCTTGAAACTAGAGACCCAAACCTGAATATTGGGGAAAAAAGAAAAGATGGGTGCTCTTGAGAAGACTAAAAGATGCGCATACCTTCCACCCTGCCATTAGTCTTGTGGGAAGTGTGGGTCTCCTGTTGAGGCTCTGAAACTTGGGTCTGTGTTTCTCTGCAAAGGAATGCCAAGAATGTCCAAGTGAAAAAAATAGAGAAAAGAACTACTTCTGGAAGGGCAGGAAAACTTAAGGGTAGGCAAATGGGAGTAAAACATTCTTTAGCTAACATACTGGGAAAATCATTAAAGAGAAAGAACATTTTTAACTGGCAGGTTACAAAATAAATTTTTATTTTTATTTACAACCCTTTACTCAAACACTTTGTGGAAGAAATGTTCAAAATTGGATCTACATTGAGCTACATGCAAAGAGGTTAGAGTGGTTTTTATCTTTTTCAGCAAAAATAAGACTTAGAAATGATAAGTAACCCAAAGTGTGAATATGATTGCCCTCCATGCTTTTTCTCCAAATATAAATCTCATTTGGCTACCATTATTTTCCTGTCTTGATGAGATATCTTCCATTTATTCATTCGTTGATTCATTTCTGTTTAGAATAGACATTGGATGTATTGCTATAATTATTCAAGCCCAGTAGCAAACAGTATACTATAATCTCTCACATTGCAGTCCCAGGCAGGGAGGAAGTTCTGACAACCTGAATGCTGCTGTTCAGAAGGACTCCCTGGAAGGAAAAAATGCCAACAGCATGTCTAACCGCAAAGAGAGCAGAAGCTTTCCAAAAGCTACAGAAGAAGAGACAAGGTTCCCTCTCTCAACTCAAGTTAAAGACACTTCCATCAAAAAGGCATTTCTAAAGGATTTTGCAGTGATTTATTGAGATTTTCCCCCCAAGAAACCCCAAATCAGAAGGTTTTGTTCCATTAAAGCAATATAAAACATGGTGTCAGTAAAATTTCTGGTGAAATATTTCCTGAAACTAGCTAGTAATCAAAATTCAAATGTCACCAAATGGAGGCGGGGGAATAGTCTACCTGTGCACCTCTTGCACTAATTTAACTAGAGGTTCTTTCCTGTTTATTTGGGTACCCAGCTCTGGAAGTGCTGTTTGGAATACTAGGTGTTTGAGGCCCACAGAATGAAGTTCGAACTCTGCCTCTGTGTATAATAACTAAACATGGGCAAGTTATTTCACACCTTTGACACTTTCGCATCTATAAAATAAGGATGACAAAATTCACTTAATGAGGTGGTTGCATGGATTACATAATATACATTGCCAAGTTATAGCACAGTGTTTAGCATACCACTCAATCAAGTGCAGGTGGTTAACTTTTATTAATCAATTTGTGTTGTCTAAATATTTTTTTGTTCTATAAGACATGAAACAATGAATACAGTTATGTTTGAAATTATTTTATATGTTCAAAACTTTCAGCCAATTTTACATGATTAATTGACCTGTGATATCTAAAAAAGAAAATTGTCTCTTCGTTTAAAACAACAACAATAAAATAAAAAGAACTAGAGGTTGAGACTAAGACCAGGAAATCTTCATTAAGACTTTATTCAGTGGTAGGCCTGTGCTGTGTTTGGGTGCTAGAAAGATAATTAAGAAAGGTTTCTCTCTATATAATCTGGTGAAATATGTTTAGATTAGTATCTTTGTTTATTTTCTGTTGCTCATAGTAGAATATCTGAAACTGGGCAATTTATAAAGAAAAGGATTTTTTTTTCTTGCAGTTATGGAGACTGGAAATTTCATGATCTGGGGGCACATCTGGTGGGAGACTTCCTGCTGGTGGGGACTCACTGTGGTGTCCTTAGGTAGTGGCAGGCATCACATGGCAAGGGGGCACGCAAGTTAAGGTGCTATCTTAGACCTCTCTTCTTCTTATAAAGCCATGATTTCCCCTCCCATGATAATCCATTAATCCATAAATCAATTGATCTATTTAGAAGGGCAGAGCCCTCATGATCCAATCACTTCTTAAAGGCCTCCCCACCCAATACTGCCACACTGGGGACTAGGCATCAACATGAGTTCTGGAGAGGACATTCAAAACCATAGCAATTAGGAATCATATGGGACTGGATGGCACCTGTGGTCCTGCATGACCAGGTGCCTGCTTCCCTCTTCATTTTCACCAATCCCTCAATGCTCTTGCCTCACTCTTTACTCCAGCACACCAAAAGCTTGCTCTCTGGCACCAATGTGCTACTTTTATGGATTCCTTTGCTCAAGCTATCATCTAACTCTGGCTACCTCCTAGTTATTCTTGAAGATTTAACCCAAGCATCATGACCCCCTCAATTCATCTTCCCTTCCCCTCCTCTTCCACTCCATGTCTCCCATCCCCACTAAAACAGGTTAGGTGTTACTCCTTGGGGTTTTCATAATACCCATGCATATTCCTATAACTGTGGTTATTATGACAACCATAAGCTCTTTAGACTGTAACTTATTCATCTCTGAACTTTTTCTTCCAAGTACAGAGCCTGGCACCTAATACAAACTCAAAAATAATTAATGGGATGAATAGACTAATAACTTCTTGTTAGAAAACAATTCAATAGTAGTGGTAGACACAAAGACAAGATCTCTGATTTGGGATTAAAATCTCCACTCACCAGATCACGCAGCATTCCTTGGGGAATTCTGGACAATGCTAATATATCATCTTGTTTTTTGAATGGGAGGATTTAGGAATAAAATATATGACTCTATTATGAGTCAAGAATCTGGCTTGAAATAAAGTCCATGTCTCTAATTATCCCACCAGAGTTTCTGTGCCTCTACTGTGCACACTACTCCAGAATAAAGGTTCTAACAAATGTTCTATGGTATCATTATTCAGTAGCAGGAAATTGTGACATGATACCTTAAGATAAATGAATCTAAGCACACCAGTTGAGTCTGGATGAGTTTAACGGAAAACCAAATTTCTTCAGACTCTTTTTCTGTGACCTTGCAGGCTACCCCAAGTCTGGGGATATATATGACTAGAGATTTGACAGGACTGTTTACAAATTCATAAGATTTTATTGATTACATGATAGAAAAAAATTTAGAGTTGGTCTTACATTGTCATTTGCATTAGTGAGGTTGAGAGTTTTTGTTTGATCTCCATTCAAGCTTTTAAGAAGCTTGGAAATTGCAGGCTGAAGCAATTCAAATTTATGCAGTTTGACAGTGAGTTAATTACCAGAACTATGCAAAATTGAATTTTCAGAAAACAATTCTGGCATTTTTGAATAGTTGTATGTTATGAATGTACTTATACATAAGCATATGCAAGCTATCTGTCAAGTAGCTGGCGCAATTTGAAGACATGTCCACTTAAGAGAAAATATTATATTTCAAAGAGTCTTACGAAGCATAGAGGAAAGACTACAAGTACTTTGCCCTTTACCCTTGAAATGTATGCAGAACCCCAAACTGGAGTTGAACTCATAATAACTGAATTCCCAGGCACCATACTTGTTAAAATAGATACAGACACTAATCCAAACATGCAGGGTGGTCTCTTCTTAAATATTCACATTCCACACACTGTCACAGACATACCTCAAATCAGAGCAAGCCTTAACATGGAAACAGAGAAGACAACCATCTCTGCAGTGTGATTTCAAACATGTTCAGGTGGCCTAGCCTCCAAAATACCACATCTTTGCACCAGCTAAAGTTTCCGAATTTGAGATTCATTTTGTGTCTTAACATTTTGAACACTGTTAAAATGAAAATTTTCTGACATATATACATAGATAATGAAAGAGAGGAAGAAACAGCTTTAAAATTATTTTTCTCTTTGCATAAATAAATTTATCAGATGTTTTTCTAAAATTGATTATAAGAGGGAGAAAGATGAGAGCATGAATCCCTAGGTACCCAAAAAAAGAAGGTAGCACCTCTATTAAGTAGACAATGGATGAAAGTCTAGAAGGAGAGCATCAAAAGCAAACTTCCTACATTGATATTTTCCTAGTATGGGGCTTGGGCCCTGTAATTTATATGAAAAAAAAAAAACATCAAAAGCAGGGGTGGAGTTGGAGGGGGCGATGTTTTTCTTCACTCTGTCTCTTCAATGAGTCACATTTTTTCCATCTGAAACTTTACTTGTGTTCAAATTCTCAATATGGTCCAAAGAATTAGCCAGGAATCATTTGGTTGCAAGAAACTGACACCCCCATAAACTATACAAACTGGCAAGTTATCGAAAAGATTAGGGAATCTCAAGGAAATAAAGTGCTGGCAATATACTGGGGTTTCAGTTAATCCAAAAGTTATGAGGCAGCAATTTTGCCTCTTTGTTTCTGCAGCCACATCCCGTCTCTGCTTATCTCTGCATGGCTGCCTTATTTCTAACCTGCCTTCTTGGAAAGGCTCTTGAGTTTTGGCTTTTCCATAAATGTGGCCATCATTGGCCTGAACCCCAACTCCGGCTCTAGGTAATTGTCTAGTTCAATATCCATAACAAAACTAACTCAATATTCTAACTCCCAATTCCTGAGAGCCCAACTTGAAAAAGATTTCCAAGTCAGATCCTAAAACTGGCCAGCAAAGGGGAGTTCCTTGGTAGATATCTGCATAACAACATTAAATTTTTCAGCAGACATTTAGTGGGAGATAAATGATCTTGGAGCAATGTTTCAGAAGGAGACACTGACTAGGCTTTTCTAGGAATTTAATAATGCAGAGATAGATGGAATTTTTTAAAAAGGTATTGCGGGATATTGTAAATTCTTCCATCACGTTGGCAGGTTTTCCCCAACACTTTGGCAGGTGACTTGAGTTCTGAACCCTCCAAATAAAATATGCATGACCCCTACTAGTAATCATGGAATAAATAATTCCAAAGATTAGTCCTAAAATGTGCAAACCAAATATTTTCTCAAACAGAAGATATATACCCAGTATAAGCATACAAATTTGTTTATTTGACATATATCAGTAGAATGGTTATGTGGTGCTTTGCCAGTAAGTAAAGAAACAAATGGTGGGAAAAAGAAACCAATTATAAAAATCAGAACCTTCTAAATGATGTTTCTAAATAGAACATTTTGGAACACCCAAGATCAAGATTAAACAGGAGATAGGAGAAACATGCAGAAGCATCTGGGCTCACAAAATCTTTTTTGGTATATTGTGGAATTTTCTGAGCCTTATGAATATCAGGAAAAGGAAAAGTCCTCCTTATATGATTTCTTCTCCTCCCTTTGGTATACTACATAGTTCCCAGCTCCATGGACCTAAAACCCAGGCTCTAATAATGTAGTATTAGGTTAATTTCCATGTGAATGAGGACTTTTGCCCAGTCTTGCTATCTTAACCATTTCTTATTTTGCATGACAAAATGTTTTAAGATTCAAATCATTAAACTTACAAATAAATTTCCACAACCAGTTCTCCATTGTGAACTGTTTATATATCTAGTAGAAACTCTACGGTAGTAGAAACACCACTTAACCAACTTACAAATGAACAAATGTTGCCCATCGCTGTGCTTGTGGCTAGTACTATTTCTGTTCTCATGGGTTCAGCTATATTCCTAAAGAATCAGGGTTTTCATTCCTAAATGTCTTTATGCCAGTTGTACTTGTTTTTGTAATTTTGTGATTAAATTAAATATTACTTAGACTGATGATATGTGAGTGGGAAAATTTTGAACACTTTGGAAAGGCTAAATAAATGTGAGTTGTTAAAAATTACAGTGTACTTAGAAATTCCTCACACCTGTCATTTTATTCCATAATCAGTAAATACTTACTGAGTACTTACTGAATATAAAAATGAATAAAGAAATATATGGTCTCTCAATTTGCTTATAGCCCTTTGAGTAAGACAGACAAGCAAAGAGGGACTTAATAGTTTCTCACAGTCCTCCTATAGGTACATGTCTCCAGAGTACACATATTTGGAGTTAGGACAAGCTTCCAGGAGAAAATTACATCTGAGCAGACATCTGAAGAACAAGGAGAGTTATCCAGAGATTAGGAAACAGGGGCAAGGAAATTTTAGCTACAGGAAATAATGGAGGCAGATGCAGGGGAAGAGTGAACCTAACATTCTGGGAGTTGAAATAAAATGACATAAAAGTAAGTGATGTAGTTTTAGGAATGATGAAGACACTCATGGCTCATATTTTGTGTAAGGAGTTTTGTACTTTATCTTGAGACTAATGGAAAATTGTTGAAGAGTTTTCAGAGAAGTTGATTAGAATTAACAATTTTGAGAGATCATGCTGACAGTACAAGGAAAAAATTGACTTGGAATGAAGTGAGACCAGTTAGAAATCCAGTGTAAGCAATCCGGTGGAAAACTGATAGTAACCTAAACTAGGATAACATGAATTACCAGAAGTGACTCAAAATAAGCACAAAACCTTAATGGACATACCCAGAAATAATTGACAAAATTGTCAAAGAAATGCACGCCACCAAAATCCCAAAGCTCAAATGGTTTTATTGGAATGTTATTTGAAAATTTTTTATAAGGGTGATGCTGTTTCCAAACGTTTTTTAATGAAAAAATTCTAGTTGGTTTTATCAAGTTAGCATAGCTTTGGTAATAACATATCTGACAATCACACCAAATAAAACAAGCCAAAAAAAACCCCAAAAAACTCTTAAAATGTATCTATTAATGTATTTACAAAATTCCTAAGAGGTTATAAGCCAATTAAATATAAAGTTATATTAAAAACACATATCATAGCCAACTAAGATTTATTTTTGGAATGAAAGGATAGTTTGATATTAGAAAACTGTTTACACAATTTGTCACATACATAGGTAACAGAAGAAAATCCATATGATCATTTCAAGATATAACTGTAGGGCCTATTAATATAATTTTAATTTTTTTCATAATTTTAAAAGCTCAACTAGTAAACTAAGCATAAAAGTTCATTTTTATGTGAAAGACAATCCAGTATCATCTAAAATTATATTCCGAGTTAACTTTTAATATAAGCATTTAGTATGTACTCTATATCCTTTGCATTGTACAAAATAATCTCCATCTGCAATCTCCTTTCATGTTCTTTATTAATTAATACCCCACTCAATCCCTTTATTCATCCTACCCTGACACCTTTACCTGATTTTTTCAATGATTCTGACTCACCTTTATGTCTTAACTTAAATGTTACTTTTTCAGAGGAAAATTATTTGACCCTCTGATTTAAATTAGGGCTTGCATTTTTTTTCACTCATAGCACCCTTTTTCCCCATTCATAAATCTTGTCACAAGTTACAATTACGAGGTCATATCTTTGTAAACTTTTAAAATCTTTACCTCTCCATTCGAATTTACATTAGGTCAGAAATGGTGTCAAATTATTTCACCACAGTAGATAGAACCAGTACCCTAACATGGTAACTACATATGATAGGTGCTTAATAAATATTTATGGACAAAATACATGTTAATAAATGGCAAAGAACCAGCAGCATCCCCATTAATGTCAGAAACAGATTTCTGTAGCCATTGTTGTTCGTCATTATTGGGAAGTCATAATCACTGAATAAAAAAGGGAAAAGAATGAGAAAAATGCTTTAGAAAGGAGAGATGAAATAGTCATTATTTGCAGAAGTATTTTTTATCTGAACAACCAAAGTAATAAACTGGAAAATGACTAGAATCAATACCAGATTTCAGCTTGATGGCCAGGAATTAATACAGAAATTTGAAATAGATTTATTTATGTTGGCAATAACTAGTTAGAAAATATTATGAAAAAGAAAACTCCTGATAGAAAGGAAAATATAAAACACTAGGAATAAGTTGACAAGAAATATGAAAGTTTGCAAATGTTAAAAGGCAGAAGGAGGAAAAGGAGAAGACTGCAGTGATTTACTGGGGTCTTGAGGTCTGTGATCTCACTCCTTGCCTGTTAACTGTTCCCAGCACCCCCTGTGCTTTGTGGGTCAGTATTCTCACAGCTTCTCTAGAGTCCTTTCGAACTGCTCCATACTTTTTAAACCTCCCCTTACTCTCAGCAGATGAGCTTGACTGCTACTTCACAGAGGAATAATACCATTGGATGGGAACTCCCTTAAATTCCTATTATTTACAAAGAAATGGAACTGCTTCTAAGTCTTTTCCTTCCTTCCTATTGCAATGACTTAGATGTCTTTTCTTCTGTCTAAAAGTAATCAGTAGAACTGTGCAATAGCCCTGGAGAACGTCACTGTATTGACCGTCTTCTCCTTTACTTCTGTGTCCTCCTTTCTGTCTCCTTTTCACTACAAGCTTTATGAAAAAGTAATCTGCACATACTGTCTCAATTTCCTTATCTTTTCTACACTGTTTTTGTTTTGTTTTGTTCTGTTTTGTTTTGTTTGAGACAGAGTCTTGCTGTGTCACCCAGGCTGGAGTGCAGTGGCACAATCTCAGCTCACTGCAACCTCCACCTCCCGAGTTGAAACGATTCTCATGCTTCAGCCTCCCAAGTAGCTGAGACCACAGGTGCATACCACCAACCCAGCTAATTTCTGTATTTTTAGTAGAGACAGGGTTTCACCATGTTGGCCAGGCTGGTCTCAAACTCCTGACCTCAAGTGATCTGCCCGCCTTGGCCTCCCAAAGTGCTGGGATTATAGGCATGAGCCCCTGCGACCAGCCTCTTTATATACTTTTTATCTCACTGTTTTCTTGTTTTTTACTAACAGTCTACAGAACTGCTCTCTTCAAGGCCATTGAGAACTTCATTGGCATCAAATCATAACATATCTTTCTAGTTCTGTTTTACTTGTCTCCTCAGTGTCACTTAACGGTATTAACCATTCCCCTTTCCTTGAAACTCTTAGTTTGGCTTGAATTATCCCAAGCTCTCCTGGCTTTCCTCCTGCCTTTCTGTTTACTTCTTAGGTCTTCTTTCTTTCTCCACCTTTAAACGTAGCTATTTCTCAGTAGCAGAGTACTAGTCTTTCTTCCCAGGTAAACTTATCAATTCCAATTATTTCAGTTACTATCTATAATACTAGCTGCTCACACATCTACATACTTCTAGCCCAGATCAGTTTACTGAGCTCAAGTCTTGAATATCTAGAAATTGCCTCCTGGAATTTTCTCTTGATTCCTCTACACATACCTGAATTTTAACAAAGGTGGAAGCCGTTAAATCACTTTCTCCATGTGTTCAGTTTCTCCTCATGTTCTTGTTTATGTGAGAATAGCACCTCCCTCCAAATTGTCACTTCAATTTAGTCATTGACTTTGACTCCCCCATCTTTCTCATCATTCACATCTGATCAATCACTATGTCCTATCAAATCTACCTTAAATACCTTACAAATGTTCCTGCCCCATGCCACTGTTATTATTTCTTATGTGGATTTCCATAACTATCTCATAACTGGTTACCAATACTCCCTTTTGCCACCCAATATTTGCTGCCCCCTTCTGCATAGAATGATGATTTTATTCAGGACTGAAAAGCATCCAGCTAAGAGAGAACATGTCCCAGGCTACTTCAGTGTTAAGACTGGCCAAGCTATCTGGCCAAAGATTCATAGTAGAAGTGTTAAGTGGAAGTGCTTGAGGGGACTTCAGTAAATGCTGTTTGAAGACAGCTAACTTATACAGAGGGGGGGGTTTTGTCCTTGCTCCCTTCTCCTTCCTTATATTTGGAAAACAGACATATTACACCATGAGCTGATCTCAAGAAGGGCAGCCATGAGCTAAAATGGTAGAGTGGAAATCTAGAAAGAATCTGGATCATTAAGTTACCATAGCTTCTGGAGCACCTATCCCATGACTTCTTTTACATGGGAGAAATACATTTCTGTTTTGTGCAAGCCATTATGAATGCAGAGAATATCTGCATATTCTTCATATGCAAAGAAATACAATTCTGAGATACCATGTTAAATTATAGTAGTAGTGTAGATAATTACTTATTCATCCAGGCTTCAGCCATCAATTGCACACACTCCAATAATAGAAGAAAAAACAGTCACCAGTATTTGCTGTTAGCAAATGGAATTTTATTTGGTGCCCTCTATCTCCAGTCACAAAGCACTTGTGGGTCTAGCCTTAGATGTAACTCAGGCAATTCAATTAGAGTTTTCCCTTAGAAATATACAGTTTTAAAGTGAAAGTTGATCTTTGTTATTGTCTAAACCCTCTCATTTGATATAAGAAGAAACCGAGGTCAAGAGAAGAACACAGGGTTAATTATTGTCACTATGATAGCATAGTAACAAAACATATAGAATCTAGACCCAAAGCCCGTGGACCGGAATCCTGGTTCCCCCACTTGATAGCTGTGTGACTTTAGACAAGTGATTTAACCCCATGGTGCCTGGTTTCATAGGACTGTTTTCGAGAATGAACAAGTTACAACATGCTAGGCATTTAGAATAGTGCTCAGCATAGAACGGCACACCACAGGTGTTGGCCAGAACTTTGACTCAAGGCTCTTTCTAATCCTACCATGCTAACTGCCTAAGCACTGGTTAGGAGCAGAAAGCCAAGAGAATGAGAAACCAGATGGTTAAAGTTTGATGGGTTCAACGAAAGAGAGATAACTTTGGAGACAACGGTAATGCTGGGAAAGGAAGATCTAGATTTAGTGCATAAGACAATAATAAGTAGTTCAGGACAACCAGGGAGTGATATAGAAGACTTTAGCTCCTGGAAGATAAGCACTGAAAGAGATATGAAAGAGATATGAGAAGAAGTGGCTGAAAAACTTCTCCTACTTCAAAAATTTCTGAAGGCTCACCATACCTTAATCATTACTAAAGATAATCGGCTTTTGCTTTTTTTAAATTAAAAGTCAGGAGATAGTGGGAGATTACAAATTGTCCTTAATTCTAAATTCAAATGAACATAGAATATTTCTCTCAATATTCTTAAGACAGTTTGCAAGACAGGATTAAGAGCCCAATCTATCAAATATGGAGAAAGGAGAGAAAAGGCTAATACTTTGAGAAACAAAATATATACAGGATTTAGGCATGTACATTGCTTGTGAGACCTAGATTCTGCATTTTCATCTTGCCCATAAACATTCCTTAAGAAGTATATAACTATGACTTTTACCTCATTAAGGGTTTGTTTAAAGATTTAGATCTGTACCTAATCCATTTCCACATAATAGCTTTGAGGTGAATTTCTCTAGTTTTTGTTAGGAATTTGAAACACTGAGATTTGCATGAGCCAGGATCAGACAGAGGATGACAATGCTGTGTTATTGTAGAATGTTAATGCTTAGGAGATTCTATTATGCTTCTGTCATTCAGAATAAGCTAAAGCACCAAGTGCTTTCACATGTGGATTATCTTTCTGTCATCACAGATAAAAGAATGTTGATGCTGTTACTTTCACGAAACCTTTCCATAGAGGATTTTCTACCATTTTCTGTGGACAAGCAAGGCACACATGAGAAGGAACAGAATGCTGATACAGGAAAATAGCTCTTTTCTGAGTTTAAACTATGAATAGATTAATGAGTAATGGTTCAAAAAGTACATTTTCTATCATTGAGGAGATGCCTTGAAATTGTGCAAAGAAAGCCCATAAAACCCTAAATAGAAAATTATTGGTTTTTCTACCTAGAGGTGCAACGTTTAGTCTATGTATGACTTTGCCTGCATAAGCAAGTGGGTAGTCATTCCACTCAGGGATTGGGATTGTCCTAATAGTTACTTTTCTTTAAAAAAGGAAACAATTTTTTGAAAATTTTTATTAGAGATGAGCTTCTCAAGTTCCCCTACAATTCTCTGACTTTGTTTGTCATTATACCATTATCTCAGGAAAGGCATGATTTAAAAGGCCCATGGTAACATAAATATTTAGCTTAGTAGGCTGGGCACGGTGGCTCACGCCTGTAATCCCAGCACTTTGGAGGCTGAGGCAGGTGGATCATTTGAGGTCAGGAGTTCAGACCAGCCTGGCCAACATGGTGAAACCCCATCTCTACTAAAAATACAAAAATTAGCTGGGCGTGGTGGTGTGGGCCTGTAGTCCCAGCTACTCAGGAGGATGATACTGGAGAATCACTTGAACCCGGGAGGCAGAGGTTGCAGTGAGCCAAGATCACACCACTGCACTCCAGCCTGGGTGACAGAGAGAGATTCCATCTCTAAAAAATAAACAAATAAATAAATGATATATATTTAGCTTAGTAACATTTCCAAGGGATTCTTGTTAATAAAAATTATAATTGTTGTCATCTACTGTGCGAAATTCCTTACATATATCATGAGATTTAATTCAACAATCTTACAAGGTCAATATTATTATCTGTGATAGCTAATTTTATGTGCCAACTTGACTGGGCTAACGGATGCCCAGATAGCTGGTAAAACGTTATCACTGGGTGTGTCTGTGTGGGTGTTTCTGGAAAAGATTTGAATCAGTAGACTTAGCAGAGAAGATCACCCTCACCAACATGTGTAGGAATTATCTAATCCACTGAAGACCCAAATATAACAGACAGAGGAACGGTAAATTTGCTCTCTTTTCTTGAACTAGACAATTCATCTTCTCCTGCCCTCAGATGTCAGTGCTCTTGGTTTAGGCCTTTAGACTCAGATCAGAACCTATGCCAATGGCCCCTGTGGTTCTGAGGCTTTCAGACTTGAACTGGAGCTATGCCACCAACTTTCCTGGGTCTCAACTTGCAGATGGTAGATTGTGGGACTTCTCAGCCAATCCTTTATAAAAAAGTCTCTTTCTATATATCTCTACATGTATATGTATCCTATTGGTTCTGTTTCTCTGGAGAACCCTGACTAGTATAGATTTTGGTAGTTAGAATAGTTCTAGAAGGACAGAATTTTAAGGATGAGTTTTTTAAATTAGTTCTAGTATTTCTAGAGTTGTCTCTCCAATCTGCTTATACTTTATATCTTGTAAATGAGTTTATATCTTATAGTAAAGAGAGCACTGATAGTCCTTGGCATTAACTCTTTATATAGATACATAAAATATCAGCATTGGATACTACTTATCAACCACTTATAAGAAGCAAGGGGTAAGTGACTCTGTATATGACACTTCTGAACATTTTTAGAAAACTAAAGAATACAATAACAGTAGTCAGTTGTTCCTAATTTCACTGGACAAAGTAATGAAAGAATAGGATAAGCTCAGGAACTTGAATTTCCAGCTCAAGCACTGCTTAAATAACCCAATAACTTCTAGGTGTGCCCTCAGGGAGAGCCTTGTTTCCTGCAGCCACATGGCTAAAATTGCTGAAAATTCAATGCAGAACCTCATTCTAAAATTAGCTTAATTACAATGCAAATTAAACTCCTAGCCTCACAGGGTATCTACTGTTAAAGTGAGGTCATTGATTGGAAAAGAATGGGATTCTCTAAGTTGGGATGGGGACATGTGGAAAGACCCTGATGAATCTGGGGACATTGAGCCCCTAAATTCTTATGAGTCTTTTTCACCAGAGGAAGAAGTCTTACTACCAGCAAAAGTGGCTTCCTCATCACAGTGATATGGGCTTCTCCACCGCTATCTGAGGGGATTATCTCTGCATTTTGACAGTGGAAATGGTAATGGCCTCCACTGAGGCATTCAATTTAATACTTATTCTCCAAGGACTTACCTCCACCAGCTTTCTTTGCTTCTAGAACTATAACTAGACTCAAGTCCCAGCAGGCCCATTTAGGGGCTTTAGGTAAAGTACAAAGTATGACCTGTAAGAGGTATGCTACTCCAAAAGAACTGCTCAAGCCTTCTAATTTATAGAAGCAGAAATCCAGGGAACATATATGGGAATGGATGATAAGGGGTGGGATAATGGCAGAAGGAGTATAAATTTGGATCAGATTGAATTAATTCACATGAGCTCACTAAGCAGAGATTCTACATTTAATGTTGCAGCTTGGGATGTTAGAAAAGTCTCTCTCTAGTTGATTGGCCAAAACAGGGAGCCAAAAATGGCCACCATGAGTGAATTGGAAATATCCCACCTCCCTTGGCTTAATGTAAAGAAGAAATTGAATTCTTGGGGAGATTGCAGTGATAGACAAGATTTGCTATCTAAGAACTACTCACCCAAAGAGGGACAGTCCCAAAGATGTACCTTTCACCAACCACTTTGAGAAATAAGTTTGTGAGCTTCCTTAAAGAGCTCTGTGATTGTTCACCTCTGTAGGCTAGACCTTACAGTGGGAGCTGCATCTACTTAATTGAAAAACCTATATGGGGACAGAGGCCAAGTTATGGCACTCAACCACCGAGGACAAGGTGGACATAGTTATGGTAATGAACGACAGAATCAAAGAAGGAATTAGAATAGTCTGACTAGTGCAGACCTGTGGCATTTCCTTGATAACCATGGTCTAACTTGAAGTGAAATAGAGTAAGGCGGCTCCTAAGTTATTACTCTATCTGTGTAAGCAGAAAAGTTCTAGGTCAAATGAACAAAACTCTAATTCAAATCATAAAAATATATTCAGGACCCTGCAATCAATTTCCAGACTTGAGCTAGTTTACAGCCCCAGAACCCCTTGAATCACAGGAAGCCTGGGTCCCCTCAAAGAAGGAATCCAGTTCACTACCAAAAATTTATCTGTTAATCTTTCTCCCAGCCTTCTCCAAAGGAGCCTACAACTTTTTACCAAGATAACTGTGCACTGGGGAAAAGGAAATAACCAGACCTTTTGGAGACTACTGGATGCAGCTTTTAATTCCAGGAGAACCCACACTTTACTGTGGCCCTTCAGTCAGAGTAGTTGCTTATGGAGGCCAATTAATCAATGGAGTTTTAGCTCAGATCCATCTTACAGTGGGCCCAGTGGTCCCCAAGCCCATCCCATGGTTATTTTCCCAGTTCAGGAATGCATAAATAAAGTAGACATATTGAGCAGTTGATAGAATTCTCACATTGGTTCCCTGACCTGTGGATTGGGGTCTACTTTGATGGGGAAGATCTAGTGGAAGCCATTAGAATTGGCTCTACCTGGCTGGGTGTGGTGGCTCACACCTGTAATCCCAGCACTTTGAGAGGGCAAGGTGGGCAGATCAACTGAGGTCAGGAGTTCCAAACCAGCCTGACTAAGATGGTGAAACCCTGTCTCTACTAAAAATACAAAAATTAGCCAGGTGTAGTGGCAGGCTCCTGTAATCCCAGCTACTCAGAAGGCTGAGGCAGGAGAATCGCTTGAACTTGGGAGGCAGAGGTTGCAGTGAGCCAAGGTCGCACCATTGAACTCCAGCCTGGGTGACAGAGCAAGACTCTGTCTCAAAAAAAAAAAAAAAAAAAAAAGTATTTGAAGAATTTGCTCTGCCTAGGAAAAGAGTAAACGAAAAGCACTGCTGCATCCCTGGAGGGATTGCAGAGATTAGGGCCACTGTCAAGGACTTGAAAGATGAAGGTGTAGTGATTCCCACCACATCCCCATTCAACTCTGCTTCAGCTGAGTCATCCATCTTCTGATCTCAGATATTGACACACCTCGTTCTCTGGGCCTTCAGACTTGGACCAAGACATACATCATTGGCTCTTCTAGGTCTTAAGCCTTTGGGCTTAGTCTGGAACTACACCACCAGCTTTCCGGGGCCTTCAGCTTAAAGACAATATATTGTGTGGCTTCTCAGCTTCCATAATCATGTGAGCCAATCCCTCATAATAAATCTCTTTCTAGGTATCTATATATGTTCTTTTGGTTCTGTTTCTCTGGAGAATCCTGACTAATACACTATCCCATTAAGTATGAGGTAACTGAAATGGAGAGAGACTTAGTAACTAACACACAGTCACCCAGAAAATAAGTAAGCAGGTTCAGGATTTGAAGGCAGGTATGTCCAAAGCTTGTTGGAATAACAGTGCCCTTTCCTGTTCTCCCCACTCCTCACTCTAAAACCCTTTTCTTTACTGCAACGATACAAATGATGATGATCCCAAGGTACGTTATCAATAAGTTTTTCTTTATGTTCTGGTCTAGAACATTTTCATTTACTTTCCTACATTAGAAAATCAGCCAAGCTCAATAAATGGAGAATCTGTCAGCACATGTATGGGCACACTATGCCAGGCTCTGCATTGCACTGTCCTATTCAGTATTTCCCTAACCCTATGATTTCCCCTGTTTTACAGATTCAAAAGTTGAAGTTCTAAGTGAAATATTTGCTCAAAGCTACACATATAGTAAGCATATATCTTTCACTTAATTAAAATACTGAGTATATAATAAGCATTCAACAAAAAATTATTGATAGTTGAATGAGTACAAATAATGTCATAATTGGGATTTTTAACCTAGATCAGAATTAAAATCTTGGCTCTCTTCCTTATATCCCACTGACTTAAGCTTGGAGTAAACTGAATAGGGTATTGGGTATTAGTAAAAATTTAACTGCTTACTTCCCTGATTGTCCTTTTCTAGAGCCCTCATTATTACCGTTTTGCTAGATACAGCAGATCTCTCCAGAAAAGACTGTATATGTAAGTGTGTGTGTTACACAGCTGTACACACAACACTCAGAGAGATAGACAAACACACACAAACATTCAGGTAGATAGAGAGATACACATAAACACAAGAAAAGGCATGGGCTTAGTCTATTATTATTTCCATGAAAAATATTGAATAATTCTCTACGAAATCTTTTTAAAACTCTAGGAATCTTCCTAGATTTATGAAATATGTGGGTTAATTCATGAAAGCATCATGAGCTAAACTGTTGGTTTACTAAAGTTCCTGGACCAAAAGTAAAAAAATCACAAACACAAAATGTAAATGACTATTTGGCATCTCCATTCTCCACAAAGAATATTCTTAAAGTTAATAACTAAATAATCGTGCAAAGATTTTTCTTAGAGATTGAGAAAATTTACAATGAGGAATATACAATATGTCTAATAATCAAATGATGTAATGGACATATTATTTAAAACCTTAAAATGTCTGTTATTTTATTAGGAATGCCTAAGTTGTCACTAAAGTTTGATTTCTGTAATGAGGAGTCTATCTATAAAGAAATGACAGGATCTTATCTGCAGTCTAAAAAGTATTTTGTTTTCCAATTTTTGTCAGTTTCATTGTATATTTGAGTTAAGGATAAATTCCAGTATTGCACTTGCAACCTTCATCTCTGACCCTCACTACTTCTCCAGCCCCATCATTTGCAACAACCCTCCATGCAGCCCTTGCATTCACAATGCACCTGGCTTCTCACAATTCCTTAGCCTGCCACATGTACTTGTATTTCAATGCCTTTACACATGCTCTTTGTTCTTTCTGGAATGCCCTTCCTCATATTTCTCACCTGGCAAATTTCTGTCCTTAATAGACAAATACTTGTCCTTAATTATACCATTTGAATAATATTTCTCCATAAAGTCTTCACAAGAAGGTTCAGCATTTTGCTCCTCTGTTCCTGCGACATTTTGTTCATACCTTTATTGTAGCACTTATATTGTATTGTAAGTTTCCCTGTATATTTCACTTGTTTATTCATTCTTTCACTTACTAATTTAGGCAATAAATAAAATTATCTGCTATATGAAAAATTTGGAAAATAATAATAACCAGCTGCTCTGTCACACTATTCCCACATATTGCTTATTTAAACTTTACCACCTCCTATGAGATAGAAATTATCACTATCTTCCTTTTAAAAATGAGGAAATTAAGTTTTGGAGAAGGTAAGTGTATGCTGGATGATTTGCAGCTAGTAAATAGTGTGCCACAATTTTACCTATTCTATTCTATTCTATTCTGTTCTGTTCTGTTCTGTTCTGTTCTGTTCTGTTCTATTCTATTCTATTCTATTTTTAGAGACTGGGTCTCACTCTGTTGCCCAGGCTGGAGTGCAGTAGCACAATTGTAGCTAACTGTAGCCTCAGACCCCTGGGCCCAACCAATCCTCCTTGTGAGCCACAATTTTAACACAGATCTGATTGATATAAAAATACTTAGACACTGTCTCTCTGGGCTACACGCTCCTCAAGGTAAGCAGCCAAGGGAACCAAGTTAAGGTATTCAGTTTTATATCTCCAGGGCCTACCAGAGTATACTGGGAATTTGACCAACGTTCTTGAATAAATAAAAGAATGAGTAGGCGAATGAATGGATGAACATTATGTAATATAATTTCAGAGGACATGATAGATGTCCTCTGAAAAGTTATACATACATAGATATTAGAAAACAAATAATATTTTAAATATATTAGACAATTTTTCTAGAGGTTCACCTATGGTGAATCTTCTTGTAAAGTTTAAGCTATATCTGGATTTTCACATAGTGAGGTTGCATAAAATGAGGTGTAGCCATGTGGAAAAAAAGAGATCCAGCTCATGCTATGTGTTTCCAGTGAGGTAACTTCCCATTTAGTCAACACTGTACTGCAACACTGTGACCACTTGGGGCCCACCCAATGAAAGAGAGTTTGAAACAAGTCCAAAGAAGAGCAATGAAAATGATTAAATGGTTGGAAAATTGTCTGTCTAAATAAAGGTCACAGACACTGGGCCTATTTAATGCAGAAATATGAAGGGGCAAACCTATCCACATTCCTCAAGGATGTGAAAAGAAATAGGCAGAGGTAAGCAGCTGTTTTTAATTTTTATTTATGATAGTAAAAGTACAGAACAATGAATTTCAAACGCAGCATAAAAAGTTTAGGTTAGTCCTTGTAAAGTCCTTATAAAACAATAGATTTAATTAACCCCCAAATTATGGCATTTATTTCCTTGGAAACTTTTGGAAAATGAATCAACTTCCATAGAAGAGAAATATACTATGCCCAGGCCCAACTAGAAGCAGGGGATGGATATTTAGGAATGTGGTTGGAAAAAAGAAATCCTGGGTCTAGTTAAGATTCATGTATATGTGTTGTTCACTTTGGAAATAAAATTATATCCAGCCAACTTGGCTTTTAGAAAAAGCCTTACTTTTTTTCTATTTGTAAATGTGAAATCCAAGTCTCTTATGAGTAAATTATTTTGGAAAATCTATCAAATATTTGGTGAAATACTTTTTGGCAAGAAACGTTATGGAGTCCTGAGCAATTTCAGCAATGATTTATGAACAATTATCCAAAGGATGACAAACCAATAATGCAAAGGAGGAGGGTATCGGGGGTTATAAAAAACACAGGGCCCACAGAGTAGCTCATCTGACTGTCTGCTTTCTTTATCTCTGGACAGCAGTGTTGGTGTTGATAACAAGATCGTTTATACTACTCAAAAGCACCCAACACTCTGTCTGTTTTGCCTTTTCACAGACGTAAGGTCTGTGAGCTGGAATTGACTGTAATGGTTTTCGTCTAACAGAGCCATGTGAAAGCTTTAGGGGCTTAGCAATGTTTCTACTGTGTCATGTTACCGTTGTGTGGCTCTAATGTAGTATTAATATGATACAGATGTATTAATTTATTATGGCATCATAGATATTGAAATATATTGGCACAAAGCAGTATGTGGGAAGAGTTATCCAAGTCTGCTGAGACTTCCTCCATGATCCAAAAGAAATCAGTTCCCAGAAAGCAGCCCACTTCCCAGAGAGCAACCACACTGTCTAGACTGCCTAAGTTGGTGGTATGGGAAAAATGCTGAAGGTCAATAATTGAATCAAAATGACATATACCTGACATTTGGATCACCAGGGAAAATAAAAGTCATATTAATTGCAAATGTCAGTAATCCAAAGTGTGGTTAATTTTTTAAAACTCTGTTTTCTCCCCAGAGATCATTTTCTTCAGTTTTTCAATGGAAAAAAAAAATACATTCAAAAGACGTCTTCACCATACAAGGAATTCTTTGTTCAGACTGGCTACTGACATTCCAAACAAACCTACACTCAAGATAAAGTTATCCTCTCGGAACACTCAGACATTTTTTTTTCTTCCCTATCATCAACTTGCCAACATTAAAGGCAGTTCTCACTTTTAGACACAACGTGTTTGATGCAAATGCAACTTAAAGAAGATTACTGTAAGGTCTCGCCTGGCTGGTCTTGTATTACATCCTGATTATGCATGTGCTGTCACATGAGAGTGGAAGCCACCAAATAAGTAGCTATGGTTGGTGAAAAGTGAAATACGAGTCTTTATTATTAAGTGTCCAGTAAGAGGTGTGGTGAAAAGCAGGACTCCCAAATTGAACTGGTGAAAAATATGAACTATCTGCACCTTACAAGAAAATAAGCAAAAACCTTTCTTCTGGACATCTTAAGTAGTCTTTTTTTTTTTTTTTTAGAGTTGATAATTAAACTGTGAAAGAGAGAGCATCGATACACTGTCTTCAATTCTTAAGCAGGCCCACTTCTCCACTTTCTTTCTAAGTTTCTCACTCTCATTAGCAATATATATTGCATTTAGCTTCATTCCTAGAGGGACCATTTGTGAAGCTATTGAATTATTAAAAGCAGGTAGCTTTTCATTGAGCCTCAATTTAAGACTTGAACTTAGAGCTGTTTTGCTGAATTGGCAAGAGGGGAGAAAAGGAAAGCAACAAGACTTTCAAGTAAATTACTACCTAGAACATTTTTAAAAGTATTTTTGGTCAAATCAAATATAGGGAGCACCAAATTCCCAGAAAGAAAGATTCCCTTGAATGTATATTTTTCACAAATTTTGTGGGTCAGCTGTCTATATTTTTCATGAAAGCCTAAAATACTTCAAAATGCTTTCTGCATATTTATATCACTGTGTAGGCAAGAAGATGAATATAGGTGGCATGAAGATTTTTAGGTGAACATTTTGCTATGTTCCTTCATTTTATAGTAAATTCCCCACAGTTCTTGGCTAGAAGAAAAAAGATATTTATCTTTATGTTATACTGGTCCCTCCTGCTACCAAAAAACTGGAAAATAAATGTCACTCTGGATCCATGAACACTGGTTGAGTGGTTCTGTTCTATCTATCTATCTATCTATCTATCTATCTATCTATCTATCTATCTATCATCTATCTATCATCTCTCTGCCTATATCTATCCTTCTGTTTATGAATTGATCTATATAAATAATTTCTGGTAATTATAAATTAATGAAGTGCCTACTTTGGACCTAGTGGTAACATATATGATATACCTCTTATATATCCTTTTCTTCCAAGAATGTTCAATATTTTTAGGATGGCACCCAAATTCATAACACAGAATGGAGTCATCAATGCTGAGAAGCTAAACTCGGCACCGAGATGCTTTTGTAGTTCACAGAAGAAATGTTAAAAGGGGAATAGAGTGGAGGGTCCAGAATTAAGAGATACTTTCTGGCATACAAGTAATCAAATTAGGTGAGCTATTGTTTGGGATTCTTGGTGAGTGAGGTAGAGGAGTATGTATTGACTTTTTTACTAATTTAGAAGATTGGATAAAATGACAGTTAATGTAGAAGGAGGTGTATCTTTGGGGGATAAGTTGATAAAAAATAAATCATGAGTTCAGTTTTAGCCAATTATTTCGGTAAGGTATGATGGGAGAAAATGCTAAAAGCCCAGAAAGGGGCCAGATTGTGAAGAGTCTAAGAGCTGTATTAAGAAACATGTTGATGTAATTAATAAACAATGAGGAAGTAAGGCAAGGTTATAAGCATGAAAATGGTCTGGCCAAATTTGTGTTTCAGATGCAGCACCCAGGCTCAGAAGGGCAATGCCATGCAAAGAAACCAACTAGCAATCAGGAAGAGCAGGGGTTTGGTTAGTGAAATATTCCAGGTACACAATTATGATGAACACAACCAAAAGAGTAAAGGAAGAAATCGAGAAATAATTATGAGAAAAAATTGGTAGGATTGGCTAGTTGATTGCATATGGGGGATGAGGGAGAGGAAGTGGTTTAGGATGACTGCAAATTTCTGGCTCGAGTGAGTAAATGAATAATGTTGCAATTAATTAACATAGGAAATATGGGAAGGAAGAGTGGGTTTGGAGAGAGAGAGAAAAAAAATTTAGATCCATTTTCAACATGTTGTCTTTGGACATGATGAGGCAGACACCCAAATGGACTTAACTAGGAGATGGTGAAATATATGAATCTGAAGGTCAAAGGAGATACCAGACTGTAGACCCACCATACAAATTGACAGGATATAGTTAGTGGGAGTCAAAAGCAAGTGAATGGGTTCACTTAGACTAAAAGTAGAGTGTCATACTTAGACAACAAGTAGAGTGTCATCAATAGTCAGGCAAGGCCGGGTGCTGTGGCTCACGCCTGTAATCCCAACACTTTGGGAAGCTGAGGTGGGTGGATCACCTAACGCTTAGGAGTTCAAGACCAGCCTGACCAATATGGTGAAACCCCATCTCTACTAAAAATACAAAAATTAGCCAGGTGTGGTAGTGCACACCTGTAATCCCAGCTACTCAGGAGGCTGAGGCAGGAGGGTTGCTTGAACCCGGAGGCAGAGGTTGCAGTGAGCCAATATAGCACCACTGCTCTCCCACTCCAGCCTGAGCAACAGAGCAAGACTCCATCTCAAAAAAAAAAAAAGGAAAGCCATTGGTGGAGGTTACCTGGGGTTGAGATTTGGTGAGTGTGCCAGGGAGAAGGATCAGAGAGGCTAACAGTAAAAGTTGTCTGTGGAATGCCAGGTCAGAAAGGAGAGACAAGAGTCACCATTTGAGCATGGGAAGGTGCTGAAGAGGACAGCGAATAAATGTTAGGTTAAATGGGGAAGGGTACAAGTAAAAACTTGTGATGAAGGCAGGGAAGTACAGAGTTAAAGATCTCAGAACAAGTATTGACTTATGAAGACAAAGTTCAGGCTGCCTGGATTGGGAAGCAATGAGCTGTAGGTCCTTGGGGTCGGGAGTGGAAAGGAACCAGATCAAGGAATCTTCAGGGTCAAAAATGTAAGCCTTGAAGTTACTGAGGAAGATTGTAAGAAACACAATGGAAAGAAAGGTTTTTCGCCAAGTCCTTTATGTAAGTTGAAATGAATTCCAGGGTGTGGTAGACAATAGCTGTGATGTTTTAAGGTCACATAGAGAGAGGCAATGGCCTTAAAGTGATGAAAATGGGAGGTGCTTCAGAAGGCAAGGTCTCTTCACCCCACCTGTTAACATGTGAACATAAAATGAAGTAAAATAAAATAATGTCTCTCTTTTTGGTGTACACCATACTTGCTCACACAGCTAGTTCACTGATCAAGAAATAGTGTACAAAGATAAGCCAATTCTCACTGGAACCCCACTTAATCAGGGTCAATGGGAGGTGAGATATCTATAGGAAAGGATAGTGAATATTCAGATTCTTTGTGGGAGAGCAGTGTTTTCATTCATGAGAAAACTTTTTTTTAAAGATGATAACGTTGTCTTAAATAGAGAGGAGGTAGTAGTCCACTAGGTACAGTGGAGCAGAATTGTTAAAGGAAGAACATTTCAAGTTCACAGATGCAGAGAAATAGACACAGATGTAGACATGAAAGCATACTGCACAACACCAAGCCCAACTCCACCATGCCAATGGAGTATCTTAGTGGCAGAGTTTCCATAAACTATCTCATTTAGCCCAGTATTTAGAGGAGACTGGTATTGATATTTGTCCAGCTATGGCCTGCCTGTGAAGTGCTGAGGAACAGGACCTGGTGGAGAAAGAAATGGCTCTCTTGCCAGTACTTTTTCAGCTTTGTGCAGGTCTGCACTATTGAACTCGAACAAGAGTTATGGTTATCATAGTGCTTGGAGGCATTCTGCTATCAAGCATTTAGAAAAAGTTCTAATTTTCTCCAAAGAGAACTGAATGATTTTTAAAATCTGGCTGAATAGGTTGTAATCTTAGAAGATACTGTGTGGAGTTTATATCCCTAACCAGAAAATTAAACATGAAAAAAATCACTCTTTATTGTACGCTTAATTCCAAGCTAATTTGATAAACTATGAAAATAGAGAAAAAAAATTTTAAAACTGGGTCCTGCTGCATATGTAATCATATTTAACTGAATTGTTTTCTTGTTTGCCTAAATTAATCAGAAGAGTTAAACTGGTTGTTTCATTGTTCTAATACAACAGAACATGGTGTGAACATCCCTCTTCCATTTGAAGGCTTAGTGGTGCAAGTGGTTTTCTGTTTGGACTTTGAAGGAAAAGAGGGGACTAATTCAGCAGATGGGGACTGGAAGATTTTTCTTTCATGTTTCAAATACAATATGAAGTGAACTATGAAGTTAAGCAGCCACAATTCTTTGCAAAGGTCAGCTGGTCTCAACTGATTTCATGTTCTCGCCACAAAGCACTTTTGATCTAAAATGGGTTATGTGGAAAAAATCCGATGCTGCTGTATCCATTATTAACTTATTTCAAATATTTGCTTCAATTCCAGGATAATAAACATAACCTTAACTTTAAGGAATTCTTTCCCAGCTGTAATCTATGCTCTAATTATCTGTGTTAAATTCATACATTATTTTTATTTTAATTCATTTCACAAGTGTTTGCATTTTTTGCTGGGTTTTTTTTTTTTGGCTTCTTTTATTATTGTCTTTTTTCTTTTGGAGCTTTTCTTTGTTCATTTGTTTTCATTTGTTTTGGCCAGAACAGCAAGTAAAGGATTTTAACATGGCAGGATAGAAATAACATTGTTCCAAGTAAATTGTGAACATTATTAACAAATCTTTTTTTTCCTTTTCTTCAGAATACAGTAATATATATGTGCTTTTCTGATCACACAGAGGGAAGATAGTGAAACAGACAGTAATTATTAAATACCTATGATTTAGTCAATAAACATTTATTTAAGACCTACTATATATTCAACATTGTGCTAATTATTATGGTGAATACAGAGAAACAAGGCTATGGTTTCAGCCTTCAAAGTATTTGTCACTTTATTCATCTGACAAGATTAAATAATAATTGGAGTAACAAGGAACAACTTAAGACAGTGTGAAACCAGATATTAATCCCCAAATGGGAGGTCAATGCAGGTTAGGATTAGCTGGAGAAAGCTTAATGAAGGAGGTAGAACTCAAATACTAGTGAAGTTAACTGAATGGTTGGGTAGGATCTCTATTGTCAGGATGGGAAGTAAAGGAAGGAGAAATAATGAAAATAAGTAACAACAACAGCAGTAAGAAGGAAAAGGAGGAGAAGAGGAAGAAGAAAGGAAAGAAAAAAAAGAAGGAAGGGGCAGAAGAGAGAGGAGGAAAAGGAGAGGAAGGAGAAGTGAAACTTACATTGAGTGTTTATGATGCTCTAGGAACAATGCTGAGTGCATTATATGGTCTAAAATATTTGTGATCTGCTCTGAGTAATTTCACTTGAGTTTCTTCACCTACACTATGACACTTTTCAGTATTTTTCCACTCGTGGGATCTTCTTCTTTTAGCCATCCGTAATCCCTTCACAAGTCCCCCTTACAACAAATGCCACCCTTTTACAAGAATAACAGAGAGGCAGAGTGAGCAAAATTGAGAAGCAGAACTCTTTCTCCTGGGAACTCTTCTGTGCTTCTTCTTTCTTTTGTTATTGGTACTTTCCTGCCATCAGATACCAAGGTCCAACTTGCTTCCCTGGGCCACATAAGGTAACCACAGTTTCTTTTTTTAGAAACTGTGCTGTATTTCTTTCATCTTGGCCTTTTTCCTTTATCACAACTTGCATCTCTAGAGTCCCATTTCCTCGCATTTCTGCATAATGGGGGAAAATCCTGTAGACAAATTTGAGCATTGATGGGCCATTAATACTTGATAACTTCCAAATTATGTTTACATTTTAAGAGGAACTTTATTACTTAAACCCAAATGAAAGAGTAAGGAGAGAATATAAAAAACAAGGATGAATACAATGTTGTCTATACATATTTTGGGAAGAAATAGAAGGAGAGATCATTACTGTGCAAACCATCTAAACAGAAGCATGCAATTTATTTCATCATAAACCTAAGTCACAATAGGCCATATGGAAAAGCTTATCTCCACGTTGTTAAAGATAACGGGACATCAGTGGGGACTGAACTTATGACCCAGACCTCCTTAACACTCAATTTTAACAGCAAAAGCACTGTAGGAGGTGTCAGCTAAACCCTGTGTCTGTACACTGACTCTGCAACTCTCTGTAAAGGGAAGTAGACCTGATTATCTCTTGGATTACATCTCTTTCTCTTTTTGAACAGAATGTGAAGGTAGGAGCTGGAAGTAAAAGAGTGAGTTATGTGGGACAATATTATGGCTCTATTTTACCCACAGATTCAGGGCTGTTTTATCTGTGACTTATGTCACATATAACTACGTTGGCCTACGTGGGGATTCTTACCAGGTATGTACATATAGAAAATAAATCTAACAAATTCCCTGTAGAAGAGAAAGCCAGTCTATATGAACTTCCATATTTTCTTTTGAAAGACATGCTTACCTCCAGGTTAAAATTTATCAATAGCTACTGAAATACCTTAAAAACATTTTAGAGGGAAAGAAAATAATATTCTCTCTGCCAATGAATCATCTATAATAAAAAATAATTTTTGACAGCCCAAGATAGAACTGCAGAGACTGTTAAAGTCACTGTTTGTGTTTAGAATCTGGGAAACTAAAGACAAATCTTTAGGGAACAGATGATACATCCTAAGGGTTACATGCTGGGGACCCCGTCTGAGAGCCATCCTTCAGAATTGCTGGTATCCACTGCTGTGGATGTTTAATGATTGGTTAGAGATATTTCACTGGTGTTTTTTGTAACATTTCTGGTTCTTTTTATCCTTTGTATTTGTGTCTCCTGGCCTTGCCAAATTCAGCTGCTTTCATTCCAGAACAGGTGTGGGATGATGGCTTGGTCTCTCACGGCAGCACCCTTGAGGATCCTCACTGCCTGTGCCGCACCAGTAATATCATTAGAGTCAGACAGAAAGGAAATGGAAAGAAGGAGATTTTACTCCTCTGTAGCTATTGTTGCTCTTGGCAGGGTGCTACCAGGAGGCCTAGATATGTACCACTTAAAGCTTAAATACTACAGCTCATTCTACCAGAGAGCCCTTTCAACACAAAAGCTGAAGTCAACTATGCTCCTTTATGAGGTGACTCATCTCAAATGATAAATACAGTGTGCCTCCCACACACAAGAACAGATGTGGCAGATATGTCCCCTATAGAGAGTGCTTTGCAAAAGCTTTGGGACTGCAGAGATTTTGTTCTGAAAATAATGCTTCGCATTTCTCCACCATTTTCCTCCAAAGTAGTCACAGCATTTGGGACGTTGGGGAGGGGAGGGCATATCATGCCAAGTTAGTGATGTGAGGCTCAGCTGAAGGAAAAGTGTCCACCCAGTGTTGAGCCAGCAAAGACTGCAAGGGGTTGTTAACACAATCTGGAAACTCCTCCCCTGGAGATCCTTAAGACCCATCCACCCAAGGTGGCTTCTCTCAAGCCTGCCAACAATCCACAGCATGCACTGGGTGATTTTTGAGGCTATTTTCCTCCATCAGATGAAAGGAGATGCGTGTAACATACCCACAAACAATACTTTTGACCACTTGGTTCCATCAAATCTTACAAAATCTCTAGAATATGAGCAAAAGAAAAATTACATTCATTATTTTTTCTGTCTACATTATTTATTTTTGTATTTATATTTAGACTGTTTCATAGAAAAGTAATGCTTATCTGACTGCCTAAGCTTAATTAAGCCTTTGCAACATGGTTTTTGAAAAACTGGCTTCTTCCCAAGATGCTCCACCTGCCACCTGGCGCAACTGCTTCCACTGGTTGATTTGCTGCCATAGTTAAAGACATGGTTAAATATTCCCAGGGACCCAGAAATCCCACATTGCAATGTGAAAACTACCATTCTCAGTAGGCATATTCCATTCTCAGAAATCAGTCCTTACCCAAGAACATGAGAATATTTAAGACAGGTTTTATGGAACAATGGAGAGTTCAGAACAATGAACTCTCACTTACAGTCCTATCGGAATTCTGTTCCAGGCATCTCCACTCCCGCACACGCACTGTGAGATGCACTGTGATGCTTTTCAAATAGCCAGGCCTTAACTAAAGTGGAAAAGGTGCTTTGTAAATTTCCATTTCAAAAGTTGCCTGAAGGTTTGTGTTGCATGGTAATGCTTCTATTTAGCGGTACATTCATAGTTTTAAATTTTCTAGAGAAGTGTGTTAAACTATTTTGGTTATGGCTTCAATAGATGTCAATTAATGTGTTTCATGTACAAAAACTAGAAAACTTTAAAGAATGAGATAAAGATGAAATAAACATATTTAATATTGTACTAATCATGGTGGCTTTATGCTTTAACTAATACATCCAAGAAAAATATGTTAGGACAAGGTTCATTGTTCACTAAGGTAGGCATAAATCTTGAATTTAAATAGCTTTTCTGACAATTTTTTTTTACTAACTTGTCAGATATTAGGCTGTCGTTTTCTTTACTTAACTGAGGAATAGCTCTTATTTGGAAAAGAGCTATCAGGGCAACCATTTTCTTACAGTATCCAAGTGCCTGTTCTATTAAGATTATCTTAAATTTAGGTTTACTTTGCAAAAATATTTTGAAGTCACTTGCCCATTTTGTGAAGACTAGTTTAGTAAAATCTGGATAATAAATAATTCTGTTCATTTAATCATGCATATATAAAACTATAATGTACAGCAATATCTCAAAAACAAAAATTCAAATGATTGCATCACATTTAAGCACACCATCCAGCTCCTGGTTTCTCACCACACACTTTTAGGATGTGGTGACTGACATGCATATGTGGTGAGGATGCCAATGTCATTCCACGTGGCAAATTAGTAGTGTTTTACCATTAGGAAAGTGAAAAGACAAGCCACAGAAAGGGAGAAGATATTTTTTAATACATATACCAGCAAAACCTCCGTCTTAGTCCATTTTGTGTTGCTATAAATGAATAATACCTGGGGCTGGGTAATTTATAAAGAAAAGTGGTTTATTTGGCTCATGGTTCTGCAGTTTTTACAGGAAGCATAGCACCAGCATCTGCTAAGCTGCCGGTAAGAGCTTCAGGAAGCAAGAGAGATGGGGGCAGCGTCATGCTCTTTCTAACAACTAACTCTCACGGGAACTTAAAAGAAGGAGAACTCACTTCTGAGAGAGGGCATTAATCCATTCATGAGGGATCTGTTCCCGTGACTCAAAAACTTCCCACTATTTGTCACCTCCAACATTGTGGATCAAATTTCAACATGAGATTTGGAGGAGATAAACACGCAAACTATAGAAGCCTGGTACAAACAATTCTTTCAGATCAATGAGGAGGGAGAACAACAACCTAATCAAGAAAACAAGCAAAATACTTGAGCAAAAAAAGAATTGTTTAGATGGCCATGAAATTTTTTTAAAATTGCAAAAATCATTAGTCATGAGGAAACTAGAAATTAAAACTACAGTGCAATAGCACTACACACACAAAAGAATTATAATAAAAAATTGACTATATCATGTGTTGGTGAGGATGTAGAGCAACTAGAACTTTCATATAATGGCTTTTGGGAGTATAAATTGGTACAATCACTTTGGAAAACTATTTGCCACTACCGACTAAAGCCTGATATATGCATACTTTATAACTCAGGAATTCCACTCCTACAGATTTATCCAACAGAAATTTTGATAAACAATACTTTCATAGAGGCACTATTTGTGAGGGCCAAAAATTGGCAACACCAAGACAATCTAAATGCTCATCAATAGCAGAATGAACACACTTATGGTACAGCCACACATTAGAGTAATATGCAACATTAAAAATGAATGAACGACAACATGTGACAATAGAGATAAATTCACTAACATACTGACAAGCAAAAAAATGCCAAATACACTATCATACACACAGAAGATACTATTTACGTAAAAATGCACAAAAAGACAAAACCAGCTTATGGTATTAGAAGTCAAAATAGTGATTTCTCTTGAGGGGTAATCATGGGAAGAAGATATGAGGGAGGAGGGTCTTCTGTGGTGTTGATAATACCTGTCTCTTGATCTATGTTAGCAATGTATGTGTGTTCACGTTGAGAAAATTAATCTAACTGTATACCTTTCATTTGTATACTTTTCTGTATGTATGTTATACTTGAAAATATACCCCCAAAAAAACTGAGTAAAGCTCAATTCATTTTCTAACTTTTAGAGAAAAATTAAAATAAATGACAATATTAGTTGTTTCCTTTTACACTCTCCTGGCTGATTTGGTGAGTTACTGTGGAGCAGGCACCACCTTTTTGACACCCCTGGTCCAGAGTGAGAGGACAGTAAGTAGAACAAATTTCCTCCCAGCCAATAGTTCTACAAAGTTTACAAATTCTAGTCCAAAAGAAAAATAAATGCTGATGATCCAGGGAATACAAACACTGTTTTTCCAAATAGTTTAGCTGTTGCCCCTTCCCCAGAGACCACAGTTGTGTTGGTCAGCTTAGGAACACTGGGAAAAGGAAAAGAGTGAGTACTTCTCATCTTCCCATACTACCTTTCTCTAGACTCAGTACTAGCTGATCAGAAACTCTTGCCATTTTAATTGAATCTTTACTTTGTTCTATCCCAGTAAGACCAACCATCCTATTTTTTCTACATTGGGACAAAATATGCATTACATATAAGTCACTGTTTCTCCCTCTGTGGATCTCCCACAATAGCTGAAATTCCTTACTTACATGCCTCAAATATGAAAATGACCTTTGCATTTCTTTCTGCCCACTTAATCACAAAACAAAAAAGTTATCCTATTAACATTTGTCAATACATTCATCAATTAATCCATATTCAATATTTATTTTCTGTTTTTTTCCAAGTATTCTGCGAAAACCTAATAATCTAACCATGAATAAGAAATTATGGTTCTTGTTCTTAAGGTTCTGTAAGTATTCAGGTTGCAATTTTAGGTGTTGTTTAATTTTAAATATATTTGTTTATAAAGATAATAATATAACCTATTAGATAGAAATCATTTACTAAGGATAGTGAATGATTTTTTTGCATTTATTAAGCTAAAATAGGTACTGGAGACAATTGTGCTATTGTCAGACCATCTCATTGGCTAAGTTTGTTGAATATTAGAACAAAAAATATTTTAGGGGGTTTAAAATCATAAAGAGTAAAGCCAACAAAAAGGCCCTTCTTATCCATCACCAAATATCATCTTAATGACATGAGCATAAACGAATGAAATAGAACAATTAAATTTTTCTTAAATACACATAAGTTTACATGATAACAGGAAAACCCGGGTGGAATGCATTTTCATTTTTAATGAAACCAAAACATTTGTTCAAAAGATGAATTTAACATCCAGCAGGCTTTTCAGCCACCCTCATACTTACTCAACAACAGTGAGTGATAATCTCGGTCTTTGAACAGTGTACCATTTAGCAACAAGCTTGCCTGATCACCTCAATGACTCTGCTTAACAAATGATATACTTCTTTTTCTAAGAATAAATTATAATTAAAACTATTTGTAAATATAAGCGAATTATAAAATTCTAACCATTAGTTATCAAGTTTTATACATCAAACCAGACATCCTCTCTTTTTATAAAGTGAGTGAATTACAATTGAAACATAAAACCACACCTGTAGATTCCAAGATATAAACTCAGTATGATTTACAATAAGTTGATAGTGCTTATGCTCTAATTACAGTGCTGTTATCACTGCCATGGAATTATGTAGTATGAGTTGAGCAGACTGTTAAGCACGCTGAAGTTTTCCAGAAAAGTCTACATGACACCGAAGAAGTAATAAGATGGGTGTTTCTTTTTTGCACGCTATGATATAACTGCCAAATAAATCAGAGATGACAATAATTTACACTCATTCATTAATCTCTTCTCCTTTTTCTTCTTTCAGTGTTTGTTGTATGCCTATCATGTGCCAGACACGGCCAGGGTGTGAGTATACCAAGTGAATTAAGTGAAATGCTGTCTCAGCTCACAGTCTGGTGAGAGAGACAGACATGTAAACAAATAATTACAGTGCAATTGGAGAAGTGCTGTAAGAGAGGAGGAATGCACTGTTAGCAGAGATGAAGGAGATGATAATTTCACTGGAGTGGGAAGATTGGTGTGGGTAGGAAGAAAAGTCAAAGAAAGCTACAAAGAAGAGAGAATGCTTGTGTCTGAAAGTTAGTCTTGAGAAAAATTGGATTTGATTATTCAGATACTTAAAACAACAGATTAAAAGTAATATATTACACATAATATTAATAAGAAACAAAGTTTCTTTTCTTCTGTTACAGGACCGTGTTCCTTCATGAGGCTGTCCCAAGCAATATGACATTTTCTTGTCCTTTATTGAATATTGTGCATCAGCTGAATTCCTTTTCAAAGGGTGCCTAGTAAATATCATAGATAATTCTTTCATCCACCATTTTCAGTTTAGAAAACCCCATCTACTGCAATATTGTTGGACTGAGCCAATTGTTCGCAACTCTTTTTCCTAGACCAATAAATATCTCTAATCCCAAGTGTTACGGGCAAATAAAAATGTAATTATCTTATTGACGACAAGAAAGCTACAAACATGAGCCCAAAAGGGTCAAGCTGCATATTTCATACTAACATGTAATTTATTCATATAGTCTTGTACCTTTCCAGGCTACAGAGGATCTAGAAATCTTTTAGCACAAAAAGCAACAAGGGATTATTACTTTTTACCAATGTTTTCACATTGTGTTATTACTATCGTCACCAACCACAGATTCTCATTACTTTTTTCTCTTCATATTTGAAAGGTGATTTTAAATCTCTCTCTAAACTCTCCCCTAAGTCATCATCCTAAAGGAGTTAGCAGCCATTTATTCATGCACCAAAAACAGCACAAAGGAAATAGCAGTTAGTCATCCTTTAGTAGTTCATGCTAAAAGAAAACGCAAGGATTTATAACTCAGTTTTCAAATATGTGACCAGCAATCTTTGTTGCAAATTCATATAGACACTTTCTAATAAATCAAGCTGTCAATATTTCCTAAGTGTCAGTTTTGTGCTGAAAACTATACCAGCTATATTGGGAAGTACCTAGAAGTGTTTACAATCAAATGGGAGGCTCATGTTATATAATATGCTTAAGAGAATCATAAAGTGAAAGAAAGGTAAACCCTTAGGATACAAGGACTAATGATATGAACACATGGTTCCCTCACCAACTAATTGAAACAAAAGACCTAGCCAGATCTATCACTTAGATCAAATTTATAGATAACCTTCTGTGAACTTAAATATATTACTCACCATTATCTCCAAGTTCCTCCACCTTATTGCTGAACTTACCTATACAAAAGAAGGTACATTTCATTTACACATTTGTGTCATTGTAATGAAATCAAGAGTATCACTATAAAGCTTTCAGATCATATATGGTCTGGGTGGAAATATTTAAAACAAGCCTTAAAGCAACCAACAATTTTTTTTAAAGGAAGGCAGGGGAGGGGGTGCCTTGGGAGAATGGGGGCTGTAACCAATTCTGTGAGGCAGGTGAAGTCTTGTTATAATTAAGCTTGTAAAGTCCCAATTCTACTTCAATAAAACAGCATGAGGCTCCAGCTGGTGGCCAGCTGCTCCCCAGACCTTTTCCAGACCAAAAAATATTTTTAAAATAGCCCCATAGCATAAGCCTTATAGGTTTGTTTTAACCAAATGTCACTTCTCTAGATAAATTAAACAATGCCAGATATTGAGTTATCCGAATATTCAGAGAACTAATCCCTCCTCAATCAGTGACTATACCTACATTGTTTATAAATATCTTTCTCTATTCAGATATATCAATATAAAGAGGAACATATGGCAAAATTTTACATAGCTCATTTGTGGAAAACTTGGACATAGTTCAAGCTGGATAACCTTTAAGAAGCTTTTATTCTTTCGGGTTACACAGTTCCTACCAAAGTATGCCCAGCCTCTCAAAGTTGCATGTCAGGACTGAAAAACTGAACAAAAAAAAAAATTGCAAGAAGACATTACTAAATTTATGAATGGAAAAATCTCAGGGAAATTTAGCAAGGTCTAAGATTGCAACATGTTTGGACCAAGAATTAAAATATTCTTTTCTGCATAATGAGAAACATCTATAATTTGCATTTTTATTGTTATGTTGACCTATGAGTTAGTTCTGCATAGGTAACAAAGGGTTCACAGAGAATTTTTGAAAATCTTGATGGATGGGCTAAAAATAGAGCTGACTACAATCCAAAGCTGAAAAGTAGGTGGTGGAAAAGAAGTGGAATTAGAAAAAGTAGCAAAATGGGATTTGTTTTATTTTTTATTCTCTTTCCTCATGGAAAGTGACAGCCAGCCCCCGCTGCTCTCAGAAGGACACCGTGACTAAAGAGGCTTTGTATTTATAAATGTAGGACACGCCCTTAAATCAAGTGAAGTTATTCTTACTTTGCTAAATCAATTAAGAAAATAATAAGGGAGAGTTGGAAACTGGTTGAGAAAAAAAGGGTACATTTCAACAAGGAATATTCATTCATTCGTTCATCCTTTCAGAAAATGAATAAATATGGAGCACCACTCTGAGCCAGATACTGTGAACACAGAGGTGATCTGCTGTTCTCATGTAGTTTACAGTCCAATAGGGGGCATAATTATAACACATGAATCACGACAAATCCAAAGACACAGGGTAAGCAAGACAACATGAGGGTACTGAAGAGGGCAGATAACACAGAAAGGAAGCCGGAGGACTGGTCAGTACTGGAAGTGATGACGCGCATGATAAAATGTGAAGGTTGACTAAGAGTTAAGCAGACAAAATGGTGGACAGAGTTTTAAAGGCAAAAGCAGAGGGCACGAGCAAATATTCAGAAGTGAGAACGGCTGCAGCAAAATTGAGAAACTAAGATATTCACTATGACTGAATAACAGATTGTAAAATGAGAAAGTGAGAAGATACAAGACTTGAGAAGGAAAGAAGAGGCAGATCATGAAGAGACTTGCAAGCTCGTGAACAACATATCTTATGAATCAGTAATGAGATTTAGAAACAAATGACCCAAACTTGAGACTTACTACTTGTAAGACATTCAAAATATACCTATAAAGCCTTAGCTTCCTTATTTATAAACTGATGAGATCAATCCTGTTTCACCTACTTCACATGGCTATTATAAGGACAAAATAAGATAACACATGAGAAATTATATATAAAGAAGTATATTATGCATATAGAAGCATGACAGGAGTAGGTCAAAGACAGTGCAGTTGACAGAGGGAAAAGCAAGAGGAGAAAGGAAACTTGATTGTTATCTTTGGGGTCTAAAAAAGGAAATTTATTTTGAATGAGCTAATTTTTTTACCCTTGCCTGCAATAGCTGCAGAGTTTATCTCCTTCTGTAAATCTCTTCCTCTTATAAATGCCAATTCTTGTACATTTGTTTCTATACTCTTCTTCCAGGTCAACGGGACCATTGCCCATCTCCCTTCATTTTTCGTCTAGAACTCCTTGACCTATGTGTAGCCACCACATGGTGGCAGGTAAATGGAAGGACAGTGAGAGGAGTATAGTGATTTCCTGACAGCCCCCACAGGAGGGGTCTCCAGAGGGAGACCTCTGCAAGAAAACTTCCCCTGGTCTATTTTCACTTACTCACTAAGATTTAGCCAGATCTCAATTTCCATTCACCTAATTAGGAATCTATTCCTGAGGGTTAAAATTTTCTAAAGCATTTGAAAGGAAGTCAATTTGTTACTTTATGTCTTATTCTAACATAACCAACACATGTTCTCACAAGGGACTCTAACAGTAACATCCGTATGAGGAAAATGTGTTAAAAGATTTAAAATGAATCTTGCGTATACAGATGCCCTGAAAAGTGGCTACAGAACCTAAAATATGTCATAAGCAGCCCCCACTGCCTAGTACAAGAGACAGTAGATAAGTTCTTAAAGGCAACACATCTGGCCTTGGTGGGAAATGCTGACATCAAGACCTTTACACAAAGTGGGTGGTTTTGACCTCGGGATATAAAAGTACATTTTAATAATGTGCTCATAATAGGATAAAAATGTATTAGTCTTTCTTCAATGATTCAATTTAAGTATTTTTAAAATCAGTATCTTGGAGACCAATCAAGTGATCACTTTAATTGCATTAAGCCTGTCAAGTCATATCTTCTATTTTTTTTACTTTTATTTAATTTAAAAAATATAAATCTGGAAAGATATGTAATCCCTGTCCTCAATTAGCTTAAAATCAAATCTTCCAAATTTTCTTCCACCCCTCTAATGAAAACAATACAATTTTTGCACATAATTAAAGGGTAATGGTTATAGCAGTAGTAGCAGCAAGGAGCCCAAATTTATCAAGTGAGAGAGAAAGACATCCCCCCTCCTCCCTGCCAAATGTCACATGAGCCATATGGAAGACATACACAGGGGAAGATATTTTGGCCAGATGGAAAATAGAGAGGGAGCCTGAGGTAACAATTTGAAAGTGGGAGAGGGCGTCAGTCCTGGCTCAGAATAGGGACAGCTACTGTAAAAACAAAAACAAGCTATCAGTGATTGAACAGAAAAGCTTATCATAAAGTCTAAGACAGATGTTTCTGGCCAGAAGTTATCTGGGAAGGTCTCTCCTCAACCTTGTTTTCTTGCCATGAAGTTGAAAAAGAGAGAAAATCACTTATGACCAAGCTCAGAAATTGTTTATGACACTCTGCCAACATTCCATCAACCTGAATTCCAAGATCAGACATATATGCAAGGATACCAGGAAATATAGTGTAGCTGTATGCCCAGAAAGAAGTGGACAAGAAACCAGCAAACAATGGCAGTCTCTTCTAGGCCTGGGAGAAGTGAAGACTCCTCAAGGCCAAAGGGAGATGGAAAGGAAACATAGCACAGGAACAAAGGAAGGGGGAGGCTCTCTAAGGGAATCCTGGAGAAGCAGACATACCGAAATGACTTCTTTCTTTCTCCTTTTCTTCCTTCTAGTGACCCTCAACCTAGAGTTTTCTTTCACTTTTTGTCTTATTCTCTCGTTCTCTCAGACCCTTGAGACGCACCCCAAATATCCACCACTCAATAGCTGCCCTTCAAATTTCAGGCAAGAAACTTCATTCCTTAACATTTTGCTTTATGTTAAAATAAAAACGTGTTACATATTTCAGACATTAGATAGAATCACTCAGTTTCCTAAGCTCAAAATAAAATTATCTCAAGCTCCCAGCTTTTCCGTCTTGTCACAAGTACCTCCCTATATTTCTGGGAATTCTGGTCAGGGAATGGCGAGTTCCATGGTAACTTCCGGCTTCCACTGAATTCTTGTTTTTTACTCAAGACTTGTAGCATTGTTTTATTTCTGCCCTTGCATAGATAGGTCTAAACCCAGCCCCTTTACTTGATTTTCATAGGAAAATAGACACACATATACACAACATGTAAATCAACAGACAACACTTCCAAGAGGTCTCCTTGTGAGCAGACCAGGAGCTACTGATAATCTGGGTGTCAGAGGAGCTTTGCATTGCAGAAGTGTGTTCAAGTTAAAACGGAGTATGAGGCATCCCTTTGGCCATTCCAGCATACTGCTTATCCAACCACAATATCTTATTTCACTGTATCCCTCTCTTGTCTACTGTGTTACCTCCCTCTCTAGACAGATAACCACGCAACCACTGACATTAACATTAGTAAAGATCAAAGATTCAAAGACACAGTGAAGTACCATCTTCCTTCCCAAGTCCCTGCAAGTGGGGTGAGCAGCAGGGGGAAAGGAAGAAGTTACAGGAAGGATAATATAATATTCCAAAAAGGAGAAGAAAGTGTTTTGTCCTTCCAGTGTTACTTCTGAGCAGTAATAGTTTAAACTGAATATCAGTCATTTACGATTCAATATTCAGGACTCCAAAACCCTCAAATGGAATAAGATTCAAAGGCTCTTCTCTCAAGCCATCCTGTAACAATCTCTTCTTACTCATTATGCTCTAGCTCATTACCTCTGCCTGGAACACCTTTACCCACTTCTTCACAAGCCTGGTGTCTTCTACTTTTCAGTCCTAGCTCAAATGTCTATCCTCAGAAATCCCTTCCCTGACCTAAAGTATCCCCTCCCTGTCCATTTATCACATTATATTGTTTTACAGGCATACCTCAGAGATACTGTGGGTTTGGTTGTAGACCACTGCAATAAAGTATTATAATAGAGCAAGTCAGACAAACTTTGGTTTCCCAGTGCATATACAAGTTACGATTACACTATACCGTAGTCTATGAAGTGTGTAACATTTTGTCTGAAAACAATATACATACCTGAATTTGAAAATGCTTTATTGTAAAAAAAAATGCTAAAAATTATCTGAGCCTTCACCCAGTCATCAACTTTTTGCTGGTGGAGGTCTTGCCTTGATGCTGATGACTGTTGACTGATCAGGGTGGTGGTTGCTGAAAGCTGAGGTTTTCACCTCAAAATTAGACAACAACAAAGTTTGCTGCACCAATTGACTCCTCCTTTCACGGAAGGTTTCTCTGCAGCATGTGATACTGTTTGAAAACATTTTACCTCCAGTAGAACTTCTTTCAAAATTAGAGCCAGTCTTCTCAAATGTTAATACTGCTTTATCATCTAAGTTTATATAATCTTCTCAATCCTTTGTTGTCATTTCAACAATGTTCACAGCATCTTTACCAAGAGTAGAATCCATCTCAAGAAACCCTTCTCCCTGCTCATTCATAAGAAGTAACTCCCCATTCATTAAAATTTTGTCATGAGATTTCAGCAATTCGATCACATCTTCCAGGCTTTACTTCTAATTCTAGTTATCTCACTATTTCTACCACATCTGTGGTTACTTCTTCCAAAGAAGTCTTGAACCCCTCAAAGTCATCCGTGAGTGTTGGAATCAGCTTCTTCAAACTTCTGTTAATGTTAACATCTTGACCTTTTCCCATGAATCATAAATGTTCTTAATGGCATCTATAAAGGTGAATCCTTTCCAAAAGGTTTATGATTTACTTTGTCCTGATCCATTAGAGGAATCACAATCTATGGCAGCTATAGCCTTACAAAATGCACTTCTTAAATAAGAAGACTTGAAAGTCAAAATTACTCCTTGATCCATGGGCTGCAAAATGGATGCTGTATTAGCAGACATGACAACAACATTAATCTCCTTGTACGTTTCCATCAGACCTCTTGGGTGGCTAGGTGCATTGTCAATGAGCAGTAATATTTTGAAATGAATCTTATTTGCCAGTGGTGGGTTTCAACAGTTTGTTTAAAATATTTATTAAACCATGCAGTAAACAGATGTGCTGGCATCAAGGCTTTGTTGTTATATTTAGAGAGCACAGGCAGAGTAGATTTAGCATAATTCTCTTACAGTGCTAGGTTTTTCAAAATAGCCAGTGAGCATTGGCTTCAACTTAGAGTCACGAGCTGTATTAGTTCCTAACAAGAGAGTCAACTTTTCCTTTAAATTTTTGAAGCCAGGCATTGACTTCTTCTCTCTAGCTATGAAAGTCCTTGATGGTATTTTCTTCCAATAGAAGGCTGTTTCATCTACACTGAGTTTGTTATTTAGTGCAGCTATATCATTTGGGTAACTTGCTGCATCTTCCAAATCAGGACTTGATGCTTCATCTTGTACTTTTATGTTATGGAGATGGCTTCTTTCCTTAAACCTCATGAACCAACCTCTGCTAGCTTCAAACTTTTCTTCTGCAGCTTTCTCATCTCTCTCAGCCGTCATAAAATTGAAGAGTTGGGGGCTTGCTCTGGATTAGGCTTTGGTTTAGGGTAGGTTGTGCCTAGTTTGATCTTTTACACAGACATCAAAAACTTCCTTTATATCAGCAATAAAGCTGCTTGTTTTCTTATCATTCATGTATTCATTGAAGTAGCACTTTTAATGTCCTTCAAGAACTTTTTCTTTGGATTGACAGGTTGCCTGTTTGATCCAAGAGGCCTAGCTTACTGCCTATATCAGCTTTTGACATGCCTTCCTCACTAAGCTTAATACTTTCCAGCTTTTGATCTAAAGTGAGAGATATGTGGTGACTCCTTTCATTTGAACACTTAGAAGACACTATAGGATTATTAATTGGCCTAATTTTAATATTGTGTATGTCAAGGAATAAGGAGGATTGGGAGAGGGAGAAAGATGGGGGAATGGCTAGTCAGTGAAGCAGTCAGAACACAGGCAACATTTATTCATTAAGTTTGCTATCTTATATGAGCATAGTTTGTGGCACCCCAAAACAATTACAATAGTACCATAAAAGATTACTGATCATAGATCACTATAACAGACATTATAATGATGAAAAATTTGAAGTATTGCAAGAATTACAGAAATGTGACACACAGACAAAAAGTAAGCACATGCTGTTGGAAAAATGGCACCAATAGGCTTGCTCAAGGCAGGCTTACCAAAAACTTTGAATTTCTAAAACAAAAATATATAGAATAAATAAATAGAAATATATAAAAACAGAAAACAAAACAAAACACAATATGGCCAGGCACAGTGCCTGGCTCACAACTGTAATCCCAGTACTTTGGGAGGTGGAGGCACATAGCTTGAGCTCAGAGTTCAAGACCAGCCTGGGCAACATGGTGAAACACTGTCTCTATAAAAAATGCAAAAAAGAAAAAATTAGCTGGGCATGGTGGCATGCGCCTGTAGTCCCAACTACTCAGGAGACTGAGGCCGGAGGATCATTTAAGCCCAAGAGGTGGAAGTTAAGTTGCAATGAGCTGAGATTGCACCACTTCACTCCAGCCTGAGTGACAGAGTGAGACACTGAAAAAAAGAAGCAAGCAAGCAAGAAAGAAAGAGAAAAGGAGAGAAAGAAAGAAAACAAAAACATATATTTGAGAAGTACAGTAAAATGAAATGCAATAAAACAAGATATGCCTGTATTTTCATCACAGTTTTTATCAGTCTGTAAAAGTAACTTCATTGTTTTTGTTTCTTATTCATTTTTTTTTTACTTCTATAGGATATGTTCTTTGAGGGAAGAGTCATGTTTGTAAGTATGTCTAGCACTTAAACCAGTTTCATGTTCCATAACTTTAGCTAATAAATATTTGAACATAAACATAATCCCTGTTCTCTAGAAACTCAAATTAGTGAGTGCAGATAGACACATCAACCAACAATCACTAAACTGTGAATTAAGTACAGTGATAGAGGTAGATTTTAGAATTAATAGAGACACAGAAGGATACCTAATACATGAAGGAGAGAATAAAGAGAAGAAGAGACTCTGAGAAAAAGGGGTACCTGAACCAAGACATAAGAAGCTATTAAGTTGGTTATTTGAAATAAGAAGTAGGAGGCCAAATACATAAAATTTTTAAAATGAAATGTAAAACAGCATGCAATGGAACTGTTGATTCAATGTCGTTTGAGATAGGGAGTGACTAGAGGAAAAGCTGAATAGTTTTACAGGAAGAAGATAAGAGAGAGCATTATATGCACTTTAAGGAGTTTAGATTTAATTCTAGAATAGTTGATGAGCACCAAAAAAGTTTAGGCTCAACCAACCAATGGATTAAAGAACAAATCACCAGGAAAATCAGAAAATACTTAGAGATGAATAAAAATGAAAACACAACATACTAAAACTTATGGAACACAGTGAAAGAAGTACTAAGGGGAAAATTTGTAGTTTAATTACATTAAAAAACAAGAAAGATCACAAATGAACAACTTTATCTTGCCTCTTAATTAGAGAAAATAAAACTATCTATATTTAAAGCTACTAGAAGGATGAAAATGATAAATACTAGAGCACAGATTTAACAAAATAGTTAAGAGAAAAAACAATAGAGAAAAAAACAAAATTTGGTTATTTGAAAAGGTAGACAAAATTGACAAATCTTTAAGCTAAATTAATCAAGAAAAAAGAGAGAAGATGCAAACTTTGAAAGTCATAAATGAAAGTGAGCATATCACTACTGATTCTCCAAAAATAAAAAATTATAAGGAATACTAGAACAATTGTTCTCCATTAAATTAGATAACCTACATAAAATAGACAAATTATTAGAAATACAAAACTTACCAAGAATAAATCACAAAGGAATAGAAAATCTGAATACACCTAGAAAATATGACTAATAAGAAGATTACATTAACAATTAAAAATCTCCCAATGAAGAAAATCTCTGGACCTGATGTCTTCACTGATGAATTCTACAGAAGAGTAAAAAAAATACTAATTCTCAAACTTTTCAAAAAACTTAAAAGGAACTCCCTAACTCACTCTGCGAAGTCATTATCAAGCTGATGCCAAAGCTAAAGATACTACAAAAAAAAAAGAAAACTACAGAACAAAGTTCCTTATGAACATGGATGTGAAGATTTTTAATAAAATAATAGCAAACTGAATGTAGTAGCATATTAAAAGAATAATTTATCACAATTAAGTGCAGTTTATTCCTGGAATGCAAAGATGGTTCAACATAGCAAAATTGATCAATGTAATACATCACAATAACAGAATGAAGGACAAAAACACATGCTTATATCAACTGACTCAGAAAAAAATTTTGACAAAATTCAATACCTTTTCATGATAAAAACACTCAACAATCTATAAATAAAAGGAAAGTATCTCAACAAAATAAAACCCATATATCAAAAACCCACAGAGAACATCATACTCAATAGTGAAAGATGGAAAGCTTTTACTCTAAGATAGGAACAAGGCAAGGATGCCCACCTTCCCTACTTACTCAAAGTTCTAACCAGCAAGTAGGCAATTAAACAAAAGGCATTTAAATTGGAAAAGAAAAAGTGAAATTGTTTCTGTTCACAAATTATGTAATCTTACATGTAGATAACTCTAAAAATTCCACAAAGAAACTAAATGAATTCAGGCAAGTAGCAAGATTCAAAATCAACACCCCAAATCAGTTGCCTTTCTGTATGCCGATGACAAACTACCTGAAAAGGAAATTACAAAAATAATTCAATTTACAATAGCATAAAAAAAGAATAAAATACTTAGGAATTAACTTAACCAAGAAGGTGAAAGACTTGTGCAATGAAAACAAAATATTGATGAAATAAATTAAAGACACAAATAAATAAAAACACATCCCATGTTCATGGATTGGGAGACTTAACATTATATAAAAGTCTTAGAAGAAAACCAAGGGCAAAAGCTTTATTACACTGAATTTGGCAATGGTCTCTTGAATATCCCACCAAAGGCACAGGCAACAAAATAAAAAATAAATAAACTGGACTTCATAAAAATAAAAAAAAATCTTGTTCATTGAAAGACAATATCAACAGAGTAAAGAGGCAGCATGTAGAATCAGATAAAGTATTTGCAAATCATATATCTGATAACAGTATCAGATAGATGAATCAATTGGGATGAGCAATTAATATTTACACTATATGGAAACTTCTTAAAATTCAACAACAACAAAAATCTGATTAATAAATGAGCAAAGAATATGATATATCTCCAAAGTAGATATACAAATGGCCAATAAGCACATGAAAAGATGTGGAACATCACTAATAATCAGTACAAATCAAAACAACAATGCAATATCATGTAACACTCATTAGGATAACCACTATCAAAAAAGAGAGAAAGAGAGAGCAAAAATAACAACTGTTGGTGAAAGTGTGAAGAAGTTAGAATGTTTGCACACTGTTGGTGGGAATGTAAAATAGTACAGCCACTGTAGAAAAGAGTATGTCAGTTCCCCAAAACATTAAAAATAGAATAGCCATAAGATCCAGTGGTTTCACTTCTGAGTATCTGTCCAAAAGAATTGAAAATAGGATTTTAAAGAGATATTTATGCACCCATGTTCATAGTAGCATTACTCACAATAGCCAAAATATGGAAGCAATTACAATGTCCATTGACAGATGAGTGGATAAGCGAAATGCAGTATACACATACAATGACATACCAGTCAGCCTTAAAAATAAAGGATATTCCAACATATGCTACCACATGGATGAAACTTGGGGACATTATGTTAGGTGAAATAACCTAGTCAAAAGAAGACAAATACTGTATGATTCCACTTTTATGAGATACTTAGAATAGTCAAAATTATACATAGACAAGAGAATGGTGGTTGTAAGGGGCTGGGTAGATAGGAAATGGGAAGTTATTTTTTAATGGCTATGGAGGATCAGTTTACAAAATGCAGAGTTATGGAGATGAGTGGTGATGATTGCACATTATGAATATATTGATTTAATACCACTGAATTATACACTTAAAAATGGTTATGATGGTGAATTTTATGTACATATATTTTAATACAATTTTAAAAGTTGTAAAAAAAAGTTCTAGGCAGTAGAATTCTGTAATATGGCCCATGTTTTAGATAGATCATTAATCAGCTTTGTGAAGAAAGTATTTAAGACAAGTAGGCTAGGTTAGGAGCCAGCATACCAGTCAGGAGATTTTTAGGGTAATTAGAGGAAGAGGCCCATTATATTAGGTCATGGAAGCTGAGATAAATAAGAGGGATCTATATTGTTCTTACGGTTCCTGACTCAACCTTGGGGAGATTTTTTTCATGTCATTTGTCCTCCATGGTCATATCTGAAATACATTTTTGGAATATATCTCCTTTAAGTGGCTGCACAGCTTTAGCAGCTTCTTCCTTCTGGTGACTGTTTGGTGGTACAATAATAATCTCACAGTAACAAGATTTGGTTATTTTGACACCCTAATTCCTCCCAAAATTAAAAAAAATATATATTATTATTTGTCTCACAACCGTTTAATTGTAGCAATAGTTATACCCAAACATTTTTTTCTAGACATATCCTATCCTGCCTTCTTCATTTCCATGCTTCCTTTGCCCTTATCACAATTTTTCTTGACTTTAAAGGTAGGTATTTTGAGGCCATCTAAACTGCAGGAACGGGTGCGAAGGCAATGACTGTAATGCTGAGTTTCTTTATTTTACTAAAAAGTTTTAATAGGACTATGTCCCTCAGAGCCTTTCTCTTTAAATCACGACTAGTTTTATTTATAATCATTTTAAGACTATTTTAGAGCAGTTTTAGGCTGACAGCAACATTGAGAAGTACAGTTTCCCAATAATCCCTACACCCACACATGCACAGCCTCCCTAACTATCAACACCCACCACCAGAATGATACATTTGTTACAATTGATGAAAGCTACATTCATATATCATTATCACTCAAAGTCCACACTTTACATTGGGGTTTGCTCTTGGTGTACCTTTATGGGTTTTGACAAAGGTGTAATGCCATGTTTCCACCACAACAGTATCACACAGAGTAGTTTCACTGCCCTAAAACTCTTCTGTGCTCCACCTATTCCTCCCACCCTTCTTCCTAACATCTGATATTCTCTGATCTTTTTATTCTCTCCGTTGTTGTTGTTTTGTTGTTTTTACCTTTTCCAGAATGTCATATAGTTGGAATCATACAGTATGTAGTTGAATTAGTCCATTTTCACATTGCTATGAAGAAATACCTGATACTGGGTAATTTATAAAGAAAAAAAGCTTTAATGGACTCAGTTCCATGTGACTGGGGAGACCTCACAATTATGGCAGAAGGCAAAAAAGGAGCAAAGGGACATCTTACATGGCAGCAGGCAAGAGAGCGTGTGCAGGGGAACTGCCCCTTTAAAACCATCAGATCTTGTGAGACTTATTCACTATCATGAGACAAGCATGGGAAAATCCCACCCCCGTGATTCAATTACCTCCCACCAGGTCCTTCCCACGACATGTGGGGATCATGGGAATTACAATTCAAGATGAGTTATGGGTAGGGACACAGACAAAAAATATCATTCTGCCCCAGCCCCTCCCAAGTCACATGTCCTACATTTCAAAATTAGTTATGCCTTCCCAACAGTCCCCCAAAATCTTAACTTATTTCAGCATTAACTCAGAAGTCCACAATCCAAAGTCTCATCTGAGACAAGGCAAATCCCTTCTGCCTATGAACCTGTAAAATAAAAAGCAAGTTCGTTACTTCCTAGATACAATGGGGGTACAGGCATTGGGTAAATATGCCCATTCCAAATGGGAGAAATTGGCCAAAACAAAGGGTCTACAGGCACCAAGCAAGTCTGAAATCCAGGAAGGCAGTCAAATGTTAAAGCTTCAAAATGATCTCCTTGGACTTCAGGTATCACATCCAGGTCACACTGATGTAAGATGTGGGTTCCCATGATCTTGGCCAGCTCTGCCCCTGTGGCTTTGGAGGGTACAGGTCCCTTCCTGGTTGCCTTCACAAGCTGTTGGTGGATCTACCATTCTGGGGTCTGGAGGACAGTGGCCTTCCTCTCACAGCTCCAATAGGCAATACTCCAGTGGGGACTCTGTGGGGGCTCCCACCCCACTTTTCCCTTCCACACTGCCCTAGCTGAGGTTCTCCATGAGGGCCCCACCCCTGCAACAAACTTCTGCCTGGATATCTAGACATTTCCATACATCATCTGAAATCTAGGCAGAGGTTTCCAAACATCAATTCTTGACTTCTGTAAACATGCAGGCCCAATAGCATGTGTAAACTGCCGAGGTTTGGGGCTTGCACCCTCTGAAGCAATGGACTGAGCTACACCTTGGCTCCTTTTAGCCACAGCTGGAGTGGCTGAGAATCCAAGGCACCAAGTCTCTAGGCTGCACACAGCAAGGGGGCCCTGGGCCTAGCCTCCAAAACCATTTTTTCTTCCTAGGCCTCTGGCCTGTGATGGGAGGGGCTGCTGTGAAAGTCTCTGACATGCCCTGGAGACATTTTCCTCATCATTTTGGTGATTAACATTTGACTTCTTGTTACTTATGCAAATTTCTGCAGCCTGCTTGAAGTTTTCCTCAGAAAATGGGTTTTTCTTTTCTATTGCATTGTCAGACTGCAAATTTGCTAAACTTTTACGCTCTGCTTCCCTTTTAAATGTTAAGTTCCAATTCCAAACCATATTTTTGTTAATGAATAAAACTGAATAAGTGCTTTTAAGAGCACCCAAGTCACATTTTGAATGCTTTGCTGCCTAGAAATTTCTTTTGCCAGATACCCTAAATCATCTCTCTCAAATTCAAAATTTCACAGATCTCTAGGACAGGGGCAAAATGCTGTCCATCTCTTTGCTAAAGCATAGCAAGAATCACCTTTGCTCCAGTTACCAATAAGTTCCTCATCTCCATCTGACACCCTGCTCAGCCTGCACTTTTTTGTTGAAACCATTCAACTAGTCTCTAGGAAGCTCCAAACCTTTCCACATCTTCCCATCTTCTTCTGAGACCTCCAAACAGTTCCAACTTCTGCCTGTTACCCAGTTCCAAAATTGCTTCCACGTTTTCAGGTATCTTAATAGCAGTACCCCACTCTACTGGTACCGATTTACTATATTAGTCCTTTCTCATGCTGCTAATAAAGACATACCTGAGAATGGGTAATTTATAAAGAAAAAAAAGCTTTAATGGACTCACAGTTCCACATTGCTGGCAGGCCTCACAATCATGGTGGAAGGTGAAGGAGGAGCAAAGTCGCATCTTACATGGCAGCAGGCAAGACAACGTGTGCAAGGGAACCTCCCTTTATAAAACCATCAGATCTTGTGAGACTCATTCACTATCACAAGAACAGCATGGGAAAAACCTGTCCCCATGATTCAGTTACCTCCCAACAGGTCCCTCCCACAACATGTGAGAATTATGGGAACTTCAATTCAAGATGAGATTTGCGTGGGGACACAGCCAAACCATATCAGTAGCCTTCTAGATTGATGTCTTTCGTTGACTAATGTGCTTTTTAGCCTCCATGTGTTTTCATGACTTGATAGCATTTATTTTCAGTGGTGAATAATATTCCATTGTCTTAATGCATCACAGTTTATTTATCCACTCACCTAGTGAAGAACAGACATCCTGATTGCTTCCCAGTTTTGGCAATTATGAATAAAGCTGTGCTAACATCTGTGTGTACATGTTTTTGTGGGCATAAGTTTTCAACTCATTTCAAGGAGCATGATTGCTGAATTGTATGGTGTGTTTAGTTTAATAAGAAAGTGTCAAATTGTCTTCCAAAGTTTCTGTGCTATTTTTCATTCCTGCCAGCAGTGAATAAGAGTTCTTATTGCTTCACATCCTTGCCAGCATTTGATGTTGTCAGTATTTTGGGTTTTCTTCATTCTGATAGGTGTCTAGAGGTGTCTCATTGATTTAATTTGCAGTTCCTTAATAATGTATGATGTTGAGCATCTTTTCATATGCTTATTTGCCATCTATGTATTTTCTTTGGTGAGGTGCCTGTTCTTTTGCCCATTTTTAAATCAGGTTATTTATTTACATAGTGTTGGGTTTTAAGTGTTCCTTTTATATTTGGGATAAAAGTACTTTTTCGTATCGGTCTTTTGCAAATATTTTCTAAGTCTGTGGTTGTTTTCTCATTCTCTTGACAGTGGTTTCCAAAAACTCAACTGTTTTATTTTGAAGTCCAGCATATCAATTATTTCTTTCATGGGTGGCGCCTTTGTATTATATATTCTCAAAGCCTTTTTAAGTCTTTTTTTTTATTGATTTGGTTCTAGAAGTAGTAAAGTTTTCTTACCTTGAAAGGCTTCATATTTCAGAGCTAGCGTTATCTTTCTCTCTCTCTCTCACTCTCTCTCTCTCTCTCATCATTCATTGCTTAAGAAATGGTTCTCTGTAGTCTGCCTTCATTTCATTCTTCTCATGTCATATTAAACTCAGTAACAATGAACAGATAATACTACTAATCCTATGTCAAGTTTTTTAAAATTACACCATACCACTTAAGTTACCAATTTCTATTTTAGAATAGTAGGCACTGTTATAAATAAATCCTCAAATCTCAGTGGCTTAATAGAAATTTATTTTTGATTCACATACTAGTCAATTATGAGGATTCCTGGTTGGTGTTTAGTCACATGAGAATTATAGATCCCAGTCTACTTTCATTGTGTGGTTCCATTTTCTCAAACAGTTGGGGAAAGTCATAAGAGTTTGTTTAAAAGTCCCTTGGCCCAGAAGTGACTGGTCATTTCTCATTATATTACATTGTCATAAATTATTCTTGTGTTCTCTTCTGGATCCAAGAGAGCTTTGTCTTGGAAATACAGTCCTTGGTTGGGAAGTCTTTCTACATTATGACAGACAGAATATGAATATTTTGTAGGAAACATACGTTATTTGTAGAAAAAAACATAAGAATGGAGGATTTCAGCCAGGAGTAATGTGATGACAGAAAGAATTGAAAGGGCCAAAGAAGAATCCCTAGATCATACCAACATTTAAGGGACTGGCTGAGAATGAGAACCATGGGAAGAAGACTTAGCAGGAATTGATCAGCCAGAGGGCAAAATCTAGGATGCCAGGGGAAGAAAGAGTTTCAATTAAGAAAAAAAAAAAAAAAAAAACGAGAGCTAAATGCAGATATGTATGTTAATAAAGGGGTTCAAAATACTTTGTTGTATTTGGAATTGATAACATATAAAGTGAAATGAGGGATGTGATAGCCAGTTTGCAGAGGGTTGAGGAGTGGACAGGATTTAAATACGGATGTGGAAAAAGGAACTAAAGACTCTTTCTGCCATAGTTTAAATGTATTCCCCAAAGTTCATGTATTGGGAACTTAATTCCCAATGTGTTGAGAGGTGGGACTTTTAGGAGGTAATTAGGTCATGAGGGTTCTGCCCTCGTGAATGAATTAATGTCATTATCATGGGAGTAGATTTGCTATAAAATTGAGTTTGCCCGCAATACTCTCTCATGCTCTCAAGACCTTTCTGCCTTCCACCAGGGATGATGCAGCAAGAAGACCCTGACCACATGCCAGCCCCTTCTTGGACTTCCCAGCCTCTAGGACTGTAAGAAATAAATCTCTATTCCTTATAAATTACCCAGCCTGTGGTATCCTCTTATAGTAGCACAAAGTAGACTAAGACACTTTCTCGTAAGAACTTTGCATCAGCAGAGGAGAAACGATATAAAGAAATACCTAGAAGGGGACACAGATTTAACGTAAGGGATTTACTATTGCTTTTGTTGCAAAAACAAATTTTTTAAAAAAAAAGAAGACTAAGTTTTTGTTGCAAAATATCATTTTGTTTTGGAATTTGAAGAGACTTAACCACGTGGATACACTGAAAAGGGCACATATTTCCTGCCAATATAAACTACGAGGAAGATAACTTTCCTCCTCAGAACTCCTATAGTGTTTAACTGAACCATAAGTGTGGTGTAAGTACCCATATTCTTGACAGGTTTCCACTACTAGACATAAGATCACTGAGGCAGAATCTAGGTCTAATTTATAGTTGCATCTGCAGAGCATCTTAGGAACATTGACGTGTTTACCTTCTGTATATAGAATAGTAACCAAAAATGTTTTTTGTATAAATGTAAGAAATCTTTCACTGTCAAGATTGTATATTTGCTCAAGTGAATATTGTTTCTTGAAAAGATGGGTGATGATTTTTAAGCCTACCAACTTTTCTGCTCCATAATTTTCTCCCCTTCTTTTTACATTCTCACTCATTTTTTTCTGTTGTACTGCTAGACAATAGAGGCAGGCATCATAATTATAATAAATGTAACACGATCTACTTCATAAGGAAACATTATTTGTGATTAATATAATAAGATTAAAGACTCAGAAACAACCCTGTGGAGCTATCCAACCTCCTTTGCTGTGACAGTTACATAATATATCAATCATATCTGTAATACATTGGTCTCTTTGGTGGGTGAAATCTCTATTCGCCTTTGTTAAATTGTTAATGGCTTTGAAGGTTTGCTACCTGCTTTTTCCTTAATTTTTTTTTTTTTTTTGCAGTTTGTTTAGAACTTTTTATTTTCCTAAATTGACAAATTTATATAAATTTTACTTATGAACAATAGTCCCCCTTAAAAGCAATTCACATCTAGACATCTAGTACATTCCTAGATTTAATGTACTCTTTAGGTCTAATCTTACCTACTCACTCAATAGTTATAAATTAAAATATAATACAGCTTTGACTTCTAGACTAAATCTGACAGCTGAGATTTAATTTGCCATTATGACCTCTTAGTTGTAAAACAGAAACTAGATCTATAGCTCACCTTATTAAAACATGGCCATCTATCAGTGCCTAATTTAATCCCTACTTTTTCCAAGAAATTTACAAAAACTCATTTTTGTCTATAAATTCATAGTTTTTACTTTCATTATCCCTTTTATCATTTAACTTTTCATATGGGTCTTTCTCTTGAAGATCAGTGACTATGCATTATGCTTCTTTGAATGTTTGAACATAATAGATTTTCAATGGAAGAATGAAATGTATTAATGATAAATAATCTCAACTACAGGGCAAAATGTCTTCATAATAAGTGATTGAGATAACAAAGGAATCACAGGGTTCATTATGCCAGATCATGAATGAGGGAGAAATTATGTGGAATGCTTATTAACAACAGCTGATTCTCAGAAAAGGAAAAACTAAATTAGGAGACCGAGCATTGCTGTAAGGTAGAAGAGAGTCCCCTTCACAAATGCCTGAGAAGAAAGTGTTAAGAGGACAAATTGACCCACTGTGGCAAGTGCTGGTGAGCAGTCAAATGATAATTACGTTTGACAAGACAAGGATCACCACGGAACTGGATGAGAGCTATTTCAGTTGAGTGTTGCATCCCAGGATCTGCATGTTTAACAAGAACCGCAGATAATTTGTATGCAGAATGACTTCATATCACACCAAGACACTAATATTATCTTAAACTACTTCTACAAACCTGAATGGGGGAAAACTTGAAACTAAACACAAAGTCAATTGACAAGATTCTTCTCTCTAAATAGATTGTCTATTTAGATTATTATAGATTATTGTATTAAAATACTCTTATTGTAGTTGAAAGTAACCAAATATCTACATGTTTTATGTATTAATAACAGGAACTTCAAATAAAACATTAGTAATAAATATTCTAAGTTGAAGAATGTTGCTGTCTGTACTCATCTCATGAACACAAGATATTAGGAAATTTTTATTTCTGTTGAACAAAAGAATTATACTAAGGTGAAACCTTCCCATTATGTTTTCCAGATAAGACAGAGAATCAAATATTTTAAGCATGACAATAGAAGGAAGTGCTAAGTGTATGCATGAGAATGGCTCTCCAAAGGATAAACATTACATCAGGGAAACATTATAGGAAGAACATTTTATATGGATCTCACAGCACTGAAATTATGAATGTTTCCCACCAGAAATTATGTTGGAAAGGTTATGTTTTACAAAGATTTAATTCAAACATAAGGAAATTAAAATAATGTAACCTGAAGAAATGTTTGTAATATTTATTTGATATTTTCCACAGGAAATGAAGACTCAGTAATAATTAAATACAAACAACATCTACTGAAACAGGCTTATGAATGGTTGTGTGGAAAAACAAATTCAGAATTGGAAACTTCCTGCTCTCAGTTCTATTTTTGAGAATAATAATAGAATAAAAGCATAACATGAGACTATTACTTAGAAAAGATAATTGTGTTTGTAAGTGTGTGCATTCACACAGATCACAGAGAGACATACTGTGTAGGAATAATTTTCATTATGGTAATGAAAGGTAATGGGTTCAAGAGAGTTGGGTGGAAATTAATAACCCTCAGGGGGTTCTAATTGTTATTTTCCATCTTTATGAACCTCTTTCTGAAGCCCAATAAATAGTTGATGAATCATTCAGTAGCTAAGGAAAAAAAAAACTATATTAATCACTGTATTTTGGGCAGAGTTAGGCTTTTATTATGACACTGAATGTTGCCTGGTGTCCAGAAAGCAGTCCCCGAAGCAGTTTTAATAAATGCTACTGTTGGAAGTATATATATTTTCAACAGACTGAAGTGTGATTTCTAAACACTTAAAAGGAAAGCAGACATAAAAACAGAAGATTGAGAAAGACATCCTAGTATACTTGAAAACTACTAAATTGATAAATATTTAAAGAGTTCATGAAAATGTAAGGAATGCAATTATTTAACAATATATACTGACAATTTGATATCCAAATTAATTTAAAGAGCTGAACATCACAATTCCCAAATCAAGCATTGTGTAGTTTCCAAAAGGTAGCACTCATTCACTCATCTTCTTCCTTCTCAATATTGAAAATCTCACATTTTGGTTGTAATATATTTTCCAATAATTTGTTGTATTATTTCCCAGAAACCCAAGTCAATTTAACAGGGTAAAAAAATCATACTTCCTGGTATTTCACTTGAACATCTCATGAACATTCTCTTTCCCAAAGCCTGCCCAAAAGACAAAAGTGGTTCTCCATGGCAACAATCAACCTGTAAGGAAGAATTTATAGAGGAAGGGAAACACTATTTGTAAGTCATGTAGTTGGGAATAAGAACAAGGATTGGTTGGAAAAAGGACAATAAATTTTCTCACCTCACCAAGTCCACTCCACTTCAAAGAAATCTCAGGCAAAACAAGAACTTCACGAATTAATACAGCAAATATATAGTGCTAATCTCTGAGTTCCATGGAGCCAAGGCAACCAGGCCTTGAAAGTCTCTCCAATTTATGGAGATAGAGTCACCATAATTGGTGAGAATATCCCACCAAGTAACCCAGGAACTGAACTTTTCAAGGTTCACGTCAGGGTTTCCCATCCACGAAGGCCCCGTTTGTCTTGTGTTTGGATTTAGACGTTTGGATCTTTGGAATGAAATTTTATTACCTGGGTGAAATTCTTTCAGAACCCTCAACCATAATCCTATCAGACTTCTCTCAAAAGTATATTTTCATTTATGAGAGCAAAATAACATTCTGATATGGGAGTATACCTCAGAGAAGCAGTGATTAGATGAGGGAGGAAGTCACAAGAAGGAAGAGGATGTTGTTAGCATGTTCAGACTTCCCCCATTTGTGTGAGGCCATTAATATGTATTTGGTAATTAATGAATACCTAATCCTTGCAAACTGCAATATCCTAGCTGTGCACATAGATATTTTTTAAACCTTATCCATTTTTTAAAAGCCACTTTATTTTTTAGAGCAGTTTTATGTTCAGATCAATATTGAGAAGAAAGCACTGAGAGTTCCCATGTGCCTCTTACCCCAACACAGGCACAGCCTCCCCAAATATCAATGCCCCCCACCAGAGTGGTACATTTGCTATAAATGATAAACATTCGTACATCATTATCACCCAAAGCTCATACTTATATTAGGGTTTACTCTTGGTGCTGTACATGTATGGGTTTTGACAAAGGTGTAATTCTGTGTATTCACTATTAGAGTACCACACAGAATAGTTTCACTGCCCTAAAAATCTTCTGTGAATATGCTCCGCATATTCATCTACCCTCCTTCCTAACCTCTGGCAACCTCTGATCTTTCTGCTGTCCCCAGAGTTTTGCCTTTCCCAGAATGTCACACAGATGGAGTCATATAGAATGTAGCCTTCTAGATTGGCTTCTTTCACTTACTATAATAACATACTTTTAAGATTCCTTCATGTCTTTTCATGGCTTGATAGTGCCTTATTTTCAGTGCTGAATAACATTCCACTTTCTGGATGTACCACAGTTTATCTGCTCACTTAGTGAAGACAGACAGCTTGTTTGCTTCCAAGTTTTGGCAATTATGAATAAAGCTGCTGTAAATATTGGTGTGCAAGTGTTTTTGTGGACAAAAGTTTTCAATTCATTTCAAACAACATGGTTACTGAGTTGTATGATGTGCTTAGTTTTCTAAGAAACTTGCTCAATATCATATAATATTAAGCTACTTTTTCATGTACTTATTTGACATCTGTACATCTTCTTTGGTAAGGTATCTGTTCAGATCCTTGGCCTATTTTTTTAATCAAGTTGTTCATTCTCTTACTGTTGAGTATTGCATAGATTTTCAGCCTCTTATAACATGTGCATCCTCAAGTTTTGGGAGGGCTCACAAAACGTCTAATGTACATCCATAAAATTTTCTTGGGCACAGCTGGTTGTCATTGTTAAGTCAGGAATCTCTAGCAACACATATCAAACCCCTAGTATAACCAAATTCATGTTTGGCTGCTCGCCACTCAAAACTCTGAATACATAACAGGTGAGGTATGGTGAAAGGAAAGCAGCTTTATTTAAATGCCAGTAGTTGAGGAGATGGCCAGCCTCAAGCAGCAAAGAAACAATCTCAAATTTTTAGGCTGAGTGAAGGGGCTTAAAAACGGAAACTTGGCATAGGAAACGTGTAAGAGTGGTGCAGGATACAGGTCTGCATGCCTTGTTATGATGGCTATCTGGAGATATTGTCCACCTGGAGTGCAGGCTGGCACCGTCTCGACAATGACTAGTTTGTAGATTACCCGCCTTGAGCTGGGTCTCCATGCCTGGTTTGATTCAAGATTAGTCCCTGGGATTTCTAAGCAAGCTCATAATTAGATAAGCTAGCATAGTGCATGGGAGTGTCTGCTGGGAAAGAGAGGGAAACAAAGTTTCAAAGCACAGTTTAAGGCTACATTCTGAGATTAGAGAAGAAAAGTCCAAAATGCATTTTAAAGCTACGCTACTCTGTTACACAAAGAGGGGTCCCTCAGTATCAAATCACCATCTACCATAGAGAGAGAACTGGGATTTACTAGTTTTATTCCTACCTGGCATCTTGCAGAGTTACTACTCTCAGCCCAGCCAAGGCTTGCCAATTGGCCTGAGTCACCGTCATTGAGACTTCCACAGCGTCAGTGCTGTAGAGTTGCCTATGGTGCCACCTAAAAGTGAGTGAAAGCAACAATCTTTCCTCCATGTGATGTGCAGTTAGAGGGAGTCCCACTGTTGGGAAGCTTAGGCCCCAAAGTCAAGAGTTTAGTAAAGCACCATAGTCAATTCACACACATGACATTATTTTCCCCCGACCTGTGCCAAGGTGGTTATGCTATCAGCTTCAGGTTCAAATTGTTGTCTCATCCCATACAGCCTCTGGTGTCAAATGTGCCTTTTCTCCTTTTGAAAATTCACCCTCAATGGTCTCATCATCATTCCCTGTAATCCAGCCTCCACCTACCAGGTACGTTTAATATGTCAGAAATCGAGTCATAGACAGGGTTCAAGTTATTTTCCCTGTAAGAGACTACTGAGTGTGCCTGTCTCAAAAAGTCTGAAAATGTTCATACATAGTTTTTCTCCATCCTTAAGGAAGCATAATTTTCTCCAAATTCAAGATGATACAAAATTGATTTTTTATGCCTGGGAATGTCAAATTGCTGATGCTGCTAGAGGTAAATGATTGATTCAAATATTCACAGGTGACAAGATTGCCAGCAAACAGTAAGATTCCATATTTCTAGAGAAACAAAACAATGACTAGAACAAAACCATCAGTTTCAAATGGATGAGTGCTTCTCTGTGAATGCCAGGCCAAAGAGCAAGAGTGGTAGCAAACCTGGTTCAATGGTTTGTGCTATTCCACATCTGCCTGTCCTGATGGAGAAGGGGTCCCCTTCTTTACCCCTCACAAAGGCTCTGTATGGGATAATGTAACCTCACCCAGGCTCATTAGACAAACATCCAAAGCAACTCAAATCTCACTAGGAATAGTGAAACTTGTGCTAGAAATAAAAACAAAAGCCAGAGTCAGAGAGTTTTTTGTTTGTTTTTCTGCTAAAGACAAATCAATTCCTGTCATGGATTTTCATCTGATATATTATTTGAAACAAAATAATTTATATGCAAAGATAGAAACAGAAGAATAAAGTATCATTTCCAATTAAATATGATTGTGCTGCCTGATTTATTTTTTCAAAGTGAGAGAAATACAATGAGTTATAACAAGCTTTATTATAGCTTCAAATATAACCAAGCTAAAAATGACTTTGATTTTGTGTGACTGTGATTTTCTTCAGAAAGTTGAAATAGACACGGTATGTTCTAAGGTTACCATGTTAGTTTTTAACGCAATATGTTACACTGTATCAATACAAAATTTTTTAGATCAAGAATATATCAAATTTTCTTCTCTAAGGTTTTTGAAATCTAAAGTGTTGGCAGAAATCTTCTAACTCTGAGGTTAGAACTAATCTTATTAAAATGGTTTTCTATACACAATGGGAAGCTACTGAAGGGTTTTAAGTAAAATCAGATCTGTGTTTGAAAAGCTCTCTCTGGGCCAGGTGCAGTGGCTTACGCCTATAATCCCAGCACTTTGGGAGGCTGAGGTGGGTGGATTGCTTGAGCCCAGGAGTTTGAGACCAATCTGGGCAAGATGGCAAAACCCATCTCTACAAAAAACACAAAAATTAGCCAAGTTTGGTGGTGTGTGCCTGTAGTTCCAGCTACTCGGGAGGCTGAGTTGGGAGGATCACTTGAGTCCAGGAGCTGGAGCTTGCAGTGAGCCGAGATGGCACCACTGTACTCCAGGCTGGGCAACAGAGTGAGACCCCATCTCAAAAAAAAAAAAAGAAAAGAAAAGAAAAGAAAAGAAAAAATAAAAAAAAGAAAAGCTCTATCTGGATGTGAGATCCCTTTGGAGGGAGCTTTTGGAGGGAGTGCAAGCTCCCTCTGTAATGATGTAGAGCACAGTGTAAACTGGGGATATATCTCTTGCCAGTGGCTGAGTTAGGAGGCTATTACAGTGGTCAGATTATTGTGAAGTCTTGGAGATGGAAACATGTGGACAGCTTTGAGAATGAATAGGAGGTAACACTGAGAAGACTTCATTAATGGTTAGATATAGGGGCCAAGGGAGGGAGATGTCAAGGGTGACTCCTGGATTTCTAGCTTGCCCAACTTGGTATTGCTGGTACCTTCAGTAACAGAGGGAGGAATACAGGAACAAAACCACACCAGGAGTTGGGGAGAGCATGTTTACTTCTGGATGTAGCAATTTTGAAAAGGCTTTGAGACTTCCAAGATGTGATGTCAAGCAGACAATTGAACATATGGGTTGGGAACGCAGAGCTGGAGGTGTCAAAGTGTGCAGAGGTGTTAGATGAGACAATTGACACCATGGTTGGGGATGAGCTGGCCTAAGGAGGGAGCATAAAGTGGAAGAGGAGAGGCCTTAGGGCAAATATTTCTGTGGCTGGGTCAGCAAAGGAGATAGAAAGAGAGTCATAAGCTAGATAGCACATGGAGAACCAATAAAGGGACATGTTATGGAAAATGAGTGATTCAAGATGTGTGGAATGGGCAACCATGTGCAGAGGTGCTGAGAAGTCAATGAGAGTAGATTACCTCCAAGTGTTCAAAGTTAATGATGAAGCCTGGCTGTACAACCTTGTATGCAGATTATTATTATTATTTGTCCACAAGCCTTAAGTTAAAGTCCCAGGAACGGATTTGATAGGTCAAAAAGGGAAAATATTTGCTGATCAACATTTTAAAGGGCAAAAGATAATAGATGATTACTCCCTGACCCCCCAGAGCTTAAGTGAGCCTCAGGGCATGCCATCTAACATGTCATTCCAAACAAATTCCAACCAGGCAGGTCTTCTTTGCCTACCATATATGTACTTTTATTTCCCTCTTTCTTTTTCTGTCTCTCTCCTTTATATTTTTTAAATCATTTCTATTCACTTGAAGACTGCTTTCATTTCAATGTTTTAGAAGTTTCAACTTATTTAAATGATAGGTTTTGACAGCAAGATGAAATGTTACATATCCCTTAGCCTTGCTTTTATAAGCAACTTTTCTTCAGTCTAATAAGTGCAGAGAATTATAGATAAGTTAGCTCAGGATATAGAAAGTGCCTATTAATCTGCTGCTTCCAAACAAAAATGACCAGCCAAGAACAAAATACAATTGATATACGTCTCTGATCTTTAAATTGCCTAATGAACAAAATGTATTAATGTATTTGAAGTGTCAGAATTCCACTTGAGGCCTGGCTGGTTCTTACGGTTCCTCATATGATCAAAAGGAGAGAGTCGCCCTATCTGGCATTTCAAAAACCCATCTATGCAGAGTCACTCCTCAGCAGAAGCAATTTATATCTGAATTTTCTCCTGCCCTCATACATTGTGGTGTCTGAGAGGAAGAGGGAAGGGAGATGGTGAATCTTTTTCTAATGTGATTGTTTGCAATGGCTTTTGGCTGTGAGTTGCATGCATTTCACTCTTTTGAATGACCTCCCTGCTCTCTGATTCTTATGGCATTGACTAATACTACACACCAAGCAAGACTGCCAACTGATTGGCACAATTTGCAGTTTTCATGGCTCACTTGGTAGACTTGCATAGATGTAACTGGCCTGCCTCTTCCTTCTGCCAATTAAACTGTGCACTCAAGTGTCATCACTCAATACCACTGACAAGGGCAAATGGTACCAGGTTAGCTCTGTGCAGAGACATTCACCATAGAATGATTAGTTTGTACCTTTTATTCCCTGAGGGTCCAAAATCAAAATAGCAAAAAGATAAAGAGGACTATTTCTCCACTGTCTAGGAAACACACAATGAAAGTAAATCTGCCAAATGCTAATCACATAACTTACGCCTGAACTACCTGCATAACAGCTCAAATCTGTGCTCCTCCTTTATCCTCTCTGCCTTCTCGCCTATTCAGACATCACCTCCTTCATGTAGTGTGTTCTGATCTTTAAAGAGTTGTAGAGAGGACTGAAGAAAATAAAATTGAAACATGAAGCACAGCACCTAGCATATGGTACAAGTTTAATTAATGGAAGTAGCTCCAGTAGCAGTAGCAAACCTGCCCATTGGATTTTTGTTGTTGCTGTTTGTCTTTGTCACTCAGCCTGCCGCAACCCATGGGTACAGAATTCCACATTCCATACTCCATGATCCCCTCATAAGCGATCCAGGTGAAATTTACTACTGGTTGCTTCTTCCTCGGTCATTAATTCATTTATACATCCACTCATTCATTTCATCTCTAGGTATTTCTTAAGCACCACGATGTGCCAGGCATTGAACCACAATCACCAAGGGAACAGTGGTAAACAAGGCAGATATCATATCCCTCTCCTGATAGAGCTTTTATTCTTGTGGAGCAAATCACAAGCCAAAATAAATAAATAAAATAATTGCCAGAGCAGGAAGACAAGAAGCTACTTTTCACAAGACAGTCAAGAAAAGACTTCTTTAGGGGGACAGTTTTAATCCTACACACCTGCAGAAGAGCTGAAATTAGAATGGAACTTTCAACCTAAATACATGACAGGAAGAAAGCTATGTATTTTCATGTAGAAGAACAGTTTAGGAGCAGGGGGATCCCAGTTTCCTATAATCAGCTTCTCTCTCAGTTTATTTGAATATGCGCTAATAACAGAAACTGTTATAAAAATGATACGGTTTAGCAAATTTGACGCCCCCCACCCCCCAACAAAAGTATACATTTCAAATGATGAAAAGGCACAGTTTTAGATATTGGTTTGTTAAAGAAACTGGAAAATTCGCTTAACTTTTCTGGGCCTCAAATCTTTCTAAAGATAGTCAAGGTCATAAAAATACTGACCACATCAAGTCCTGGAGTTATTATAAGTGTGACCATGGCACATTAATACAAAATGTGTAATAATAAACTTTTAAAACATTTCATGAGAAATATTTAGTCTGGCGGCGATGGCAATAAACTTTAAAATATAAAAGTGTCAATGACTAAAAGAGTCTCAGAGAGATTTTAGTTTATTGTTACTTCTGATTCAATCAAAATGGAAACGCGAGTTATGCTGTAATCGTGTATCAATGCAATCTTACACTCTCCCCCAGTGAAGAGGAAGCAGAAAGAAGGAAATGAGTTGGCACCCATTTGTTGGCCACCAGAGCTTTCTTCAAGAATACATGTTGGGAAGCTTTGGATGCACAGCAAAATCAAGACATACAAGTAGAAAAAAAATGTGGTTGTCAATATACACATTGCTTCAATGCTATTCACATTACTTGTAATCATTGATATTAGGGAAAAGTGAAACAAAGAAAGAACAAACACAGTTCCTGACTGCTTGCTGGTCATTGTCAACCACCTTAATGAATTTTCTGGCTTGCCTTTCTTTTATCATGTCATATGTGGCTGGTCAAGAGGTTAACCTGTAACACAAGGTTTAATTAAGATCAAGTAATTAGGTTTTTCTTTCCTATGACAAGGAATATTTATAATACAATTACCTAATGAGAACAGGCAAATGCTGCTGAATTCTAATTGATAAATGCCCAGGAGTACACGCAAACACTAAAGACCATCTGCCCTGAATTTTGAGTGACTACCAATTTTAAGGCTACACTACAACCAAATCAATTCAGAGCATTCTAGTTTCTCATTTAAAGAACTTCCATCTCCACTATCTGGGTACCTTATTTATTTCAGCTGTATAAGCTGATACTATCACAAGAATTCACATGCTTTAATAATCTGCTTTTAAAAGCTGGTGAAATATTAAATATCTCCTAGCACTGATCAGTATAATTTGTCAAATTTTTAAATGGAGCAAGTCGCTAAGAAGTGTGTAAGCAAGTCCAAAAGGTACAAGACTGGATTCAGTAATAGAAATAACAACAAAAGTAAAACAAAGCAGTTTTGGGAAACAGCCAGATTCCAGTCTTAGGTCTGGAGTTACGATGTCTTGGGCAAGTAACTCAAACTATCTCTATTATTTGTAAAATAGAAATAACCAGCTCAACTTTTAGATTTGTTGGGAGCTTTGCTGAAAGTCTGTTGTCCTACGGTTTGGCATGTGATAAAAATGCGCAATCAATATCAGTCAGTATCTATCTCCCCAGGCTGGCCAGCCAGACCTCATTGTGCAATCTGCCCTGGCTTCTGAATCCTCGATTAATCACATTGGCTGACTCCCTGTGCTGCAGCCATGGTTCCGAGATGAGAATGGTCACAGGAAGGCAATGGTTTGGCACACTTTTTTCCCTGTTCAAAATTCAAAATTGTTAAAGGAAAGGAAAGCCCCGTCTTTATAATCACAGCAAAACAGAGAACTGAAAACTAAATGAGCCAAAGACTAACATCACATTTTATGCCTGATTTACTGAAGTAATTACTCACATCTATCCTTACTTTGGCCGTGACTCTTAAATTTACCTCTACCGTCTAAGAATCACAACTCTTCAGTTTGTTCAGTAGACACAAGTCCCAGGCTTAGGGGAGTTCAGGAATTAGTATTAAGGTTCTGAGTGAAAGTTCTCCATAGAAATCATTTCCTGACATAAATGTCCTCCACTAGAACACTCTGTAATTTTACACACGTGAAATTTCTCTGTTTCAAAAATAATAATACCAAGCATCTATAGGAGAGTAAATTGATACCAACATCAAAATGTAAACATGGAAGGTAAGAGAATTTTATAAGATCTGCTTTTTACATTTTCGTTTCATATTCTATAAAAAGAGTACAACATAAGCAAAATGGTTGTCTAAATCTAACTGCAGACATAGTTTTAAGTGTTTCAACTGCAGTAATACTCCAAGATCCTCTCTCATAGTTTATAACAGCATTCAAATTCTACTCCAGACATTTACCCTTTCCATATGTTCCTAGCAGGAAACGTGCTTGAAAACAGAAATTCAGAGAGACATATGATACTCAATAATATAAAACATTTTCTAGGGGAACAAAAGGGACACTCTAACGAAAATACTTGTTGGATATTGGTTTTACTCAAATATTATCCAAGTATCATTCCTTTGGTAACCATTGTTTTGCATCTCAGAATTTGTTTTTTTCTGAGATTTTTTGAATGCTCTTGTATTAAGATTTTTTATAGCAAGTTATTATTTTAAGTCTTATTTTCAAATCTTCTCTAACTAAAATGTATAGCTAAAGCCACTCCACAAATGAAAATTCCCCCTTCCTTTTGTAAAACTGTAGGCATTCTTTGATACAATAGCACAATTGTTTGAGCTCCAGTGCAACAAATTTGAGACCCTGATGAAGTCAACAGAAATTTACAACGTGTCACCTCACTTAAAAGATCAAAACATAATAGACTGAAGAATATCCACCAAATGATTATTAAATATTTTTGACAGTTTGAATTTTAATTTTGGGACTATCAGTGACAGTTAGTTTCTGAAAAATCCTGTCACCAATTTCTCTAAGGGTATAAAAGTATTGCCACTGAAGATCTTTCTACAGCATAGATGGGTGAGTGAGGGATGTATAGTGAATGTGGGCTGAAACTTTGGATTATATAATCAGATGAGAAGAATTTAAAATGCCTGCATCAGAAAATAATGCAACAGCAAAGAGAAGTGTAGTTCATTGAAAACTCTCTTCATGAGATACAATGTCTTTCTCTTCCTGCCTTTCAAATGAAAAAAATCTTTTAGATATAACTTATTTCATTTTCTACAATATTCTTGAAGTTTTGCCAATAAAAGAGATTTTCTTATACCGAAGGAACATTTAAATACAACCAGGATAAGGATTGCAAGCACATGGAAGGCATAATGCCCCTCATCAATACACCATGAGCAGTCATTGCAATAGATGTTGATACTCTTGGTCAGTGCAATGGTAAATCTTGTGTGTCAACTTGACTGGACTAGGGTGCCCAGCTGTTTAGTAAAACAACACCCAAGTTGTTCTGAAGACTGTATTTAAATGTGATTGACATCTACAATCAGTAAATCAGTTTGAGTAAAATGGATTACCCTCCATAGTATGAGTGGGTATCATCCAATCAGCTGAAAGCTTTAAGAACAAAGAATGAGGTTTCTGGAAAAGAAGCATTTCTATCTCAAGGCTGCAATATAGAAGCTCTGCCTGAGTCTCTCACCTGCTAGACTGCCCTGCAGATTTCAGACTCAAGACTGCATGCAATTAACTTTTACCTGAATTTCCAGCCTGCCAGCTTGCCCTGAAGATTTCAAACTTGCCAGGCACCACATTCACATGAGCCAATTCCCTAAAATCAATCTCTTTGTACTTATATATTATTTACATATACAAATGATATCCTATTGGTTCTGAAGAACTCTGACTTCTGACTAATATACCCAGTAGGCCCAGGCATGGCCTTTTCTCCACACTTATTCCAGCAGCCACTACTGGTCAATTAGAGGTGACATACCCAGTTAAATCTATTTTCCATTTCCATAGTAGAATATCTGGACATTTAAGAAAATAGCATATGGACATTTAGGTGCACATGTACCCTAAAACTTAAAGTATAATAATAATAAAATTAAGAAAAAAGAAAATAGCATATGGAATACATGTATAAAGTAAAAATTCCTTTTGTAATGTGTTTAATTAACTTTGTCTTTATTTATTTATTTATTTATTTATTTTTTTGAGATGGAGTTTCACCCTTGTTGCCCAGGCTGGAATGCAACGGCACGATCTCAGTTCACTGCAACCTCCACCTACTGGGTTCAAGCAATTCTCCTGCCTCAGCCTCCTGAGTAGCTGGGATTGCTGGTGTGCACCACCCAGCTAATTTTTGTAATTTTATTAGAGACAGGGTTTCACCACTTTGGCCAGGCTGGTCTCAAACTCCTGACCTCAGGTGATCCACCCACCTCAGCCTCTCAAAGTGCTGGAATTACAGGCGTGAGCCACCACGCCAGCCACCATTGTCTTTTATATTTTAGTTGTTATGTAATCAGCTTGCTTAAATCAAAATATACTTCATTTCACAGCTCTTCATTATTCATATTGTAGAACAGTTTTCCACAGCCTACCAAAAATAATAAAAAGCACAGAGATGTGTTAACATCAAACTTTACATCATCTTAAGATGAGTTTTCACCTTTCTCAACTTTCTCCCTAAATAATCTTACCCACTTTCTTAAAGTCAGAGTTAAGATGAAGATACAAAAATTGTCAAAGGGCCTTAGTCATAGAACCTACCCCACCTCCAAAAGCGTTCACCAGCTTCTCCTGCCCAACCATTTTCTCTGAGTCCTAGATCCATTGTATCCAACTATTCATCCCTGCTGCTACCCACTCCCCCACCTGTCTGTCTCCCACATTCCTGTAAATATATACTACTTCATTGCTTATGTCAGGTATTTAAGTCATCCTTGATTCCTCTTTTCTTTTACTCCCATGTCCGAATACCACCACATAACATTTTTCCTACCTCAAAGGCAAATCTCATTTTGTCCTCTACTCCCCATTTCCTCTGTTATCATTCAGGTCCTCGATGCCGGTATTTCTGACTTGGACTCTTGCAACTGCTTCTTTGTGGTCTCCTCTTCCATTCTTCCCCTCACAATTCATTCCTCACATTGCATGAAAAGTTCCTATTGTGGAAACTGGATTATGTTACAAAGTTGATTAACCATTCAAAGGCTTCTCATTACACTCAGAGTAGAGCCCATGTGACTCATCCCCTCCCTCACCATCATCACTTCATGCCATTTGCCCTCTGCTCAGTGTCTGAGGCACACTGTTCCCCCATTGCCACATCTAGTTTTTAAAATAAGCTCTTCCTCACCTCACAGCTTTATTTCATGCTGGTCCCACTTCCTGAAAGCTTTCTCCATGCATACATCCTGAGTCCTTTACTGTCACTTGACCCAAGGGTCAAGATGCTGTTCACCAACATCTCATCTCAATCAGTCGTTTTCTGAGATGGTGTTTTCTAACAAACTTCCTTGCTTGGTGTATTATGATTTGTAAGTATCTTGTTTATTTGTCTGCTTACCAGTTTTTAGTTTCCTACCTCTGCTAGAATGTAAGTGCTGGTAGTTAATGGTCATGTCTATGATGTTTATTTTTGTGACTATAGAAAAATCCCAATTCCTTAAACTTAGTAAGCATTCAGTAAATATGTTTCAAAGAAAATATTTCATGTATTCTTAAAAAGAATTCCTTAGCTGCAAGCTCTGTTTTTACTACTCTACATGTCACTAGACTATTAACTCTTTGCTCTGACAAAAACAGTCTGAATTTCATCACAGAACTCTGGGAAAATTAAACAAAATTATTGGAAGAAAACAGAGAATTTTATGTTATATTTAGGAGAGTGAAAGATTTGTTTTAGATTTTCAATAGGTGGATAGATAGACTTATAGACTTAAATGTACATAAAAATATATGTAATTTATATATAAAATGGCATATATTATTGCATATATACATTATTTATATATGGTATATACATATATTTATATATATATAATGGCATTCATATTATACATATATAATGGCACAATGGCACAATAGAACAAATACATAGCTCTTACAACTATAATAATTAAGACCATGCTGAAACATGAGGAAATATTATGACATGATGTTCAGTTAAAAAGCATAATGCAAAATGAATGGTAACTTTGATATAATCACATGTATACAAAATGAATATACATGTATAAAAATGAAGGTCATGAATAAAAATGAAAATGGTTATACTAGGATTTATTATTATGAAGAAAAACCCACTCATGTTTTACATCATCATCCTTTGTATCAAAAGTACAAATAGGGACAAAATGCACAATGAAAACCTTTTACATAACTTTTGCAAAGTTGATCTTAAAAGCTAAATTACATCAGGCTGCAGGTAACAGATATCTCAGTGTTGCTACATTTGCTTTAAGCAGCAATGCATCTGGAGCCATGTAACAAGAGATCATTCTTAAACAAAACTGGAGACAATAGAGCCTTTTTAGGCAAATTAAATTGGTATTTTTTCTATAAATATTTCAGATATTTAGACTTTGCTCTTTTATCTGTTCACAAAGCCAGTATAGCAAGAGAAACAAAATAAAATATAAGACTTTAAGCCTGGATCCCATCACTCAGGACATGAAGATAATAATGTTTATTTCTCTGAAATAAAATTTTTATTTCCCTGAGTTAAAAGGAAAATAATGGTATTTTCATTTGAAATGTATCCAAAGACAATGAACTTATTTTAAGATTCATTATTTAAGTCAATAAACATTACCCTGTGACAGGCACTGTGCCACCCAGTGGGCCACAAATATGGTAAAGTGCCATGTCCACCTTCATTCAAGACCACAGCAGACAGCAAATATTTGTCATGGGTGCCACCCAGGCCTATGGCCCAGGGCAAAGGGGGCACAGGGGAAGGTAATTTGATTCCTTCTGTGAAGAGGCTTTCTGTGGAAGATGACCTGGTACCGGCCTTTGAAGGATGGTGAGAGTTTTTCTTCAAGTATAGAAGAGAGAAGAAAGCAGTCAATACTGAAAACAGGATAACTAAGGTCATGTGAAGAACAGTTTTTAAAATCACCTAATTTTTCTTGACTAGAGAGGAATGCAAAAGATAAAAAAAGTATATTTCCTTTTATTTTATAGACATGGCTGACTTGTCCTTTAATAGAAACAGAGTAGTTCATTTGTTCAGTTATATATACTTCATAATAGGCATTGGATCTAACTTATTAACTTTATTAAAAAATTCATATTCTTTGATTAAAAACCTCCAGGGAAAAATATTAATGGAAGAAGTTATAATATACTTATGCTGAAAGAAAAAATTTACTGGTTATATAATTTTAAAAAATGTTTATATATACATGGCAATTCGTATTCCACCTGCAGGGTGGCAGAAAATTGTGTTTAGAATTACTTTTAAAATTTAATTTCAGCAGATTAATTTTCATATGGGCAATTGATTTCTTTTCCTTTTTAAATGTCAATGCTGTTGATGCTGTTGTTATATAAGACAATAAATGTTAGTTGACAATGTAAGTAATTGTACTACAAAATAGCATCTGCTACAAGGCATTCAAAGCCACCTGCAACAAATCTTCTATATCTAAATTGTAAATACATGCCTTTTATTATGCAAGACTTTCCTTATATAATATGGAAAGCAATGGCCTTTTAATATGATGTCTTGAAATGGACAAAATGAAAGACACATGTGAACTTAGCAGCCATTAACAAATTCACTGAACACTTCAGACATGTACATGTGATTAAAACATGTTTACCTTTTGGAGAAAATATAGAAGAAATGTTACTGCCCAAGTCATGCTCTATTTTTCACTGTGCCTATTGCACGTGGACAGTCTAACGTCAGACGTTCCTCTGAGTCAGGCCAAACTGTGCAAGGGCAAACACCACCACATTCCTAGTCAGTGTTCCATGCTTTAATTCCACAGAGAGATCCTATTTCGTGTGTTTTTCATTTTAAGTTCTGCCTTCTTGAATGCTATTTCCTTTCTTTTGGTTTTCACCAAGGTCAAAGAAATGTCCAGCAAATAAAAAACTGTAAATGTCCAGTGGTGTACTGGAAACCTGCCCATCCAGTGTCCAAACAACCCTAGACTTAAAGTTAATGAGATCACTCAGGACACTACCAAGTTGACATCAAAATTCTAATGGTCAAGAACAAGCACATATTTATTAAAGACATTAACTGTGGTGACTTGAGCCAATGTCTCCTTTTTCGTGCTGTCTCCTGGGGGGTATCTACAGGGGTGATCACCACAGGCATGATCAATCAGTAAACAACATCCAGGTAAAAGGGTCTCTAATTCTCCTCCCTACACATCCTATCATTCCCTGACTATAGAGGATCTCAACATACTAACACTCGCTGAGAGTGTCAAAATAGAACCTCCAAGATTCTCATGCTGAAAATGCCAGATAAAACCTATACAGAACTGTAGTGTGAGCACAAACCCAAAAAGCAATTCCATCCTTCTACATATGGCACCCTCATAAGTAATCTTTTCCTCTTCTCATTTCTCATAAAGCCTTGTAGCATTTCATGGTTAGAGACTGAATATCAGATGTGAATGAATATTGCTTTGCAGAAGCCTTCAGCAAAGTTTGTCAAAATATGCCTTAGGAAAACAAAGCAACCAGTTACCAATTACCAGATGAAGAAATGATTAGGATTCAATTTTCAAAAGAGCTACTCAATTATGCACACTCTTCACTGCCTCGTTATGCACACATGTATGTTGAACAATTAGAATTTTATCAGTAAATTAAAGCTGGACTTACTATGGTAATTACAATACATTAAAGAGCCTCTCTCACCATGAATTTTATAAGTAGGTTTCAAAGATATTCAGAAAAGTGGTTCTTGCATTCTTAAAAGCAAACAATTTATGAAATTTCATTGTAGCAACCTTCAATTTATATAATGAGTCTTCATTTTGGTGTTTTATTATGTTAAATCTCAGCCAAATGCTCCTATGACTAAATTACTTGCTGTATAGCATTTTCCCACATAAAATGTGGAGAAACAGCCTCCTGGAAGTCATTAAAAATGCATTTCTAAGTATATGTTTTTATATAGATGTTCCAGAAAACAATTCAATGTGAAAAATATTGGACTCATTTGCCTTGTTAAAACCAATTGTGTGCTAATAACATGAATGTTTAAAAAAATCCATATTCCACTTCTGTTATCTCTTAATGTTTCTCAATTTTCTAAAATTAATGTATTCATTCAAGAAATATTTTTGAGCACTTATGTCACTGGCACTGTGCAAAGCACAGAAGACATTAATGTGAGTAAGAGATTATAGTCCCTGTGGGGGGGTGAGGGGCAGGATATAATGACAATGATTTAAGATGTGTTTAGTCAGTATATCACTGGGACTTGGTGATTGTTTGAATAGAGACAGGGAGAAAGAGAAGTCAAAGAAGACTTCTAGGTTTTTAGAGTTGATGAGAAGGCATCTGCTGGTGTAAATCTCAAAGCTAGGAAAATGAAACAAAGAACAGATACAGAGGGAAAGAACTAAGATGAAAAGTTGGAGAGTTTGAGGTGCCAGCAAGATATCTAGACATCCACATCTAACAGGCAATTGATATCAGGAGAGTCACCAGGCTAGAGAAACACTTCAGTAAATGAAAGAGACTGCATAGGATGTGTGCATTGAGTGGAAAGAGGGGGTAGAAGGGGTGGGGCCAAACTCTGAGGAACACTAACATTTAAGAGAAAGATGGAGTCAGAGGAATCTGAAAAAGAAACTGAGAACAAGTGGCCAGAAAGAAAGAGTAAGAAGGAATTCCAGCCGTGTATGGTGTCAGGATCTCCATGGGTACAGCATGTACTGAGAAAGAGTAATTAAGAGCCAAGGAAGTCAAGGACTGAGAAATATCCACTGGGTTTACCATTAAGGAACTAAGTCTCACTTTAGGAGGACAGTTTCAGAGGGTTGGGAAATGAAAGGGAAATAAAGGAGACAGTGACCACAGACACTTCTTCCAACATGGACAATAAGAGATGGCAGAGAATGGAGGGGGTCTGGAGTTTTCATTTTAAAGCCCTAGAGGAAGGATTTTAGTTGTATAAGAAGGGTGAGACTGCGACTATTTAGCCACTATTGAAAGGGAGCCTGTGGAAGGGAGGAGATTAGAAATAAGAGCATGAGAGGGTACATTATCAATGACCTCACATTTAAAAAGTAAGAAATACTTCCACCAATAATGTAAATGGAATTTGGTTATAGATAAATAAGAAGTTTTTCTCAAATCTAGTATTACAGTATCTCTGTATAGCAATCACTTCCTGATCAATCATTTACTTACATATATATACTTCCTCCCACAAAGGTCTTGAGGTAGCTAACAACAAAATAATAACAAAAATCAAAAGTATATTACAAAATTGCAAAGTAAATATGGAAACTGGGGCTAAGAAGGATAGAAAAATAATAAAACCAAGTATAATAAATATATAAAAAGCCTTGTATATTTGCTAGTACTGAGTTAAAATCTGGCTCTGAGCCACCTAGCAACCAAAGCAAAGAGAGAAATGCTAAATGGTACAAGGTTTTGTGTCCATAAAATGAAGACAAATGAATGGTCTAGAGGAGACATAGCTTCTTCTTAAATCAAGACCAGAGAGGAATTTTTTCACTGTCCTTTCAAAGATGACACAGTGAGGGAAAAAAATGCCTTCCTTACAATATGTCAACAACTGATAAAGCAACAAATTTCAAACACCTGTTTCTAAAAATGTGCCCCAATACGTCCTAAAAGGAAATGATACCAGATGGCAATTAACTTGAGTTCCAAGAATGCAGAACTCTAACATCTGGTTTGATAAAGGGACTAATTTAGAATATCTTTGAGGAATGGAAAAGCTGCATGCCCTGGCAGTATTCCTTCATAAATATTATTAAATAGCATTTTTCTCAACTAGCATGATAATAAGGTTTATACAGCAGAGAATTAAAGGTTGGATTTTATGGCAAGAACCTTGGTAGCCAATCAGTGTTGAGAGGTAGCAAAAAATGTCCTAACTGGTGGGCACAACATAGAGATAAAAAAATCCAGGAGTTGAGAGTAGTTGAATGTCTTTCTTTCTTTTCCTTGCCTACTTGCTCTGGCTAGGACTTTCAGTACTATGTTGAATAGAAGTGGGGAGAGGCATGCTTACCTTGTTCCTAATCTTTCCATTTTTCACCATTGAGTATGATGTTAGCTGTGGACTTTTCATATATAGATTTTATTATGTTGAGATAAATTTCTTCTATACCTAGTTTGTTTAGTTTCTGTCATAAAAGAATGTTGAATTCTGTCAAATGCTCTTCATCATTTATTGAGATGATTGGGTGATTTTCATCCCTTATTCTATCAATTTGATGTACCATATTTGTTTATTTGCATATGTCGAACCATCTTTAGATCCCAAATATAAATCCCACTGGATCATGGTGTGTGACCCTTTCAACGAGCTGTTGAATTCAGGTTGCTAGCATTTTATTAAGGAGTTTTAAAATCTATGTTCATCAATGATATTGGCCTGTAATTTTCTCTTCTTTTAGTTTCTTCGTACAGCTTTGGTATGGGTAATATTGGCTTTGTAAAATGAGTTTAGAAGTGTTCCCTCTTCTTCAAATTTTTGGAAGATTTGAAAGAAATTATATTAATTCTTCTTTAAATGTTTGGTATAATTGACTAGTGAATTCATTTGGTCCTGGCCCATTTTGTGTTGAGAAGTTTTTTAATAGTTATTCAATCCCCTTCTTTATTAGTCTGTTCAGAGTTTCTATTATTTCATGATTCAGTTTTGGTATGTTGTATATTTCTAAGAATTTATTCATTTACTCTATGTTATCCAATTTATTGGTGTATAATTTTTCATACTGGACTCTTATGATCTTTTTTATTTCTGTGGCATCAGTTGTAATGTCTCTTTTTTCATTTATAATTTTATTTGAGTCTTCTCTTTTTTACTTATTAGTCTAGCTAAGAATTTGCAATTTTGTTTGTCCTTTAAAAAATCCAATTCTTAGTTTCTTTATTTTTTGATTGACTTTAAACAATCTAATTTTCTAGCTATATGAAAATTGTTATATTAGTTATAGTACATACAAATGATTCAATTAAATGATTGGAGAATTAAGAATCATGGTTTTGTGTTTTTACAAAACATACACCCTAATCTTTTATTATTAGCTTCAACAGAAATAGCATTACTCTCATTGCTATAAGAGTATCTGAATACTTACTCTCAATTTCTGTGCTGATCTAAGACAGTGTCTTGCTCTGTCGCCCAGGCTGGAGTGCAGTGGCATGATCTCAGCTCACTGCAACCTCCACCTCCCACCTCAGCCTCTCTAGTAACTGGGACCACAGGCACCTGCTACCATGCCCAGGTAATTTTTTACTTTTTCTTTTGTGGGTTTTTTTAAAATATAGAAATGTGGTCTCCCTATGTTGCCCAGGCCAGTCTCGAACTCCTGGACTCAAGCAATCCACCTACCTTGGCCTCCCAAAGTACTGGGATTACAGGCTTGAGCCACCGCACCCAGCTTCATTGATTTTTTTCTGCTGTCATTCTTTTCTCAATTTCATTATTTTCTGCTCCAACGTGTATTATTTCCTTCCTTCTGCTTACTTTGGGCTTAGTTTGTTCTTTTATTTATATTAATGGCAAAAAAAAAAAAAAAACGCAACGACTTTTGCACCAACCTAATAGTTGCTTGAAGTGTAAAGTTAGGTTGTTTATTTGACATCTTTTATGTTAATGTAGATATCAATTGTTATAAACATCTTTCTTAGAACCTGTCTCGATGTTTACTAGCTATTCAATGAGGTTTTTCCAACACTATACATATTAGTGCGTCATTCAAACTGGATTTACAAGTCAGCATATTTTTTGGCAGTTTTGCATTTGGAACATTGCTGTCGCATACAAAAGTCTAAGGTTATGATTTTCCTGGAACATTTTAGAAATAATGATATTCTAGATTTGTGGATGGAGTTGATTTATATGGCATTCTACTACTTAAGCACCACATTAACTGACATTTTTACGTTTTTAGAGTAAGATAATTGTGTTAGGCTGTTCTTGCTTTGCTATAAAGAAATACCTAGCTCTGAGTAATTTATAAAAAAAAAGAGGTTTAGTTGGCTCACGGTTCTGCAGGCTGTACAAACATGGTGCTGGCATTAGCTTGGATTCTGGGAAGGCCTCAGGGAGCTTTTTTTTTTTTTTTTGAGACGGAGTCTCGCTCTGTGGCCCAGGCGGGAGTGCAGTGGCGCAATCTCGGCTCACTGCAAGCTCCGCCTCCCGGGTTCATGCCATTCTCCTGCCTCAGCCTCCCAAGTAGCTGGGACTACAGGCGCCCGCCATCACGCCCGGCTAATTTTTTTGTATTTTTAGTAGAGACGGGGTTTCACCGTGTTAGCCAGGATGGTCTCGATCTCCTGACCTCGTGATCCGCCCGCCTCGGCCTCCCAAAGTGCTGGGATTACAAGCGTGAGCCACCGCGCCCGGCCGGGGAGCTTTTATTCATAGAGGAAGGTGAAGTATGAGCATACACATCACATGGCGAGAGTGGGAGCAATGGCGAGGGGGATATGCCATATATTTTTAAACAGATCTCATGAGAACGCACTCAACTATCACTGGAACAGTACCTAGGGGATGGCACTAAATCGTTCATGAGAAATCCAACCCCATGAGCCAATCACCTCCCACCAGGCCCCATCTTCAACAGTGGGGATTATAATTCAACATGAGATTTAGGGGGGACAATATCCAAACTATATCAATAATAATTGATAATTATAATAAAAACTTGCAGCAATATTGTCAAATTATTTCTCTAGAGTAGTTTAAAAGGTTTGTCATTGAGGCTTTGCTTACACATTTTTTGAGCAACTCTAAATAATTAGCATAATTTGATTTTTGAGAATTTCAGAATCCATGTTTTGTGAAACACTAAATTATTTTATTGTTTAAGCCATTTTCAATTAGATATGTAGTCACTTGAAACTGAAATTATCCTAACTGATACAGTAGGCAGATTTAGCAAAGCCAGTATTTTCTTGATTGATTTGGGATAGGTTTGTGTTTGAGAACATATTTGTTTATGTTTTATTACCAACTTGTACTTAAATATACTTTAGTTTGCAAAACTGCAATGGGAAATAATTTATGTTTAATTACATTTTAACTAGTCATTCTCTTGCCATGAAAATCCATGAAACTGGCATTAATCCAAAATAGTTTTGATGTGAGTCCAGGAACACAGCAAGAGTTTTTGATGAAATTGTCTGAAATATAGGACTACTGTTTAATTCAGGGCTCAGCATTTAGGCTATTGAATTCAATTTCTTGTGCACTAGTGTGAGAATTAAAATAAATGGCAGTTTAGGTTTTTCCTAGTCAACTGTAAGGCCACCATGACAAACATCTGCATAAAGAGTTAAAAGTTTAGTGAATTATTTTTGTCTTTTATCTAAAAAATATCAAAACTCTAAATATTAAAAGCATCAATATGTTCAATAATCTGTAATCAAACATTCAGATGATGGTGGATTTGTTCAGTATTTACCTAGATGTTTTGTGTCACCATGACCAGGACTACTACCTACTGAACATCGTCTTACCAAGAAGTAAATTCTGTGAGCATAAAATATTGGTATGTGCCCATTATTATTTTTTCAACACAAGGAAAATATAAACTCACTAAGAGCCATAAGAGGTTAAATGTTAGCATCATTTGAGTGAGTCTGTTTCAAAATATTTCCATGTCAATGTTCTAGCAACCAAAAATTGCATGTATCTACTTATTTACAAATATGACGTCAATGCATCATAAGCATAATAATTATAATAAAATATTAAGCCCTATGATTTATGGGAATTAAAATAGAATCAAAAAGAGAAAATAAAGATCATCTGATTACATACCATCTTTGTCTGGGTTCAGTTAGGGAAACAGAGCTACCACATGTGTTGAGAATAAAGTGGTATAAATAATATAGTAATTACAGATTTTGTGAATGTGTGAAGAGATAGGCAACAGAAAGACAGAACAGATAGACAGAACATCAGAGAAACAATTACTTGTGACATCAGCCTACATCATTAGAGGAGGTGGCCAAGCCAAAGTCACTGAGAAAGTCAAGAAGCCACTACATCTGAATGTCACGACTGTGGAAGAAGAGCTTATGGAGAGATCTGTGATGCTAGCATGCCTGGCAGTTGCAGCTGCAAAGTGGGGCTCGTGGAGAGGTCTAAAGAGCCACTACATCTGGCTACCATGTCTTTCCAAGAATAGTGGCTTCTGCTTTATTTCAAACTTTCAAATCTCTTAGTAGTTCTCATTGACAATCTTCATGCCAGAACCACCCATGGAAGAAACTTCAGAGAAATGTAGTTACCAGCCTTAGAAGAATTGGTGGCTGAGTCAAGTCAACATCCACATATATCTGTTTACTAATATTTGAGTTTCAAATAAAGACAGTAATGTTATGTTTTCACCTAATATTTTGCAACTATCCTTTATTCAACTGAAGATACATTGACTTCCACAAAAGATGAAACATGATTCCCCATATCATTTTATGCATCTTGAAGTGAGGCTTATTTGTTTTCTAGATGATTCATTCTCTGCATTTGATATCATATAGTCAAATACTGAGATACAAGGATAATCATTATTAACACATAATAGTTTATATTATTTGGGAATTGAGCAGAAAAAAGAATAATATACATAAATATATTCATAGCCAAACAGGGGAAAAATACACATACATGCCTTTTATTGTCCCTGTTCATGAAACAACTCATATGGGTGTAGATGGTATTTATAATACCCTTCTTCCATTATTATTGTAAATTCTTTTGAAACATACCAAGTACCTCGGTCAGTCCTAGTTCTTTGTCTGATACGGTAACCACATCTTTATTTTTGAAGGGTTTGTGTCATTAACAATTCTGCCTATATTTCTGTACCACAGAACATGGGAAAACTGAGAGGCCTATCAAGGAATCTTCCAGATTTCTAGCATGTTCATCCCTGGTGCCACTGTGTCCAACCAACACAATTTTCCCTTGATAATCAGGATCAATCTCCTCAGCCAAAGCATAATTATTTTTTGACATGCTGTTTCAGTGTCATGAGGAGCCCTGAGTAAGCAGGTGGCTCCTGGTTACTCCTTCCTTTTCCCCATCTCAACTTCCTGTTCAATGGAACCATTGCTGTGTCCCCTGGTGGGAACATTCCTCCCTTATGACCTACAATCTCTAAACAAATGGAAATGAAAGAACAGGAACTGTGTTTTGACAGTGGGTTCTAGAGATAAATAGCAAAAGGCATTTCACTATTTTTCCTCCATTTTTCCCTCCATTTTGTTCTCTGGTTATTGACACTTCACTCTAGTAATGCCTCCAACTTCAGTAGTGAGGGTCAGTTTGCATGAGTGAAGCCCTCATAGCCTAAGCGACCTAATGCAACACTTTGATTGCTTCAGCTTAGTTTCCCCACTACCTGTGCCCTGCATTGACTCTGTGTCACATCCTGAGCAACAAATGGCATGTTTTCTGTTGGCCCTCCTGCTCCACCATCCTTTATCCTACTTTTAGTCTTAAATGTTAAAATGAGAAACTAACCAAGTCAACAGCAACAAACAAAAAACCATTGATTATTATCTCCAAATTCCTTAAATTATTCTCCTGTAGTCTAGCTTAAACAAGGAAACATATACTGTCTTTAGAGGAAATCTTTCTAAAATAACAGCAGCAACGCATCACTTTATCTACAACCATAATCTGTACATACTTAATTACCAAGAACCAGCTAAGTGAAAATTCATGTAAATGGGTTTTATGAAGTGCATATGAAGAAAAGAGAGTAAAGGTCAAAGGACTACTTAGTGTAGAGAAAAGAAAGCTACGAGTTGACAATAGTCTTCCAATATCTTTCCCATTCTCATCCAGAGTTATCAATGGGAAAAATTTAGGTTAGCTTAGGTAAAAGCTTGCTAAGTAAAAACATCAAAGAGGCTGAAATGGATTATTAAAGAGAAACTTAATGAAACTAGTCTGCGGTTCCCAAAGAGTGATCTGTGTTCAGAGAGCAATGAACTATGTGACCCAAAAGGTCCTTATAATTTCTGGCGTTTTCGTATTGTATCTTATTCACAGAGAGGAAATGTGGTCCCAAATGCCTGGAAATATAGTATAAATGTATGGCAGAACAAAGTGAAGTCATTATCTTATGCCCATTCTAGGGGCGGGAGGAGGGTGTGGGGAGGAACTCTGGCATGCTTACATTTTGCAAAGCACTTTCTCCCATGCAGCTTTCTCTTAGGCCAGTAGCCCTATGAGATAAGTGTCTTTAACTCCACGTTGCAGGAATGTCTATTTAAGGTCACACAACCAGAAGAGAAAGAAGAGGGTGCATGGAATATGTATCAATCTCCTAGAATAAAGTCTATTATGGTCTCTATAAATAAAAGCTCTCATGAATAAAGTTCATTCTATATACTTTAATCAATGTTAATATAATCTGACAAATAAATGCCATTACAAGGATAAATCTTAAATATGGACATTTGTGATTAATAGGAGTATCTCGAGCTTCTCAGGCGTTATCATGAGTAGCAAAATGGCAACTGCCAGCAGGATGGTTCAGGTACTTAAGTCACATACTCCATTAATAAGGTTCCCTGACAGAGAGACCATTCTAAGCCCAATACATCAGAAGCTTTGAGATCAGCAGGACTATTATCTCACTCCTCTTCAATTTCACGATTCTAAGAAAAGCAAATCACCAGCTTTGCTTACACATCAGGGTCTGCCAGACACTGCAGAAATAATAAAAACAGTACCTCAGAAGAAACTTATGTCTCAAGAAGAAATCAAATTTATCCAATGTGGACTGCTGTTTGTCATAAGACAAAAAAATTGTCTTTATAATAAGTGACTTCCAAATGACAAACAAGAAATTGTACATTAAACCACATTAATAAATATTCTGCAAAAAAAATAGAAAATTTATATTTTTTTACATTAGAGCAGTGTAAATCCTAATTTATGTATTTTTGTCAGCTTCTCCACAGGTTTACTTGTTTATATACTTTATACTTATTAAAGTATACATTAAAAACAAAGAAAAGAACGATCTCCAAAATTGATTGCTACAATTTAATTTTCTCAAATTTGTCAGTAACAGAGGAGCATTGAGATTTTGAGAAAGAGTTTCTGCTTTGGAGTTTGTTAGGCCTTTTGAATCCTCTGATAGGTAAGAGCTGTATTACTTTTAGACAGTTACTTAACCTCTCTGAGCCATTATTCCTCTCTGTAAAAACAGAGAAAATAATATACACTCTGAAGAGGTGTTTTGAGCAGAAATTTCCCAGCACAGTGCATCTTTCCTTCCTTTTCCCCATCTGCATTTATTTGTTCATTCTATACCTAAATTGAGCTTTTATTAGGATAAAATGGAAATCATCTTGCACCGGCATTAGATTTGCAAGACAATTGCAAATTGTAGGACAAATGTAAATAGAAATGATACAATCAGATCCTATGAACAACAGGGTTATATGTCCAATCACAGGGTGTTCAACAAAATGTTCCTGCATTACTGAATGCTTTGAACTTATTGGGAGAATCTGGGAAACTAAGGGCATAATTCTATTAAAATGGCCTTTCCAATAGAAATACAATGTGAGCTACATGTAACTTGAAGATGTTTAGTGGCCACAAGCAAAAAAGTAAAAAGAAAACAGTAAAATTAATTTTAATAATATTTTAACCTACTATATCCAAAATATTATCATTTCAAAATGCAATCAACATAACAAATATTAATGAGGTTTTTTTTCTTTTTTTTTCCATACTAAGTCTTTGAAATCTGGTGTGTATTTCACATCTACAGCACATCTCAATGTTAGTCCCATTTCAAATACTCAGCAGTCAGTTTTGGCTCATGGTTCCCATACTGAACAGTGCAACACTAGATGACAGAGCTCTGGGCAGAGATGAACATACAAAACAGAAGCCACTGGAAGGGAGCCAGCTTATTGCCCTGTAGGTAATGACAGGTTGCTAAGGGTTACTCCAGCCCAGATTCCACTCAAACCTTAGGTCTGTCCTGAGCTCCTGGGCCAGAGACCAAATGCCTTTTGGGCAGCCTCAGACCTCCTCGTGAGCTTCTTTGTGAATTTTTAGAGGTTTTGGTCACTGACCTGTGAAGCAAACAAATAAAAAAAGTTAGTCTTGGGACCAATGGGATATATTCCCAAACTCCCGAAGCTCTTTGGGGGGCGGGGAACAAAGGGACTTAACGAATATCTTAAGAGCTGCAAAAACATTTTATGGTCCAGCTGTGGGGCCTTACGCCTTGAGTCTTCTGGGAACACCCAGGTCAGTAACGTAGCCTGCTGGCTTTGAAAAAAGAGGCATTTGGGGCAATTTATTGTCTTTCATTTGTTTGCAAAAATCAATGAGGCCTCATTAAGGAAAGGAAGGGGTTGGTCTTTCCTCTGGTTCATTTTATCTTTGTTGCTGTTTGAACAGGTGCGAAGGCTAGAATTATCTGGCGTATTTATAGGATTTTTGGACTGGAACAAACCATTACAAATTTGGTCATCAAACTTTTTAAAGCTAGCCCACTAAAAAAACACAAGCTTTAATTTTTGGACAATTAAAAAACGCACCTTTCACACTTTTTTTCTCACCTGTTAAAGGTTTTTAAAATATCTGACACCTGACATTCCAACTACTGGTACCCCAACTTAGCCCCTCAATTGGATCCTTACTTGCTAAGGCTCCAAACCTCTTTGAACTCCAACTTGACTCCCCTCTTTTAGGCATCCCCACCAGCCTCCAGTTTTCAGTCTATACCATCACAACCTTCCTAAAACATGCCTCCGATCATGTCATTTCTATTACTACTAAGAATTAGTTTTAGGTGCTATGTTCCAGGCATGTGCACTTTACTCTTTTAAATCCTCACAACTCTTTGAAGTAGTAACTCTTGTTATACTCATTTTATTGATGAGAAACTGAGGGTTAGGTAAAGCCCAGGAGTAAACAATTTATAAATGGCAAAACTGGGGTTTGAACCCCGGCAGGCTGAGTCTCATTGCATGAACAAGAAGCTCTCTCAAAAATAGTCAGTGGCTATTTCACTATGCATATCAAAACACTATGTTTCTCACCTTACATATATGCAGTAAAAAATTAAGAGCATTTAGAAACTTGTCTAGCATTTTAACTGAGTACTTTTATGTCTGCTGAATCTAATAATTAAAATTTGAGGCTTGTAAGAAGAATTACTCAGTGCCATCCTATTCTCTCACAAATCCAGTACAAACATTTTTATCAATTATCCCCACAATTTTCACAAACTGATGCTCTTGTTTCACACCATTTCCACTGGCTAAAATGCTAAATCTTTGCCATTTAAACCATCTTTAAGGCCCATCTTAAAGATCTCCATTTCGGCCTGAAGTGATCTTTCTTTCCTCAGGGTCCTCATAGAAACTCTTAGCAACATTCTAAATTCACATAAGACACTGTGCCCTGTGGCATAGGTTTTACGAACATACCTATCTTCATGTTTGGATGTGAAACCACTTGAGGGCCAGAGATGGAAGGGGTAGTGGACATTAGGTAGTGAACATAAGCTAGCCTGGACCCCGGAGCCCCAGCAACACTAGCTGTTTGACTTTGGGCAGGGCAATTATCCTCTATGGTCTCGTTTCCTCCTCTGTGTCCAAGAATGATGTTAATGATGCCTGAGAGGTGTACCTCTCAGGGGGGTTAAAAAGATCAAAATGAATAACAAATATTACAGTGCACAGTAATGCCCAAATGCAATACAATGTAAGAAATTCCTTGTGTTCACTGCTGTATCCCCTAAGGTGCTTAGTGCCATGCCTCACATTACAGTGGATCTATTTCTCCAATTGATACATTCATCCTTAAATTATAAAACAAACAACAAACATTTCTTAATGATCATTTAATTTGGTAGGTTTAATTGTTATTTCAAAATCAAATGTTTCTTGGCCGGGTGCAGTGGCTCACGCCTGTAATCCCAACACTTTGGGAGACTGAGGCAGGTGGATCGCTTGAGCCCAAAAGTTCAAGACCAGCCTGGCCAATATGGCGAAACCCTGTCTCTACTAAAAGGACAAAAATTAGCCAAGTGTGGTGGTGCACGCCTGTAGTCCCAGCTACTCAGCAGGCTGAGGCGCGAGAATCATTTGAACACAGGAGGCTGAGGTTGCAGTGAGCCGAGATTGTGCCACTGCACTCCAGCCTGGGTGATAGAGTGAGACTGTGTCTCAAAAAAACAAAAAAAAATCAAATATTACTTGGAAAATTTCTCTTTCAAACAGATTTTGCTTTGTATATGCTTCCAGAAAAATAATTACAATATTTTAGAACAGAGTGAAACACAGAGAAAATCACTTTTATCATTGAAAATGTAGAATACGAATTAATTATTGATCATTACATTCTTTCTTTTTACAAACATTGAAGTTATTGCCATCTGACCATCTGTATCTAAACCTAATACTGCCCATCCTATGCCATTTGGGTTTCTTATTTTAAGCAAAGTGCATCTCAAGTTGTGATTTCTATGTTTATTTGTTTGTTTTCCTTATGTCTGCATTAACATTTATAGAAGATAAAACTTGGGCCTAAGATTTTGACTTTCACTATGGTAAAGACTGGGAGAAATTATCTTCTTTTATCTTCTCACTTATCAAATCGCAAAAGTTAATTTGTAATTATGACAAAGTCCTGCCAAACACCCCATCTTCAACTAAGTAACCAGGGAGATTTTTATACATATCAGAGAATTTAGCTTCACCAGTGAGCAATTTGCCAGGCAGTCAGCATGTTCTAGGAGTGTTTTCTTAGCCTAACAGAGAACATATGTGTCCCTGGTCATTTCTCCATTCCCTTTGAGAAGGGCACAAATTTTTAAAATAAAATATAATTATGCAACTATGTATTGCTTGTTATATTCTTCTTGCACTCACAGGACTTCGTAAGGTTGGGAAGAAGGCAGGATACACAGGAAAAACTGACCTGCTAAAGAAGCTCAAGTGATACCCCACCTGAGACTTTCCAGAAAGAGCCAGAAAGAAACTTTGGGCCTAATCCATAGCACAAAAATCCCACATCTCATTCCTTCCTGAGAAATGGGATGATTGGGGAACAGCTGTGCCTTAGATTTATAGAACTCATTTTTTCCCAAAGTGTTTAATTTTTTGTACAGATTTCAAATGCATGCCTATAAACTAAATATTTAAATAATGGTAGTATAAAGTTAACTTTTGACTGGCTTTAATATTTTTCTAGACGTTCACACATTTGACCTGGAGTCAACCTGTGAGATAGCAACCAAGCCCACAGATAGGAAATTGACAGCAGAGTGTACATGTGCTCCCTTTTAAGGGAAAATTAATGCAAATTTGCACCTGAAGCCTAGAGTTCATGTATCTTTGTCCTTTGGATTCTTTTAACTTGACCTTTCAGCTTTCCATGACTTATTCTATCCTGTTCACATTGAGATTTCACAAGTTCAAAGTCACTAAAATTATATATATACACATATATGTATATATATGTACATATATGTGTATGTGTGGGTGTGGGTATATATATATATAGTCATTGTCAAATATATATGTATAGCCATTTAAAAATCAAATGTTCCTTGGCTAGGTGCAGTGGCTTAGGCCTGTAATCCCAGCACTTTTTTTTATTACTACCATTATTTAAATATTTAATTTATAGGCATACATTTAATAGCTGTACAAAAAAATTAAACACTTTGGGAAAAATGAGTTCTGTAAATCAGTTGGTAAGATTGCCTCTTTGAAAAAAATGTAAAGATAAAAGGAGCCCAAGTCACAGTCCACATTATTTCTGCTCATTACACATTCCTAAAAAAAGAATGAGAGAGAATGCTGTTGTAATCTACATTATCTTGATTTCACTAGTTCATTTTACGGGATTATTTTCTTTGTTATCATTCTAATAAGTGATGTATGCCATCAGCAAGAGACAATTTTAAAAGAAAAGTAGAAACAGTATAAAAACTAGAATACAATTTTTATGATTATTCATTGCATGTTATTTTCTAAGCATTGCTATTCTAAATAACAAAGCTATTGGGAAGAATTCCACAGCTTAAAATTTGATTTTAGAGCTCAATATTTTTCTTTAAAAAAAGTATAATGGTGTGCAGAATCAAGTAATAAGAGAACTATGCTGATGGTTTTAGTATTCAGCCCTTCTGATTACATTTGCATATACCCAGGCATTTTTAGAAAAAAAGTAAAAGAAAAATACAGTCCTAGTATTACCAGAACAAAATGTAATGCCATTGTCCGAAATAAGCTGTCTGTTCCTAGAACAGTTTTCTCGGTGATAGTAGACATTTACATGCAAAATTGCAAATTGAGCAGGGATTCTAAACAGTAGAAATAATTTAATCACATTTAATGACAATATTTTGAAAAGTTAATTTTTCCCTCTCAATATATAAAGAGCTCTGGATAAGCAATAATGAATAATAAGCATAGAGATTAAAAAACTGAACAGATTTAGAAAAAGCAACACAAAAAATTTAAAATGGCTGATAAATATGTCGCAAGCTTTTCAATCTCTCTAGCGATCTCATGGACAGTAAGAGAACATGAGACATCTGCACAGCCTAACCCTTCCAATTACTTAGTGACAAAGAAAGAGAAAATCGTTGACATGACACAGATGAATAAATTCTGCAGCACAAATTCAGGGGAGCAAATAGATTTACATAGGAATAAAGAAACTGAAAGTAGATTGCCTGTTCTATTTCTCACTGAAAAATAAGAGGACACCCCATCTAAGACAGAAGCAGCATTCTGTTCAAAATCTATTAGTAAGTGAACACATTTACGACACACTTTAGCATGGAGTACAGCCCATCCACTTCATCCTCACCTCACCAGCTTCATTTCCCACTGTTCTCCCCATCCTAACACAGCAGCACACTCCACGTTTTAGCAATTTTTAACCATTTGGAGTTCACTAAATACATCATACTGCTTTATTCTTTATGTCTGGGAAATGCTTTACTCTTTGCATTATCTTAGTTGTTCAATTACTTGTATCCATTTATTCAATCATTCAAGAAGTTATTTTCATAGAGTACCAGCTGGGTGACTGGTGTGCTGGGCACCGAACTTGTAAAGATAAATAGGACATCGTTCCTCTTTTCTAGAAGCTTGCATTCTAACCCAGGAAGGAACATAAGAAAACCAGTTCATTTGATTTGGTAATGGAACGAAGTATAGAGTGCTAGAGCAGAGTGTGCCTGGAGGAAGTGATGCTCACGCTAACGACGATACAACTGTAGACGTCAGCCTGGCAAGAGGTGAGTGACAGAATGTTCCAGAAGAATCAATCCGTGCATACAGAGGGCCAAAAGTGATTCTGCTATATTATGGCAGAAGACTCTATAGAGTTTGTCAATGAACTGTGTTTGTAGAGCAAGGGGAAAGGAGATGTATGGAAATCCTCTTGGACTTCTTGAGATAATTTAGAAATGACCATCTATGGATGGTATTTGATGTCACAGGAGTGGATGAAATTATTGCCAAACATTTTATTAGACTGACTCTTGCCTACCCTTCCAGTTTCAGTTCATATGTCACTTCCTACAGAGAAAGGGCCCAGGACCATGCCCTTAGGAGCTACACCCCTTCAAGGTTCTATAGAGAGAAAGGAACTGACAGAGGAAACTAAAATGTAATGGGCAGAGGGATAGGAGGAGCCTCAGAAGGGACTGATGCTCTGGAATTTGAGAATGATGAGAATGATGATAATGATGAAGTTTAACCTTAAACTTTATCTGAATTGAATTCTAAAGTTTTTTTATTCTCAAAATTCAATTGCCATAGTTTTAAGAATCAAAAATATACTGAAATCGTTTAAAACTAATGTCTGCTTTGCAAATTATCAAAGGTAAAATTCAATAAAACAAATTCCATATATTAAAGGCTAAATAAAAAATTGAAGAAACATAAAAATTAAAAGATAAAAAGTTAAAGGATTAGCAAATAAATATAAGAAGATGTATAAACTATATATTAATATAAAAAAGCAAGAATGGCTAGAGAAATACTGGGCAAGATAGAATTTACAGGGGAAAATATTAAATGGAATAAATAAGATCATTTTATAGTGGCAAAATGCACAAAAAAGAGTTTCAAAGGCAATACAAAATTAATGAAATTGAATTGCTTAACATTTGACTCAATCTCAGTCAGCTTATGATAGAACAAGAGGTGACATAAATGACTTAATAAAGATACAGAAAATCTTTAAAACTTATGTACTCCAACATTAATATAAAATATGTATCAAACATTATAAATTGAAAAAAGAAAGTATACTATCTTCCTCAGTATTGCTTTAACATTTACAATCAAGCTTATATTTTGAGCAATCAAAAAATAATTCCAAAAAGGGAGAAATTTATACTCTATATGTTCTTTTTTTTCCTTCCTTCCAACTTTTATTTTAGGTTCATGTGGTACAGGTGCAAGTTGTTACATGAGTAAATTGCATGTCGCATGGGTTAGGTGTACAGGTTATTTTGTCACCCAAGTAATGCACATAGTACCCAATAGGTAATTTTTTGATCTTCACCCTCCTCCTGCCCTCTACTCTCAAGTAGGCCCCAGTGTCTACTGTTCCCTTCTTAGGGTCCATCTGTGCTCAGTGTTTAGCTCCCACTTATAAGTGAGAACTTACATTTAGTTTTCCATTCCTATATTAATTCACTTAGAATAATGGCCTCCAGCTGTATCCATGTTGCTGCAAAGGACAAGATTTCATTGTTTATTATGGCTGCGTGGTATTCCATGTTGTATATGTACCACATTTTCTTTATCCAGTCCACCATTGTTGGACATCTAGGTTAATTCCATGCCTTTGCTATTGTGAATAGTGCTGTGATGAACATAGAGGTGCATGTGTCTTTATGGTAGAATGATTTATATTCCTTTGGATATGTACCCAATAAGGGGATTGATGGGTTGAATGGTAGTTCTAAGTTCTTTGAGAAAGACCCTGTCTCAAAAAAACAAAAACAAACAAAAAAGTGTTCCCTTTTCTCTGCAACCTCACCAGCATCTATTATTTTTTGACTTTTTAATAATATCCATTCTGATGGATGTGAGATGGTGTCTCATTGTGGTGTTGGTTTGTATTTCTCTAATGATTAGTGACGATGTTGAGAATTTTTTTACGTACTTGTGGGCTGCATATATCTTCTTTTGAGAAGTGTTTGTTCATGTTCTTTGCCCATTTTTTAATGGGTTTGTTTCTTTGCCTGTTAAGTTTCTTATAAATTCTGGATATTAAACCTTTGTTGGTTGCATAGCTGCAAATATATTCTTCCATTCTGTAGGTTGTCTGTTTACTCTGTTGATAGTTTCTTTTGCTGTGCAGAAGTTCTTTATTTTAATTAGATCCCACTTCTCAATATTTACTTTTGTTGCAATTGCTTTTAGAGTCCTCATCATGAAGTCTTTGCCAGGATCTATGTTCAAAATAGTATTTCCTAGGTTTTCCTCCAGGGTTTTTACAGTTTTAAGTTTTACATTTAAGTCTTAAATTCATCTTGAGTTGTTCTTTTTAATATGGTGAAAGGAAGGGGTCCAGTTTCCATCTTCTGCATATGGCCAGCCAGTTATCCCGGCACAATTTATTGAATAAGGGGTCCTTTCCTCATTGCTTGTTTTTGTTGGCCTTGTCTAAGATTAGATTGTTGTAGGTGTGCAGCTTTATTTCTGAGTTTTCTATTCTGTTCCATTGGTCTATATGTCTGTTTTTGTACCAGTATTTTGCTGTTTTGGTTACTGTAGCATTATAGTATAGGTTGAAGTCCAGTAGAGTGATGTCTCTAGCTTTGTTCTTTTTGCTCAGGATTGCATAGCTATTTGGGCTCCTTTTTGGTTCCATACGAATTTTAGAATAGTTTTTTTTTATAATTCTGTGAATAATGATGTTGGTAATTGAATTGGAATAAGCATTCAATCTGTAAATTACTTTGGTAATATGGCCATTTTAATGATATTGATTCTCTCTATCCATGAGCGTGGAATGTTTTTCCATTTGTCTGTGTCATCTCTAATTTCTTTCAGCAGTGTTTAGTAATCTCATTGTAGAGATCTTTCACCTCCCTGGTTAGCTGTATTCCTTATATTTTATCCTTTTTGTGGCTATTGTGAATGGGATTGTGTTCTTGATTTGGCTCTCAGCTTGGATGTTATCGGTGTAAATGCTACTGATTTTTGTACACTTATTTTGTATTCTGAAACTTAGCTGAAGTTGTTTATCAGATCTAAGAGCCTTTGGGCAAAGACTATGGGGCTTTCTAGGTATAGAATGATCATCTTTGAAGAAATAGTTTGACTTCCTCTCTTCGTATTTGGATGACTTTTATTTTTCTCTTGCCCGATTTCTCTGGCTAGGACTTGCAAAACTATGTTGAATAGCAGTGGTAAGATTGGGCAACTTTGTCTTGTCCCAGTTTTCAAAAGGAATGCTTCCAGCTCTTGCCTGTTCAGTATGATGTTGGCTGTGGGTATGTCATAGATGGCTCTTACTATTTTGAAGTATATTCATTTGATGTATAGTTTGGTATGGGTTTTTAACATGAAGGGATGTTTAATTTTATTGAAAACTTTCTCTGCTTCTATTGAGATTATCATGTGGTGTTTGTTTTTCTGTTTATGTGATGCATCATATTTATTAATTTGTATATGTGGAACCAACCTTGTATCCCAGGAACAAAGCTTACTTGATCGTGGTGGATTAGCTTTTTGATGTACTGCTGGATTCAGTTTACTGGTATTTTGTTGCAGATTTTTGCATCTATGTTCATCAAGGATTTCAGCCTACAGTTTTCTTTGTTGTATCTCTGACAGGTTTTAGTATCAGAATTATGCTGGCTTCATATAATGTGTTAGGGAGGAGTCCTGCTTCCTCAATTTTTTGGAACAATTTCAGTAGGATTGGCACCAGCTCTTCTTTATACATCTGGTAGAATTTGGCTGTAAATCTATCTGGTCCAGTACTTTTTCTGGTTGATAGGTTTTTTATTACTGATTCAATTTTGGAACTTATTATTTGTCTGTTCAGGGTTTCAATTTCTTCCTGGTTCAATCTAGGGAGGTTGTATATTTCAAGGAGTTTATCCAACGTATCCGTTTCTTCTAGGTTTTCTAGTTTGCGTGTCCATAGAGGTGCTCATAATAGTCTTTGAGGGTTATTCTGTATTTCTGTGGGGTTTGTGGTAATTTCCCCTTTGTCATTTCTGATTGTGTTTATTTTGATCTTTTCTCTTTTGTTATTAGTCTAGCTAGTGTAATTTCTAACCACAATACAAGAAATAGTGGAAATTATAAATAAAAATTCAAACCAATAATAACAAAAATGTTAATCACAACTACAGAAAAGACAATCATTGATTCAAGGAAGGAGTAAAAATAAAATAGTATTCTACTTAGACAACAACTAAAATACAAATGCAGTCTTTTATCTCAAAAGAGATAAAAAAGAAATAAAATAAGCATTAACTCAAGCTGTTAGAATCAAGAATCCTAAGGAAAACAGATAGAAATAAATTACTGTATAAAATAGAAATGACTATATTGAAATACGTAAACATGGAATAACTAAATATTTTTCAAATAAATTATTAGTGGGCCTATGAGGAAAATAAGGAAAAAGCAATATAAATAAAAAGCAAATAAATAAAACTTAAGTCAATATAAATAAGCCAAAGCACACAGCATCTAAAATATTAAACAAATAAATAATCTCTACAAATATTATTTAATAAAATTTAAAACACTCTGTGATTTTTGAGGAAATAAAATTCACAAAGAACAAGAAACCATCATGACTCCATGGCTGGGTGGTTTTAAGGATAAAATTATCTAAAATTACCAGAGAATATATAAATTCTATGCTACATAAATATTTTGTGGAAACATAGATGAATGAAATCATTCCCACCTAATTTTACCAAGCCAATGTTTTTGTGAAATTAAATCTAACAAAAATAAACACTAAATAATAGTATAAGTCAATAGCAGTTGTTAATAGAGAAATAAACATCCTTAACAAAATTTTCAGTGTAATATTAAAAGTGTAATCTGTCATGACTAAGAAATATTTATTTTAGACATTCAAGAGGTTGAAAATCAGGGTATAGGATATGTTACTTTATATGACTAGGTTGAATTTCTTAAATAAGGTCATTTTAAAAGATTTATGAAAAAGATTTGGCATTTAGAAAAAAGATTTTAATAAATATCTCCAAATCTATAATTCAAAAACTCTTTTAAAAAATTAAAATAGATTAATATTGTCTCAAATAGCAAGCAATTTTATTTTCAAACCAGTGATCAATAAAATATTAGCAGCAAACATTCAGAGCCATTAATATGATTTGGCTCTGTCCACGCCCAAATCTCATCTTGTAGCTCCCATAATTCCCACGTGTTGTGGTAGGGACCCAGATGGAGATGATTAAATTAAGGGAGCGGGTCTTTCCTGTGCTGTTCTTATAGTGAATAAGTCTCACAATATCTGATGATTTTAAAAATGGGAGTTTGCCTGCACAACCTCTTTCTTTGACTGCCACCATCCATGTAAGGTGTGACTTGCACCTCCTTACCTTCCACCATGATTGTGAGGCTTCCCTAGCCACGTGGAACTGTGAGTTCTCCATTAAACCTCTTTCCTTTGTAAATTGCCTGGTCTCAGGTATGTCTTTATCAGCAACATGAAAACAGACTAGAGTCATTTTATTACAATCACAAAGTAATGCTGACTACTATTGTTTTCAATATGAAAGGTTTGAAAAATGCTATTAGATGCAAAAAAATTAAAAAATATTGGTATAGAGAGACAAAATTATTATTACATGGCAAGATCATATATCAGAAAAAGGAATCATTAGAAACAACTTTTAAAATTCATTTTGTGAAGTGGAGCTGTGATATTATGAAATATACATTTGGTCTTTGTCCAGTCTTCTGGCATCCAACTCCTGAAATATTTGGAATCCTTAAAGTGATGTGTCTTTTTGTATGCTAATGAGTTGCCTAGAGGTTGGCAGATCCTAAGTAGCTTCAGGATGGGGGCTGGACTTTCAGTCATACCCCCAACCTTCAAGGATGGAAGAGGACCTGAAGGTTGGATTGATCACCAATGGCCAATGATTTAATCAATCATGTCTCTATAATAAAGCTTCCATAGAAACCCAAAAAGAATGGGTTCAGGGAGCTCTTGACAGTAGGACGTGTGGAGGTTCCTGGAGGGTGGTGCACCCCAACTCCATGGGGACAGAAGCTCTTGCACTCAGGATACTTCCATACCTCGCCCTATTCATCCTTTCATCTGTATCCTTTGTAAGGATTCATCTGTATCCTTTGTAATACCTATTGTAATCAACCAGTAACCATAAATGTTTCCCTGAGTTCTGTGAGCCTCACTCTAGTAAATTCATCAAACCCAAGGAGAAGGTTGTGGGAACCCCAATTTATAGCAGGTCAGTCAGAAGCACAGGTAAAACAACCTGGGGCCTGGGACTGGTTTTAGAAGTGGAGGGCAATGTTGTGGGATTGAGCCCTTCACCAATGGAATCTGATGCTATCTCCAGGTGGTTAGTGTCGGAATCGAATGAGAGAACACCCAGCTGGTGTTCACTGCAGAACTGATTTTTTGCTTGGTGGTGGGGAGAAACTGCCACACATTTAGTCAGAGAGTCTTCTGTGTTGATTGTTGTTGAATGAGAGAATAGAAAAAACTGATTTTTTTTTTAACCAGGGGCCAACTCAAAATAAATACATAAATTTTATAGTATTTTTATAGAACTGAAATAAAGTTTTAACATATAATGGAAAAAGAAACTAGATTGATAGTATCCACAAAAAAAAAATAGTAAAAATTCAGGGATAATATTAACAGACATATAACTCAGGAGACTTTTTGTGCTCTGGAAGGAAAGACAAAATTTTTAAGTATGGCAACTCTCTCACCCCCAATAAATATGCAGATTTAATCTAGTTCAAAATTAAAGGGAGTTTTATGAAAACTCTGTAAAAATAAGTACAAATTTTATCAGAAGTCTTAAACATATTATAAAGTTTAAATGCATTAAATACTATTGGTACAAAAATGGCTATAGATAATGGAACATAATAGAATGCCCAACAATAAATCCCAACATATTTGAGAAATGAAAATATGATTAATGAAAGATTACAAATCAATGGATAAGAAAAAGAATGTTCTAGGAATGATTTGGGTTCATTTGATTACAAAATTTGTGAAAAAAATACAAATTCTCACCTTACTTCATATACCAGCATAAGCCTCATATGTGTTAAAGAGTTATATGTGAAAAATATTAAGCATAAAATCTTAGAATATAACATGGAAGTGCATTTTATTAAATGTTTAAGGGGAGTAGTGAGGGAAGGGCAGACAGGTAATGAGAAGTAAATAATTTTAAGCTAAAACATAATTACAAATACAAAATAGTTTTAATTACATAAAAAAATTAAAATCTATGGGTAAAACATTGAAAACAAATGCCCAAAGCAGAACATATTTGCAGCAAATATGAGAGTTAAATTCTTTATTAAATAAAGAGCTATAAAACAGATAAAAGAAGTAAAAAGTATCAAATACATGAATGATCAAAGGACATTAAAAGAAATTCACAGAAGAAAATACAATTAATATACTACCATTTATGAAAATATTCAGCTTCTCTAGCAATCAAAGAAAATGATTTGATAACTGACCTGTGAAATTAGGGAGAAAGGGAAATGTATAAACACAGCCTGTCAAGGATGGATGAAACAGAGACTCTCATACATAGCCAGTTGCAGTATAAATTTGTATATGTTTGGAAAGCAATTTGAGGAAGCAGTTATCCCCTTGTACTTGGTAATTTCACTTCTGGATATAAATCTTAAGGGAACCATTCTAAATAGAGACAAGGTGCTAGGCACAGTTTTTCTCAGGCTTGTTGGTTGGTTGGTTGGTTGGTTTTCCTATATGTGAATCAGATTCATTCTTTTATTTTTCATAGTTACAAGGGAAACAACTTAAAAGTGTAACCCAAGAAGATTAATTATTTTCTGGTATACCCGCCCACTCAATGATGTACTATGCAAAATAGACTATAATATTGTTAAGTGAAAATAAAAGATGTAAATTATATGTGTAATAGGATAAGTGTTCAAATTAAAGTTTCACATGAGTAAAAGGACTAAAAGGAAATATATCAAAATCTTAATGGCAGTGGTGATTGGTTAATGAAACTCTATGTGCTATGGAGTTTTTCCTAATTTTCTCTATTGTCAAATTTTTCTTTAGTGAATATGAATAATTTTTATTTTTGATGAAACAATGACAAAAAAACACTAAACAAAGACAACTAATTTGCATCAGCTACTAGGTCAGCAGTTTTCTGAGGCCTGGAAGGGAAAGAAAGTCTTCTTTAGAGAGTGGGGCTCAGGCACCCCCCTTCTCCCCAACATAGCCTCTCTTTTGAGAGGCAAGCACAGCTCTGAGACAGGGGTGGGCTGGGAAGGAAAGAATTAGGAACAGCTGGAGCAGATTCAGAACCATGACATGCATTCCTCTTCAAAGGCAGCTCAGAGGCTGGCAAGGTGAGTGAGAGTTCAGAGGAGAGAGAGCTTACAAATGGGTGGATTAAGCTAAAAATGAGCAGGAGGCAACTTGAGGGCACCACTCGTGCTCAGAGTGAGTAAAGAGAAGAATGCGGCATTTGACACCTGCGGGCTAATCAGCAGCTGAGTATAAGCTGTGGGAGAAAGTTAAAAGCTATAAAAAGTGGTTGTGTTCACCCATGGAAAAGCCAAGGAAATAAGGCAGTGGTTAGAAGAAAGAGCTCATTTCAAATTGGTAATGAATTGTATCATTTATAACTAAGCCTCTCTTGGTTTCATCATTTGGTCTAAATTGTGGGTGTGTTCATGTAGAAGTGACGTTTTCCAACAATTATGCTTTAATTTTACATAAGGCAAGTTTTTTTTTCAAAAAAAGGAAATATATAAGAATGAAAAAAGCACTAGAAAAATCTGACCCTGGGCTGCATTTGCTTAGCCAAATGGCTTAAATATTATGAGCCTTGGTTTTCTCATTTATGGGGATTCAGTAATTCATTGAGCCTCTCTACTGCAGGCACTGTACCCAGCACCAGAGATTCATGGTTAAGTAAGAAGGACAAGCTTCTCACCCTTCAGGGGACCAATGGGAAAGCAGAGAGCTGAAGACAGTGGGATGAGTGCCATGGAAGGGGATGAAGGAGGGTTGGGGTTATTGAGGCTTTGTAGTAGTGACATCTCATCCAAGTTCAGAGACTACATGGCCTGCTTGAAAGACAAGGGAAAGGCTTTCCATCTGGCTTGACAAAAAGGGGCATGTCATACTAAGCCTTTTCAAACACTCTGGACTTTATCCTACACAGTTTGGGAAGATATTGCAGATTTTAAGCCCAAGGGTCACACAAGCAAATGTACATTTCTCAAAGAACACTCCTGGGTGTGTGAAGAAAGCATGAGGAAGGAGGCTACTAGACAGTACACTCTTGCAGAAAGTGAGGGGAGAGAGATCGGCAGATGGAAGTATAGATTTATATGCAAGGATGAAAACAGAGACAGATTTCAGGTTATGAACGGAAGAGAGAAGCAAAGGTGTCACCCAAGTTTCTGATCTTACTAAGTAGGAAAAAGCTGGTGCTGCAGTCTGGGACATAGACAAGAAAAGAGGAGCAGGCCTGAGAGAGAAAATGTTGATTCCAGTTTTGAACACGTTGATTTTGAGGGACCGTGAGGCATTTAACTTGTGAAGTCCCCCCACCAGCCCCCAAACTTAACTTGTGGAGTTGATGAGAACTCTGAAGCTCCAGAGGAAGAGCTGGCCTTAGGACAGATTTAGAAAACATTAGCAAATAAATGTGTGTGAATGAAACCATCCAGACAGAGTACTCAGAGGGAGAAGAGGTTCATGGAAGAATCCTGACAAATCCCAATACTGAAGGTGCAATACAAGAAGAGGAGCTTGAACAGTCGCTAAGATGGAGTGCACATGAGGGCAGAAATAAAATTTTATGGCTGCAGAGTCACAGAGGTCAGGGAGGAAGTGGTAAAGGCTGCCCAATGTCATGGAGAATAAAATAATACAAAGGCCAAGGGGTATCCACTGGAGTCGGCTATGAGGGGTTATTGGTAAACTTGGCCAAAGAATTAATGTGGCATGATGAGGGTAGAACCCAGATCGCAGTGGCTGAGGAGTGAATGTCATGTGATAAAGAAGAAACATCAAATGGAGGCAATTCCACAATTTCTTTAACAAAATTCAACTGTGAAATGGAGAAGATATGGAAAGAGCTTGAGAAATTGTATTAGTTTCCTAGAACTGCCATAGTAAATTACCACAAAGAAGATGGCTTAAAACAACATTTATCGCATCCCAGTTCCCAGGGACTAGATGTCTGAAATCAAGATGTTGGCAAGCCAGCATCCCACTGAAGGTTCTAGGGAAGATTCCTTCCTTGCCTTCTCCTAGCATCTGAGGCCTCCTGGCAGTCCTGGTGTTCCTTGGTTTGTAGCTGAACCACACAGTCTCTGCCTCCTCCTTCACAGGACCTTCTTCTTCCCTCATGTCTGTGTCTCTGTGTCTGCCTATTCCTCTTTCTTCTCTTATCAACACACCCGTCATTGGGTTTAGGGCCTGCCCTAATCCAATATGACCTCATTTTAACCTAACCTACATCCGCAAAGACCTTTTTTCCAAATGAAGTCACATTCTGAGATTCTGGTGGATATGAATTTTGACACGATTCAACCCAGTACAGAAATATATGGGGAAAGTGACTTTTGTTTGTTTCTGTGGTTGCTTGTTTTATTTAATAATTTTACACCTGGAAAATTAAATGATTGGGTCCTTTGTGATACATACATGACGCCAATTTGAAAACCTATGTCTCCTAGAGATAACAATTATTTGATAGGAGGTTCTCCCAAAATCTTAAGAGATGTTACACCAAATATGAGATTCATAAAAGAAATTGTCCCTGAGGGATAAATATGGTAATGCTGTAGTAACTTTGCATCGTTTCTTATGGCTTTCAACAACTGTTTTAACTCTTTGGAAATTATATAAATGTAGACAAGACTTATGAGATAGAACCGAATGAGATTTTGTATCTTATTCAATTTCAGATTTTCTCTAGGATAGCATGATTTTAGAGTAATCCATTTCCATGAGGAACAATTTAGGCCTTTTGTTTACAACTTGCCAAAGGGGGAAAAAAACTAGCTTATATAGTGTTTAAATAAATTGGCCAGTTGGGGAGGGTATCATGTAGTTACAATTTGTTATCATTATATTGGGATTAAAATAATTAACTTATATACCTCATTTCCTCATGGCATGACTAAAATAAAATAAACAGAACAAAAACAGATCCCTTACCTTGAAAAAGAAAACAGACAAAACTTCAAGACCAGCTACACCAGAGGTATTTGAAATACTGGAGTCCTTTCTCTCTTCACTGAGGTTTTATTACACGAACTAAAATTCTGAATATTAAACCCACATTGGAGATAGCTATTAAAATAAGCAGGAAATGCAGAAAAGATAGTTCTCTTATATAATATTTTCATTTCTACTCTCATCCTGTATAGCTTAAACTAAAATGCAGCAATGTAAAAATGCATACATATTACTCTGGTGCCAGTGGAATAACCATAATTTTCATTTACCTTTCATTCCTTCCTGAAGGCAAAAATCTGAAAGGAAACACCTGCAGATTTTGCCTCCTAGTCCTTGACTTTTCCAGCAATATGATCCACAGACTAGAGTTTGGACATTGTTTCATTTGAGATTGGATGAAGGGAAAATTGTAAAGTGCTTTTTACATGACCACCTGTTCTTTTCCCCTAGTGTCAACGACAGCTCCCCACTGGCTGGGTGCACCAGCACATTTCCTATTCGAAGCCCACTGCTGGAAGCTCTGCACAAGTGTCCCTCACAGCCAGCACCTGGGGACCATTACTACTACTACCTTACAGTGATGGGTGGTGGAGCTGGGAGCTGAACACTGCCCACTCCACCCAAGTTCTTCATCACTCATGCTACACCCACTGCCCTTTCCCATCATACGTTGATTTTATAGATCACAGAAAAGTAGCAATAATAAAAGCACCAGTCAGTTCCCCACAGACTCTGGAAAAATGTACTTATATCTCAGAGGAAAGTCTAGGTTGGATACTATCTAGGTTTAATGTCTTTTCGCTTCATTGGGTTAAGCTATTTTAGTGCATTCCCTAACAAGCTCATGTTTGACAAATTGCTATGTATATAAAGATTTGTGGTATAATAAAATTAACTTTTTTCTTTTGCATGAATCAGAAACCAAAATAGAAAATAGCCTCTCCACTGATCAAATAGGTAAATATTGGGTGCCAAATATATGCCAGGCACGACTATTAGCACTAGGTATGCCAAAATCAGCAGAATAGAAGTGGTCTCTGCACTGACAGCTTGTAGACAAACGATAAGCAAATAACTCTATAATTAGAAAATGATAAACCTGGTAAATTCTACAAGGGTAAAAAATATTTTAAAAAAGGAATTTATGAGAGTAAATCATAAATTTGCAGTGTAGGCAACATGGAGGTTTCTGTGAGACCATGGCAGTAGAGATGAAATCTGGTGAGTGGAAACTTATTAACTGAAATGCAGAGGCTGGGAGCACTCCAGGTAGAGATAAATACACACAAAGATGTTAAGTGAGAAAAGAACAAGATGCATGCAAGGGTTCTGACCAGGAGATTGATGTGATATATTTATCTGTGAACAATATGATATCACGTACTGTGGTAGGGAGCACTAAAAGAGGTTACAGATGAAATCATAAGTTAGGTTCTGGCCATGTTGTATTTAGGGTACTTGTGAGACCTCCAGGAGGAAATATCAAGTGCACCAGATATACAGGTCTGAGACTCTGAAGAGACTCATTCAAGTGAATACGTTTGAGAGCCATTGACATATTGAAGACAATTGCAGCTGTGAGGCAGGGAAGAGGAAAGGAGAAAGAAGTCCAGAAGCAAGCCTTCGCAGCTCCAATACTTAGAGATCAGGTAGAGTCAAATGAGCCCGCAAAAGGACTCAAAGGGGAGGAGAGGAGAAAGCCTAGGAGAACAGCTTTGTTCCAGAAGACAAGGGAAAAGATTGTTTTAAGGATAGAATGATTGGCTGTTGTGAAATCTGCTGAGAAATCAAGTAATATGAAAGCTGAACAGTATCCTTTAAGTTTGGGGCCTTAAGGATGATTGGTGACCTTAGCGGGAGCCATTTCAGGAATGACGGAGGTGGAAGTTGAATTGAAGGGGGTTGAGGAGAGTGTAGGAAGTATGTCGTTCAACAAAAATTTACTGTTTTGTGAGCCTGTGTATGTTCATCATCTAACAGGATGGAAAAATAACTAATAACTCTCAATTGCCTGGTTATGCTGTAGATTTCTTGGAGGGAGAAGGAGAGACAGACAGAGGAGAAAAGAAAACAAAGGAAGAAAAGAAAGAAAGAAAGAAAGAAAGAAAGAAAGAAAGAAAGAAAGAAAGAAAGAAAGAAAGGAAAAAATATTCAACCCAAGGGCAAAAAGTGAACCACGAACAAAGATGATGGAGTTACACTTATTTTTTTTGTCTTTTTTTTTTTTTTCCTTTTTCTGGAGAACGGGGTCTCACTATATTGCCCAGGCAGGTCTCGAACTCCTGGGCTCAAGCTATCCTCCTGCCTCTTGCCTCCCTGAAAGCTGGGATTACAGGTGTGAGCCACCGCGCCCGGCCAAAGATACTGGAAAGTGATCTAAAAGTATTAGCATTACTTTCCATTTAAGACTTGGGGGTAAGTTTTCACCTGGAACATGAAATGTTCACTAGCAAGATAAAATATTTCACTGCATTTTAAGAGCAGACTTTTATCTGATACAAATTTGGTCTAGTGAAACAATTTATGGTTTGTTAAATATTCTGTATTAAGGTCTTTCACTTCAGCATGGCCAATAAAAGAAAGGTAGAAAAGGCCTCTTATAATGAAGAAATAGCCTTGCCTTCCTGAATTATTATGTTTTTATCATAGTAACTTAATAAACATTATACTAACTTATAATCTCCTAGTAAAAGGTCTTTGGGGGCATAATTTTAATTGTAAATACAGGCACACCTCATTCTGTTGCAGTTCACTTCATTGCACTTCATAGATAACTGTGTTTTTCACAAATTGAAGGTTTGTGGCAACCTTGTATCAAGCAAGTCTGTTGGTGCCATTATTTCCAACAGCAAGTGCTCACTTTGTGTCTCTGCATCAGTCACATTTTGGTAATCCTTGCAATATTCCAAACTTTTTCATCATTATTATAACTGTTATGGTGATCTGTGTTCAGTAATCTTTGATGTTACTATTATAATTGTTTTTTGGGTGCTACAATCCATGCTCATGTAAGGTGAAAAACAAGTAATATATGTTGTATGTGTTCTAACTGCTCCACCAACTGGCAATTCCCCATGCTCTCCCTCTCCTTGGGGCTCTCCATTCCCTGAGACACAACAATATTGGAATTAGGCCAATTATTAACCCTTCGATGGCCTCTAAGTGTTCAAATGGAAAGAAGAGTTGCACACCTCTTACTTTAAAACAAAAGCTAGAAATGATTAAGCTTAGTGAGGAAGGCATGTCAAAAACTGACACAGTCTGAAAACTGGGCCTCTTATAACAAACAGTTGCCAAGCTGTGACTGCAAAGGAAAAGTTCTTGAAAGTCATTAAAAGTACTACTCCAGTGAACACGTGAATGATGGGAAAGTGAAACAGCCTTATTGCTAATATGGAGACAGTTTCAGTGGTTCTGGATAAAAGATCAAACCAGCCACAACATTTCCTTAAGCCAAAGCCTGAACCAGAGCAAGCCTCTAACGCTCATCAATTCTATGAAGGCTGAGAGAGGTAAGGAAGCTGCAGAAGAAAAGTTTGAAGCTAGCAGAGATGGGTTTATGAGGTTTAAGGAAAGGAGCCATCTCCATAACATAAAAGTGCAAGGTGAAGCAGAAAGTGCTGATGGAGAAGCTGCAGCAAGGTATCCAGAAGATCTAGCTAAGGTAATGGATGAAGGTGGCTGCACTAAACAACAGATTTTCCATGTAGATGAAACAGTTTTAAATTGGAGGAAGAGAGCATCTAGGACTTTCATAGCTACAGAGGAAAAGTCAATGTCTGGCTTCAAAGCTTCATAGAACAGGCTGACTCTCTTTTTAGTGGCTAAGGCAGCTGGTGACTATAAGATGAAGCCAAGGCTTATTGAACATTCTGAAAATCATAGGGCCCTTAAGAATGATGCTAAATCTACTTTGCCTGTGCTCTATTAATGGAACAACAATGCTTTGATGATACATCTATTTACAGCATGGTTTACTGAATATTTTAAGCCCACTGTTGAGACCTACTGCTCAGAAAAAAAATTATTTTCAAAATATTACTGCTCACTGACAATGCACCTAGTCATCCAAGAGCTCTGATAGAGATTAGTGTTGTTTTTATGACCACTAACACACCATCCATTCTGCAGCCCATAAATCAAGGAGTAATTTCATCTTTCAAATCTTATTACTTAAGAAATACATTTTGTAAGTCTATAGTTTCCATAGATAATGATTCTTCTGATGAACATGAGAAAAGTAAATTGAAAGCCTGTGGGAAAGGATTCATCATTCTAGATGGCATTAAGAACGTTTGTATTTCAAGGAAGAAGGTCAAAAGATCAACAGTAATAGGAGTGTGGAAGAAATTATCCTAACCCCCATGAAGGACTTGGAGGGCTTTAAGACTTCAGTGGAGGAGGTAACTGCAGATGTGATGAAAATAGCAAGAGAACTAGAATTAGACATGGAGCCTGAAGATGTGACTGAATTGTTGCAATCACATGATAAAACTTTAATGGATGAGTAGTTGTTTCTTATGAATGAGCAAAGAAAGTGGTTTGTTGAGATGGAATCTACTCCTGGTGATGATGCTATGAACATTGTTAAAATAACAACACAGAATATTACATAAACTTAGTTGATAAAGCAGCAGCAGAGTTTGAAAGTCTTGACTCCAATATTGAAAGAAGCTCTACGGTGGGTAAAATGCTATCAAATACCACATGCTGCAGATAAATCTTTCATGGAAGGAAGAGCCAATGGATAAGGCTCAGTGACAAGGATCTCTCCTGAGTCTCTCTCTCTCTCTCTCTCTCACACACACATACACACACACACACACACAGAGAGAGAGTGAGAGCAAGAGACTCATACTTCCAGATAAACCAATCCAGCTAAAAATGTAGATACAATTTGTTTATTTCCTCCCACATTCTGTTAGAAGTTTTCTCATTTACACTTCGTAGTTCCCTTATCAAGGCCCACTTGAGCAAATGCCTATCAAAACAAACTAACCAAAATATAAACATAAGTACCAGCGGAGGAATTTAGTTCCAATGATCCTCACCTTTATAAATGTTAAACTTTTTGAACCACTTACAATGGAATACAGAACTTCCAGAAAACTATTTTCTTCCACCAGGAGTGCTAAGAAATAGTGATGCTGGGAGAGGAGAGAAACAGAATAGAAAGAATGAGAACACACCATGCTATCCACCCCAATTCTCCTGTTCCCCCCCACAAAATGGTCCTCATCGAAGCAGAACAATCAAAAGAGGATGAGAAGACCAATTTGTTTCTACAATTAAAAATATTGATAATCTAAATTTTATTTGAGCATTGACTGTGTGTCAATAACAAACTATGGCTATATATGATTTGTTGCATTTAGGTCACTTATGAAAATTCCAACGTCAGTTCATGTATAGGCCACTTTTTGGAGCCAACAATTACAAGGAAAGAATAAAACCTGTGACTCACTCTCAAGACTTTCATTCGTCTTCCTTCAACCACAAGGATCTAGTTTCTATAAATAATCTTTTTCCTGATCCTCAGGACCCCCTACTACTTAACATTATAAATATGCAGCACTTTATGTTTATGTACTCATTACTCTCAACTATTCCATGTTCCAGAACTCATCAACCCTCTTGTTTTCATAGCACCATATCTTTACTCCAAACAATCTCATCTTGCTGATGTCTATATTTTTAAAAGATGTGCCCTCATTCTCCCATATTATTCAGGTCAAAATCTTGGCATCTTCTGTGATTCTGCCCGCTCTCAGCCTCCCAAATCCAATCAGTTATCAAGTCCTATAATAATAGCAACCATTTTTAAATGCCTATTCTGTACTGAACTGTGGATTTATAAAATGGGGTCATATTTACTCACACTGCATTCTGGTTTTGCAAAGAAAATGTAATTTTTTTCTCTAATACTGCTCTGACTTTTACTCATGGGTTCTACTTAGGAGGGTGGCAGAAAAAAAACACAACAACTAAAGATTAGTCCAATCTAGTTAATGGAACAATTTATAATTGTTCCTTTAAGTAATGTGCAGTCTCTTGGAGCAAAAATTTAAATCTCTCATATATCCATCTTCCTCCCTCTGCTTTCCCCCAGATGGCATTTTGGTGACACCTCATGATGGCAGAACTGGATGGCATCCTTGGACAGAACCGTATATCTTCACTTCTCCCTGGGCTGTCTCCTGAGCTGGTGACAATGGGTCATCACTGGCCTTGTCTCTGGGAATTTTTGTTGCATCTGCTGCTGAAGTCTGTGCTTCTTACTCTGGCCCAGTCCTCTTCCCTGCTGCTTTGTTCCCCCTCAAATGCTTCCAGTTCCTCCCACTGTCCACCACCAGCCTCTGGTTTGGGGTCAGCATGGCCCTTTCACAACTGTGCTAGTGGCAGGGCCACACTGGCTCTCTACTTAGCTCTTTCCTGTGGCCCTTCTGTGGGCCTCTAGAATATTCTGGTTCTAATTCACAGCACACAGAAATTGAAAACAGCTCAGAAATTGTAAACTCTGGCCCTCTGTCTGTTTAAAGAAACTACAGAGATGGAGTTACTCTGATTGAGCTCCTTCTACCCTCTTAGACTCCTGAAGGAGAGCCCCGAGTCACTCAGTCTCAAGAATCTTCACCCCTGGCTGTCTTGCCTCTCCCATCTTCTTCCTCTGCACACAACCCCTGAAATTGAAGTGGTCAAGACTCCTCCTCCTTTTTCTTCCTGGCTAGATATGACCTCCTCTATATAAATCTCCATTTGTCCCTTCCTCAATGATAACCTTCATTGCCCTCTGATTATTAGTTCCTCTGAAAGCAGACTTCATTTTTTTCTCTTTATGTCCCATACACTTGACCATAATACTTGTGAAATTGTATGTCCTCACTCTGCTTTCACAGCTTTGTCTCCCGTCAGCTCTTCCATATACAAACTTTCATCACAAGGTGCTTGTTCAGTTGACAATTTTATATCATAAAGGTTCTTGAAAATATCTATGACTTTTGTTTCTCAGTTTAATAATATTTGAATCACCCTCCCCACCCCCACCAAAAAAAATATGCACTCTGCAAAGTAACATACCAACATTGCTCTTAAGGGAAAGGTACTCTCACCAATGTTCTTGATGCAACACTTTCTGGTTTGAGACTATCGAGGGGGCACATTAGAATATGTACCATATTTGGATGAACTCAAAGCATTTTGTTTTGTGAATGGGATGAAAGGCAGCAACTTTCCCACCTCTTCATTCTCTTGTATTCATTGGACTATTTTCATATGTCCTGAAACACTCATTTTTAACCTTTATTTTCTCTGAAGATGTTTTTCGGTACTATTACCTCATTTTTAAATGAGTCACAAAGAGGTTGCCTGCTGAAAGTAGATCATCTATTTACACCTTCCAAGGAATGACCTTCCTAATCCCTACCACCAATGCACCTACTATCACACCGCTCTTCCCACTTTGTTGAGTACAAAAAAACCTTCCTTATGCTGAATTGTATGTCTGAAAGTAAAACAATAGAGTTAAATTTATATATTTTTCTGTGAATATTATTTGGATACATATCTCAGTTTGAGATGGAATGCATCACAGTTTTCCCATTAAAATTAATGCAAAAAATGCATTGACTTTTAACTTAGTAACAGTTTTCAGGAAAAAAAATGAATATATCTCATCCTTTTATGTTCTTTCTTCCCTCCTTTCTCCCATCCTTTTCTTCCTTCTTAATTCTTAACAAGCATTTAGGAGTGACTAATGTATACACAGTGACCAAGACCCTTCCTTGAAGGTTCTCTGATAGTCTGATGCAGTGGTTGTCAAGGGCATAGGGGAGCAATTTTGCCCCTTTGTCCCCTCAGGGACATTTGACAATATCTGGAGATCGTTTTGGCTGTCACAAATCCAGCATGGTGGGGAGAAAAGTATACGACTGGCATATAGTGGATAGAATTTAGGGATACTGCTAAGCATTCTACAATGCGCAGAACAGAACCCACAGAAAGGAATTATCTGCTCCCAAAGGTCAACGGTGCTGAGGATGAGAAACCTTACTCTAATGGGTCCTATCTTTTCTGCTACAAGGCCATTCACAATAGAATACTTCCCTTTTGTCATTTCTCTACCCTCAAGTTTGAAAATTCTAAATTCTCGTTTTTAAAGGCCATATAGAATGTCACTCTCTTTTTGATGCCTTTTTAAATTCCTGCTACTGAATGTGATGCCTTCTTTCTCCTGAACCCCACAGTATGTTTAATGTAATTCTTTCACAGATTTTGCCAAGCTACTGTTCTCTAATCAAATTATTAATACTTTTCCCCATGAATTTAGTGCTTTCTATTGGAATTTTGAGAAAGTTGCTATCTTAGTCCATTCGTGTTGCTCTAACAAGGTACCTGAGACTGGGTAGTTTACAGCAACAGAAATGTATTTCTCACAGGACTGAAGGCTGGAGTCCAGATGGAGGCACTGGCAGTTTCAGTGCCTAGTGAGGGCTGCTCTCTGCTTCAAGATGGTCTCTTCAACAATATGTCATCACATAGCACTAGACAGTGAACACACTCCTCAAGCCCTTTGTATAAGGTCCCTAACTTCATTCCTGAGCGCTCCACCCTTATGACTTAATCACCTTCCAAAGGCCCTACCTCCTAATAGTTTCACATTGGCCATTAAGTTTCAACACACGAATTTTGGAGGACACATTTCAGACCATAGCAATTGCTTAATCTCATTGGACCTTAATTTTATTATTTGCACAATAAACAGGGATGATGTGATGCCTCAGTACTCTTTCCAGCTCCCCATGTTTGATCTCTTCCTTATCAATAGTGTGCAATTCTTACCCCCACATACCAGTATTCAAATGAAGTCCTACATATGCAGAATTCTTGTTCTAACTTGTCATACCAGCAGCCACCATCATCCATTAAAATTATTTTCATAATAATTATAGAGTTTTAGATCAGTTTTTTTGGGAAATGAAAAAAAAATCAAAGAGGTGACTAAGAAGTTATTGATAGACACATAAAGATTACAGTGATTTAAATTTGAGTATCCAAAGTGGTTATAAATATCAAGGGGACAGGGCTACCTCTCTATTTCATTCTGTTTTTGAATCCTTTAATCCAAGTGGAATTTAAAGCACTGTCCTACCACTTATCCCTGTAATCTGTCTGTTCAGTGTGGTTTCTGTGAACCTTGGAAACAACCTATGTATTATGTAAATAATGAGGTATAATATCATAAAAAATGAGATAATTATATAGCATTTTGAAGATATAACTAAATTGTTTACATTTTTTAAATCAAAGTAGTAACATATTTCAGCTTTATGTTTAGTCAAAATATGGATTTGAAAAATAGGGGTTTTTATAACATGTCCGTCTATTTTTAATTTTTTAATAAATCATTCCATAATTAACCATATAGTCTTTCAATTAACTCTACCTCATAGTGTTCTTCAGAAACTCTAATTATACCTTAGATTATCATTTAGAACACCTGCTCTTGTGGGTTTCAGTAATTTCAGCCTTGAATATTTTGACATAAAGAGCTACAATCATTGGGAATTTTATGAAGTTTAAGAAGTACTCTATGCCCCACCTTTCTAGCTAACTTTAGCCTGTTTTACATGCCATGACTCTTTGCTTATTGAAGCTATTGTCCATCATCTTTCATCTTGAGTTACTAATCTAAGGAAATATGGATATTTAGCCTGAAAGCCAAGAGCATCAAGAAGTCCAGTGTCCTTATTCTCAGCTTATATGACTTATACCTATTATCACTATATTGGAAAACAACAGGGATGGCCCTGAGCATGGTTCCTAGAAAGCCCATCCTCCTACCTAATGATATTCATAGGCAAAATGTGTCAAGCTCTGAATGAGGTAAAGCATACCATATGCATAATGACATTTTTATTTCAACATACTAATTTAAATGTCCATAGGCACTTTGTCCATACCCTGCAGATTTGCCCAGACTAATGACCAGTGGCCACAAGTGGAAGCCAATTGCACAAACTGTTCCCTATTATTTTTTCAAACTTCTGTTGTCAATTTTATTCTTAACTGACATATGATAAATTTCAAATTTTTAACTCTATCTGTTGACGTGCCAAGGACAGATTAGAAATGTGACATCTAGCTTTATGAAGTTCCTCTGGGGCTTTGGCTTTGAACAAGTTTGAGAGAGATATCATGTTAAGCAACCTCATTTCTCCCAAGATGCTATACTTATAGTTTGGGGTTCTAAGCAAATAGGCCTTACTCTAAATGCACTATCAACTCAGCATAATGATGATTTATTTCTTCTTTGTAACTAATCAAATGTGACTATATTTTATCATATCACTCCCACTTATCCCACCCCATCTAACATTCTTGTCCCAAATGTTTTATGATAAAGTTTGATACATATCTAATCATTAACAATTCTAGTTGATAAACTAGGATATTTTACTGCACTAGTCTTAAAACTGAAGTTACACAATTAGTATAATTAAAGGAAAAGGTTTCAAATTTTATGTCCAGGTGCAATATGAAAAACAGCCAACACTAGAAGTGATATCAAGTGAGAAATTATGCATGCACCATAGGCCATGAATCCAAAATTTGGAATTTATATATTACAGCTACCCTATATAAGTAGACTACATCTTGTAAAACTGCTTGGTATGGTCTAATAGCACATTAGATGTACAGAGCTGTTTTTACCATTTGACCTAGTTTTTACTGCCCAGGGAGGCAAATGTTAAATGAAACTCCTCTCCTTTCCTGCACTCACTCTCCTCCCCTGCCATAGATATCATCAAAATAGATTTAGCTTTTATTTTAGTTTTCTATGACTAGTTCTATGTCCCTTTGGCCCAATCAGTAACAATCTACTCAAATTTTTTTAAAGATAGCAAGCTGTATCCCATCCCTAGGGCATAAAACCCAGAGGCCATCCCTTTCAGTGCTTTATAAATAAAGTTTTGCCAAAGCAGCATTAGTGGAATCTTGTCACAACTAAATCCCAATAGTGCTCAAGCTTTGCATTAAGCTGCTGTCCTTGACCTGTGGGAGAGGTGATTTGCCATTAGGTTTATTAGAGTATCTCTGGAGCATGTTAGAGAAGCATTTTTTTCCTAAATTCAAGATGGATGGGAGTTCATGCATAATCAAAGATAGGTTCATTTAGCCCAGCTGTACAACTAAGATTTTGACAGAAGACTGATATTTGAGTCACAGAATCATCAAATTTAAGGGCCAGAAGGGATGTTGAGAGAATCTGTTCCTCTTTGAATGAATGAATAAACAAAGGAATCTCCAGGAAAGAGCAAATGCAAAAGTTTATTATTGCTAAGGAAACATAACAAGGATTGGTCATCTAATTTGCCACCTGCCACTGTACCCCGCTCCTGGCCCTCCCCAAAGAAGAGACCAAGGACTCTAATAGCTATGCATAACAGTTTGCAACAAGTCACAAGGAAAATATTAGCATTATCCACATTTTGAACATTCCAGAAGCAAGAGAGCCTACCTGGCTTACAGTTGTTGCCTCAAGTCACTGATTTATATGACAAAGTCAACAATGTCCAATTTGGCCATCACAAAAATGGTTAGCAAGAAATATATAAATGGCTTTTGGGGCTCAGAGAGAAAATAACACAAGCCACTGCTTTCTATGCTACACTTGTTGCAAAGACAATAATCTAACAAAAGAAAAAATTTGTGCCTAGGAGATATTTTCTAGGCAAACCAAATTTCTATGGTATTTCAGCTTCACGATCTCTCTGATACTTCGTCACGTATTCCCTTTATCCACAATAGTCACTCTTAGAAGGGGACCAACTAGCCAAAGGGAAGCAGCCATTGGATGATGGCGACTGGCGGACTGGGAATGGGGTGTGTACCACCTGGCAGAAACCAGTGGAATCATCACCAAGTCTCACATCATCTGGGGAGCTGTCCTAGGAGACAGATGAGGATAGAGAAGTAACTATCTGTGGCTATCACCGCAGAGCACATTTTCCAGTCCAATAGTAGTGAAAAATGACCCATGTCCTCACAGACAGATAACCAGGTCTTATCCTTTCTTTCCTCTCCAAGTATACCTCAAAAATGGATAGTCATTCCACTGATGACTAGACTAGTGTTAGGCTCTGATTGGTAGAAAAAGGAAGAAGAAACAGGTGGCTTTGATATATCCCCCAAATCAGCTGCAGGCAGGCTGTACACCTGAAAGTAGAGGATGGAAATTTTTTTAAAGGAACTGAGGAAAGTTCAATCCTCCTGCTCCTAGTTCTAGTCTCCTATCGCCATCAAAAATTCCCAGTGTTTTGCTGACCAAGTCTACTTTTTGTTCATATGCCTATTTTAAATTTCAAAAAGAAATGGATGCTAAAGAAAATAAATCTCTATGTAATCTTGGAATTCCTTCAAAATTTGAAATCCAACTTGGTATATTTCAACATACATCTATCTGGTACCTCCAGTGGGCAAGGAGGCAGGATGTTGCAGTTGAAAGCACATGAAACTTGTAATCAACAAGATCTGAACTTGAATCCTAGTTTAGCCAATTACAGGCTATTTAAACTTGGATTATCACATAAACCTTTGACCCTTTCTTTCATCATCTGTAAAATAAAAACAATAACCTGAATTTCACAATGTTCTCAGCATTAAATGAGGTAATATATGTACAAAAGGTCATAGGAATGTCAGTTAATACCATTTTAGTTACAACACGTTTTCACCCTTCCAGAAGCAATATTCAGTATAATTGGGAAGGTACAGCTTGATATAAGCAGCAGCTTAAATGCATATGGTTTGTTTCCTAATAATTTCAGAGAAGGGACTATGTGAAGCCTTTTTTAAACTTAGCCACCCTGTTCTCCAATAATCCTTCATTTTATATATTGTATGTTTTTAATCTCTAATCCTCTTTCATAAGCAGCTTGTACTCCAATCACAGATATTGCCTCTTGAATTCTTTTTGACCTGGAATGAAAATGTAAATGTGCATTAAGGAGAAAAAGTCCAACCAGTATATCATATTTATGATTTACTCTGCTAGAGGAGACATGGAATAATTTTTATTTTCTCAATGGATTCAGCTTCTCCATGTTACTCATTATTAATTTTTTTTGCGAGTAAAAAGCTGACATTTAAATATATTCTGCCTCATATTGACTGAACATTATTCTAGGGTTTTCAACAGACTGAAGCCTAGACTTCCTTCTTTAATTACATGCTTATGTTCTTGCCCCAAAATGCTCCAAAATGTGTTGCTGAATCATAAATTGTTCTGAGACCATTGTTGGTGGGGTGAGTGGGGAGGGGGTTAAGATAATATGGCTACACTGTAGTTATTGCTCCTGGGTACTCAGATCAGCATGCATGTTCTTGTTAAAAAATAATAATAATTTTCTTAAAAAATGTCTTTCTGAGTACAAAGACCAAAGTGGAAATCTCCTTTATCCTTAAGGACAGAGGTGCCAGGTTCTGGGCCTTTGTGCTTCCCATAGGGCCATTGGCTTAGTTCTGATTTTTTTTTGCTTTCACATCTTTTACTATAGTAAAACACAAATGTAAATCTTTTGAAACTTAATCATTAATTTTTCAATTAAAAATTTATTTAAAAGAAAATTAGTTCTGGAAGGGTGTTTATTTTGGAATCTGCTATGCATATTCTGGAGTGCATTTTTGCTGATTTATTTCCCTTTTGTTGCTATAGGTTCTAAATGAGCAATGGATTGAGTTCCATTTCACACTGATTATAACTTCGGTGTATGAATATGAAGAGAAACAAAGAGAGGGTATATTAGTCATGTTTTTATTTTCTATATTTTATGATGCTCTGACATCTTGGGGACTGAGGAGCTAGGAGAGATTGTTCTTTCCCAGGGTTAGCTAATTCCTAGAGACAGCAAAAAATTCGACTGGAATAAGACTTTGATATGCAAACCACCAATCCTGAGTTCATATCCTCCCACACCCACCTCCTTTTACCAGTCTCCTGTGATCCAGAACACCACACCCGTGCCCTAAATCACCTGAGGGCCAAGGTACTAAACAACTAGAGGCCACCCCTATAGCCCAAAGCCCACTGAAATTCAAACTAGCCAATCCTAACTAAGCCTGTTTACCTTTCTTGTCCTGTTCCTTCCTAAAGAAAACACAATAAAGGCTTTTGGCCATGCTTTCTCCTCCTTTGCTTCTGATTCCGGACCGTGCCTGGTGTTTCCCCATGTCGCCTTGTATGGTACAGCGTGCCCCCTCCTCTTAGGAACTGTGAGTTGTTTCCTAATCCATTGCCCTCACCATATCTGAATAATGATGAAACCTACATTTATGAGAGGGAGAGAGAGAGAGAGATGAAGAAGAAAGCAGATAAAGAGAAGGAGGAGGAGGAGAAAAAGAGGAAGAAGAGGAAGAAGAGGTTTGGGGAGAGGGAGGGAAGAAAAAAGGAGAAACAAAGTGAGGAGAAAAAAGAGAGAAAACAAGGGAATGAAAAAGAGAGATAAGCTCTGCCTTTGTGGAGATTTTTTTTTTTTTTAATTGAGATGGAGTGTCGCTCTGTCGCCAGGCTGGAGTGCGGTGGCACCATCTCAGCTCACTGCAACCTGCACCTCCGAGTTCAAGCAGTTGTCCTGCCTCAGCCTCCCAAGTAGCTGGGATTATGGGTGCATGCCACCACGCCCAGCTAATTTTTGTATTTTAGTACAGATGGGGTTTCACCATGTTGGCCAGGATGGTCTTGATCTCTTGACCTCGTGATCTGCCTGCCTCAGCCTCCCAAAGTGCTGGGATTACAGGTGTAAGCCCCCGCGCCTGGCTGCCTTTGTGGAGCTTTTAATCCAAGTGTCAGAAGTGTTCGAACCAGGGCAACTCCATCTGGAAAGGAACTGGGTGAAATGGGGCTGAGACCTACTGGCTGCATTCCCAGATAGTTAGGCATTCTAAGTCACAAGATGAGATAGGCGGTCAGCACAAGATACAGGTCACAAAGACCTTGCCCATAAAACAGGTTGCAGTAAAGAAGCTGGCCAAACCCCACCAAAACCAAGATGGCAATGAGAGTGATCTCTGATCATCCTCACTGCTACACTCCCACCAGTGCCATGACAGTTTACAAATGCCATGGCAAAGTCAGGAAGTTACCCTATATGGTCTGAAAGGGGGAAGCATGAATAATCCACCCCTTGTTTAGCATATAATCAAGAAAATAACCATAAAAATGGGCAACCGGCAGCCGTCAGGGCTGCTCTATGGCATAGCCATTCTTTTATCCCTCTACTTTTTTTATAAACTTGTTTTCACTTTACTGACTCACCCTGAGACTTGCATGAGATCTAAGAATCATCTCTTGGGGTCTGGATTGGGACCCCTTTTCAGTAACATAAGTGGGAAGGATAGGACCTAGCATAGTACATGAAGCATAATAGAAATAAATCGACTATTTACTAAAGAACAACCATGTAGCAGAATTAAGAATCTTTGAAAGATATCAAAAGTAAAAACTAGTTATATCCGTACATAATTTTATGGAGTGGAAGTTGAAATCAGTGGAATAATGATATTAATATTTAACTTGAAATATGAAGATTCAGTTTTCCCATATTTAAATAAAGAAACAGCATAAAAGCACCTGCTTTGCAGGGTCATTGTGAAGACTTAATACAATAATCTGTCTAAGCAACAAGGAAAGTGCCTGGCACATAGAAGATGCTCAATCAATGTGACTTTTCATCCTTTTCTGTTAATATCTGTCACATTAAATATATCATATAAAGAAATTTCTGTCTATGTCATTTAACAGTGGGGTGACAATAGGACACTGAAGGATTTTCAAGGAAGTAGACTGCATGTTCTCTAGCAGTAGTGAACACTGAGAACAGTAAAGCCTTATCAAAAGGTATCCCAGAGATTATAAATTAGAAGGTCTAGGTTGTAGCTAGATATATATATATTTTTAAGTTCCACAGTTTATTCTGATATGAACTTTCTGTTGAGGGTCCTTAAAAACTCCTTCTCAGGTAGGATGTTTGTTGTATGAAATTATGATGCTGCTGTATTTCTTTTTTTATTGAAACTTTTATTTTTGACAAATAATAATTATATATATTTACAGAATGCAATGTGATCTTTTGATATATGCATACACTGAGGGATGATTGTATCAAGCTAATTAACACATTCAACACCTCAGATACTTATCACTTTTTGTAGTAAAAACATTTAACATCCACTTTCTTAGCAATTTTGAAATATATAAGACATTATTATTAACTATGGTCACTATGCTGTACAATAGATCTCAAAAAGTTATTCCTCTTGTTTAACTGAAACTTTATACATTTGATATACATTTGACCAACATCTCTTCATTCCAATTTCCCACCCTTGCTTCCAGTAACCATCATTCTACTCTCTGCTTCTGTTAATTCAACTTTGTAAAATTCCACATAAAAGTGAGATCATGTAGTATTTGTTCTTCTGTGCCTGGCTTATTTCACTTAGCATAATGCCCTCCAGGTTCATCTATGTTGTTACAAATGACAGAATTCTCTTCTTTCTTAAGGCTGAATAGTATTCGATTGTGTACAGATACTATATATTCTTTATCTATTCATACATTAATAAACACCTAGATTGATTCCATATGTTGGCTATGGTGAATAATGCTGAATGAACCTGGGAGTGCAGATATCTTTTCAACATACTGATTTCAATTCTTTGGATATATACCCAGTAGTGGGATTGCTGAATTATATGGTAATTTTATTTTTAGTTTCTTGAGGAACCTCCATAACTTTTTTCATAATTGCTCTACCAATTTGTGTACCCACCAACAGTGTACAAGGGTTTCCTTTTCTTCACATTTTCACCAACATGTTATATTTTGTCTTTTTATTAATAGCAACTCTAACAAACATAAGGTGATAGCTCATTGTGGCTTTAATATGCATTTCCTTGATGAGGAGTGAAATAGAGGATCTTTTCACATATCTGTTAGCCATTTGTATGTCATCTTTGAGAAATATCTATTTAGGTCCTTTGCCCATTTTTTAATTGGGTTATTTATTTTTTTGCTATTGAGTTGAGTTCCTTATGTGTTTTAGATTTAAATCCCTTCTCAGATACATGGTTTGAAAATATTTTCTCTCAGTCTGTGAGTTGTCTCTTCACTCTGTCATTGCCTTTGGTGTGTAGAAGCTTTTTAGTTTGATGCAATCCCATTAGTCTATGCTTTTGTTGACTGTGCTTTTGTGATCACATCTAAAACAATTTTCTCCCAGTAGTTTTGTGGTTTGGAGCCTTATACTTAAGTCTTCAATCCCTTTTGAGTTTATTATTGTATGTAGTATAAGGGTCCAATTTCATTCTTTTTTTTTTCTGTGACACAGCCTCAGGAGTTCCTGAGGACATGTGTCCCCCAATTTTATTCTTCTGCATACAGATATTTAGTTTTCCCAACATTTATTTAAGAGATTGTCATTTCCTTTGTATGCTCTTGGCATCTATTGAAAATCAGTTGACTGTAAATGCATAAGTTGATTTCTGGACTTTCTGTTCTGTTCCATTAGTCAAGGTATCTATGTTTATGCCAATATGCTGTTTTGATTACTATAGCTTTATGATATATTTTGAAGTCAGGTAGTGTGACACATCTACCACATTTCTAATTATTTCTTTATCTTTTTGTACATTCAATGAGATTTCATTTAATACTTAACAGTGTACCAAGAACTAAGCTAGACACCAAAGATACAAAAAATAAGGTGCAATTGATGATCCCAGGGATGTCTTTAGTGAGGATCACAAACTTCAGAACTAACTATTATAGGAAAGAGGTACTATTATATAAATATATTTAATGTGTAATGAAAGCACAAAGGAGGGAACTGTGCCATGGCCTTATTATGGATTCAATTGCAACTCACTTTTATATTGCCAAACATAAAGAGTATTTCAGTACAAACTATGAATTTTTTGTTTTCATGCAGCCGTTTTTCAGTAGTTTTCAATTTCTAATAGTTCTCATTGCCTGATGCCATTGCCAAAAGACCTGGTCCAAATCTCAGAGCATAGACACTCAGACCAGAGGATGCCTGGGTTCTAATTATGAATTCCTTTTTACCCTTAGCTAAATTGTCCCTGGTGGGTAATTTACTTATCACTTAATATCTATGACCCAGTTCCTCAGTCCATAAAACTGAGACAATAATATTTATCTGCTTTTTATGATTTGGTATTCAACTTTTAAGTAACATTTTTTATTTTAAAGGGACCTTATAATTCTTAGTTAGTTTTTCCTAACTAGCTATACCTGCCTCACAGCAATGGCATGAAGGTAATGAATTCATTTTGGCAAATGCTTCTGAAGATGAGATTTTTATTCCATTATTTGGTAGTTTATTTTGGCATCATGAGACTTCCCAAATTTGCTTGCCCCCAGGGGCAGCCCTGGAGGCACAATGCTTTCTTACCACAGTGTCTCTTAAATGGTTTAACAGGAGAACATAGCATTGATTCAGAGAAAACATTTTTAATACATACTCTAGGTCATGTAAGAGAAATTCTTCTGATGCTAAGTATAAACCTGGTGAATGAAGCAGAAACATACTCCCAAGTATCCAGTGTGTTACCTCCAAGTTCTTCCTACCAACAGTGAAATTGTTGCTTGAAGCCAAGGATATTGGACGCTAATCAAGTTAATAGGAAACATAAAATTAAGAATGCCTGTATTATTAAGTGGGAAAAGTATATTTTTATAATTATGTAGCTGGTAAAAATGTTCATCTCTATTTACTCATTTACTTACTGAGTAAATTGGTAAAACCTGTTTTAGAAGATGTGTACTATATAGCAGTGTGTATTTTTGGCTTTGAACGTAATCATACCTCTACTTAAGATTATAATGTTATGAAATCCATCCTAAGGAAATTATAGGAAAGTAGATAGTATTTGTATGTGTCTGTTCTTGCATTGCTATAAAGAATTAATGAGACGGAGTAATTTATAAAGAAAAGGGGATTAATTGGCTTACAGTTCCACAGGCTATAAGGGAGCATGGCTGGAGAGGCCTCAGGAAACTTACAATCATGTCAGAAAGTGAAGGTGCTACAGGGATGTCCTGCATGGCCGGAGCAGCAGGAAGAGAGAGCAGGGTGAGGTGCTACACATTTTAAACAACCAGATCTCATGAGATATGGCCCCTCCAAAATCTCATATCCTTCTCATATTTCAAAATAAAATCATGCCTTTCCAGCGGTCCACCAAAATCTTAACTCCTCCAGCATTAACTCAAAATTCCATAGTCCAAAGTCTCATCTGAGACCAGGCAAGTCCCTTCTACCTATGAGCTTGTAAAACCAAAACAAGTTAGTTATTTCCAGGATACAATGAGGATACAGGCATTGGCTAAATACTCCCATTCCAAAAGGGAGAAATTGGCCAAAACAAAGGGGCTACAGGCCCCATGCAAGTCTGAAACCCAGCAGGGTAGTCATTAAATCTTAAAGCTCTGAAAGAATCTCCCTTGACTCCATGTTTCACATCCCAGCAACACTGAAGCAAGGAGTGGGCCCCCAAGGCCTTGGGCAGCTCTGCCCCTGTGGCTGCTTTCATTGAGTGCCTGTGGCTTTTCCAGGCACACAGAGCAAGCTGTTGGTGAATCTGTCATTCTGCGGTCTGGAGAACAGTAACCCTCTTCTCACAGCTCCACTAGGCAGTACCCCAGTGGGGACACTGTGTGGGGACTCCAATCCCACATTTCCCCTCAACTCTGCCCTAGAAGAGGTTTTCCATGAGGGCTCTGCCCCTGCAGCAAACTTCTGCATGGACATCCAGGCATTTCCATATATCCTCTGAAATCTAGGCAGAGGCTCCTAAGTTTCAACTCTAACACTCTGTGCACATGCAGGCTTAACACCACATGGAAGCTGCCAAGACTTATGGCTTGCACCCTCTGAAGCAACAGCCCAAGCTGTAACTTGACCACTTTTATCCATGGCTGGACCTGAAGTGGCCACGATGCAGGGCACCATGTCCTGAGGCTGCACAGAGCAGCGCAGCCCTAGGCCTGGCCCACAAAACCATTCTTGCCTCCTAGCCTCCAGGCCTATGATGGGAGGGGCTGTCAAGGAAGTCTCTGAAATGTCCTGAAGGTGTTTTCCCTATTGTCTTGCCTATTAACATTTAGTTCTTCTTTACTTATGCAAATTTCTGCAGCCTTGAATTTCTCCCCAGAAAGTTAATTTGATTTTCTACCACATGGCCATGCTGCAAATTTTCCAAACTTTTACGCTCTGCTTCCCTTTTAAATATAAGTTCCTGTTTCAGACCAAGTTTCAGATAATCTTTTTGCTCATGCATAACAAAAGGGACCTTGCCTCATTCCCAATAAGTTACTTATCTCTATCTGAGACCTCTTCCACCTGGACTTTATCACCATCAGCATTTTGGTCACAACAATTTAACAAGTCTCTGGGAAGTTCCAAATTTTCCCTCATCTTCCTGTCTTCTTCTGAGCTCTCCATACTCTTCCAACCTCTGTCCATTACCCGATTCCAAAGCTGCTTCCACATTTTCAGGTATCTTTATAGCAATGCCCCACTCCTTAGTACCAATTTTCTGTGTTAATTTGTTTTTGCACTGCTATAAAGAAATACCTGAGACTGGGTACTTTATAAAGAAAAGGGTTAAATTGGTTTCCTGGTTCTGTAGGCAGTACAGGGAGCATGGCTTGGAGGCCTTAGGAAACTTACAGTCATGGCAGAAGGCAAAAGGGAAGCAGACAAATCTTATGTGGCTGGAACAGGAGGAAGAGAGAGCAGGAAAAGGTGCGACACACTTTAATCAACCAGATCTTGTGAGATCTCACTCACTATCATGAGAACAGCAAGGAGGAAATCGGCTCCCATTATCCAATCACCTCCCACCAGGCCCCTCCCCCAAAATTAGGAGTTACAATTTCACATGAGATTTGGGCAGGGACACAAATCCAAACCATATCAGGATTATTTATTATTTTTAAAACATGGCACAAATATTCAACAATTAGAGAATAATTAAAGTATATAACATACATAAAATGAAACATTTTGTGAACATTAAATTATGTTTAAAAGATGTTTGTTGATAAAAATAAAATGTTCTGGAAAAAATAAACAATAATAAAGCACAAGACAGAATATACCATATGATCTCATCTATATATATGCATAGAAATTGGTTAACTCTGGATAGTAAAATTATTAGTGATTTTCAATGACTTTATTTAATATTTGTGACATTTCTTAACCTCCTAATTTTATATAGCAAGCAGTATTGCTTAACTGATCAGAAAAATTATGATAATTTAATGCCAGTTCTGAAACAGGCATTCTTTCATTCAACTCCTCTTCTATTGGCATTATTAAAGAGACATGCTATTACTTATAATGGTTACCAATTACTAAATTGGGATGTGTGTTTACAGGTATCATCTTATTTAACAAGGCTTTAAAAGTGACTTCTCCATTGCAGTATGTCCATGTGAACCTAGAAACTAACTACTTTCTTATAGCACATTCTTAGATGGCCCCACCCACCAACATCCACTTTGTATTACACTTATTCACAGTAATGTTTTTCTTCCTAATTTAAGTTACAATTTTTAGAAGCAGAGATTATGTTCTATATATTTTATATCCTACATTTCCTAGTACTGAATAATTTTTACTGAAAGAAATATTCCCAATCAGTGCCATCTTATCTAATAGACCGGAATACTCCTATTTAATGACTATATCTGCCTGATAGGCCTGAAGCCTTCTTGGGCAGTGGATCTAAAACCAACCCATCTTCTCTTCTGTTGATTCATTCATTCAACAAATACTCAGTGAGTGCCTACCATGTGCCAGACACATTTCTAGGCACTACGAGTAAGGCTATAAACAAAACAAACAAAATCTCTCCCTCATGGAGCTCACATCCTAATGAGAAAAAAACAAATATACACAATAGATGAAAGGTATAGTATGGTAGACAGTAATAAGTACAAGGAAAAAAACCTAAAGCAGAGAAGGGAAATGAAAAAAAGTCAGAAGGGATTGAATTTTAGAAAGGACGGCCAACAAAGACCTTACTGAGAAAATGGGACATTTGAGTAACACTTAAAGGTACTGTGGCAGCAACTTATGTTAATATCTGGGGGGGCAGGGGGGAACATTCCGTACATAGGAAATAGCCAATGCAAAGGCCCTGAAGTAAGTCCATGACTAGTATGTTTAAGAAAGAGCAAGGCCAGTCTGGCTATAGCTAAAAGTGTAGAGGATCAAAGTCATATAAAATAAAGCTAAACATTGAAAAACGCCAAAACCGTGTAGGCCCTTCCAAGCCATTATGCAGATGTTAGCTTTTACTCCAAGAGAAAAGGAGAAACACTGATACATTTTGGGCAGAGGAGTGACCTAAACAATATGTTTTATCAGCAAAGCTTAGGCTGCTGTGCTGCAGAAAGACAACAAGGGCAAGGGTAGAAGTTTTGGAAGGCTTGTAATCCAGAGTTGATGGTGGTATAGACCAAAGTGAGGGCAGTAAAGGTGCCGAGAATCAGATTTTGAAGAGAATTTGCTGATGAATTGGATGTGCCTTGCAGAAGTATCCCAAATGCCTCCAAGGTTTGGATGTAAGCAGCTTAAATAATGGAGTTGTCATTAACTAGGAGGAGAAAGATTATGGGCAGACCAGTCTTGGGGAAAATAGCATAAGATCAGTTTGGTTTGTGTTAAATCTAAAATAGCAATGAGACTTCCAAGTAGAGATGTTGAATTGGCAGTTGGATATACAAATCTGGAGATCTATATATGAGTTCTGGGATGGATGTGGACATGTTGCAATCAACAATATATAGATGGGACTTAAAGCTAGGAGATCATCTAACACTGCCAATCATAATTAGAAGATTGTGAAATAACAAAATGATGTAAGAAATTCTTTTTCTCTCAAGGTAGAGAGAAAATAAGTCCACTTGACCTTTTTGCAGCATAACGTTTACCTCAATACAACCCCAGGAACATTAAGTCTTGTCAGAGCTCCAACAGGAATTACCACCACCTGTATTAGGCTTTACTAATTAGGATTCTTGTTTATCTAGTACTCTGGCCTCAGCACTGATGTCAAAAGCAGCAATGTTGAAAACAGGTAGAGGCCTGTATCAATTAGACCAGAGGCTTTGCCATTACCTGGGAGCTTGTTGGAAATGCAGAATCCCAGGCCCCAATTCTAAACCTACTTCACTGGTACATTGAAGTTTGAGAAGCGCTCTACCAAAGGCTATTAGGTAGCTCGTAGAAACTTCAGGAGGTCCAGGAATCATCTTGGAGACTCTGCATCCAGGAATCATGCATAATCTCAATCTCAGGATGCTTGTAACTGTGCCTACAACATCTCTGAACCTATTAGAACAGGGACAATGTCTCTTCCTGGGGATACTCAGCAAAGAATATACCTACTGAGACTTCTGCTATTGCTGCCTCCAAAATCTTAATACCAGTCTCATCATGGTGAGTTCTAGTTACAGAACCTAGATCATTGAAGGCTGAGAAGGTGAGTTGTTGCCTATATTTTGGAATGGAAATTTCATAATGTGGAAAATGTGTTCAAAATATGCTGGCAGCCACAAGTGTAATAAATATCCCCCAAGGGCTGAAGATAAACACTGGGGAGAATATAGATAGAAAAGGAAAGCCTGGGTATTTGGAGGTGAAGTCAGAAATAAGAACAAAGCTAAATCATATATATAAACAAACAGTAGACTCATTTTAGATACATGGCAGTAACAGGTACAGCATAAATAATAGTAGACAGGTCTCAAGGGTGAATGAGAAAATCTGCATCTACAGGATAGATTCTGAGTCAGCAGTTGAAGCCAGGAACTGAAAATACAGTGTGGTGGTTTTGTTTTCTATCGATTCTGCTAAGCTGGAACTCTACTTCACAGAATCTTCTTTCCTATGTGGTTCTAGGCTTGAATTGGCAAAAAAAAAAAAAGAGAGAAACTGGTACAAGATTTAGATGGCAGACATGACAATAGCCATTTCTCTTTGAGAGTCCTAGTGGTTAGGCACAGAAGACAGATGCAGCAGCAGTCAGCTTGTTCTTCCTCTTCCCCATTCCACATCCAGCTCTTCTGCCTGTCAGCTGGCCTGATGACCAATGGTGACTGCAGGATGACCCACAGATGCAGAGATTCTGCCCTTCCCTATTCTTCTCCACTGCTCTCCTGTGTGCTGTCATCCAGCAGCTGGATATACCCGGCTTTAGGAGGGTTACTTAGTGAATATTCTTTGATCCTCCAATTCCCTCTTTTGGGCCCTTGTGTCCCCAGCTGCTCCTACAATCATGTAGGCCAAATTCCTATGTAAACCTCTTACTCCATAACATTCATAGTGCTTCTGCTTCCTCAGTTGAATCCTGACTAATAGTTATAGCTACTAGAATTGGCTCCAGGGAACAGAACCGTAAGGATGGGAATCTGACCATCTTACTCTGATAAAATTAGATTTAAAGGCATTAGTGACTCTGTGCCCAGTGGTTTAGGAGACACTAGTTGTTCATGGAATGCTATGGCAAAATAGTTATTTTAATCATCATCTGTCATCACTTATCATCAAATTCTTGTAGAATATAAGGCTTCGAACAAACAAGAAGTTGCTACCATACAATATTATAGTGGAAATAAATAATACATTAGGTTGGTTTGTTGCTTCTGAGTGCACTTCTGAACATGGAGAAAGAAAATCATTAAATTTTCAACTCCAGGTCTGGGTGAAGAATTAGAAAGCTTTTAGGTCTATATCAACTTGGCTAAGTTGTAACTATGTTTTCTAAAACGTAGGCATTGATGCAGAAGAAAGTCACTAACCAACCCTCCTCAAGCACTGGTGCAGGTGGACAAGTTGGAAACTTCAAGTTCAACGGCTCTAGGAAAGTCCAGGCTACCAGTGTGAGACCACAAAGGGGAACTGGTAGAAAAGGCCAAGGAAAACTGTTGCCTCTGCACAGCCGGTGTCTGAAGCCTCAGATCTAAAAAACAACCCCAAAGTGTAATCCTATAGGTGGCTGAATTACAACACGAATTGAATTCACAACCTCACAGGGTCTCTAATGCTCAATGTGCTTTTGTTATTTGCTTTTGGTATGAGAGCTGTGCCCTGTAAGTATATATCAATAGGAAAATTAATGAGAAGAATTCAAGAAGTTACATCCCTAGGAATATACTTTTTTCATTTTTAAAACTTCCAAGAGTAATTTACTCAATCAATATAAAAATATAAAGAATAGGAATAAATGCAAATCAATGAGGAAATGAGAAAAATTGGGTTGCTTTCAAAATTGGTATTGGATTTCATAAAAACAAATGAGCTGAATTACTGCATTTTCCACATTTTATAGAGTCACAGAATTTTAGAGTGGGAAGAAGCTCTAAGGCTCTCTATTTTGCAGCAAAATACACATAGTCTCTATGCAGTCTGTTCTATTGCTTCATGTGCTTTGACTTCTTTGACTTTGGTCATTAAATTTGTTTTGAGGATTTAGCATATGAAAAACAAAGTCACAGGAGGAATGATCAGCACTGAATTTTGGACAATAGTTAACCCTGGGTTAGGTGTAAAATGGAAAGAAATGCAGCTGGCAAGAGTACAAGGAGGCTTCCAGTGCATTTACAATGTTTTATTTCTTAAGGGAGTGTTAGAAACACAGTCCTGTGTTATATTACTTCTAGCATTTTGTATGACTGAAACATTTTATCAAAATAAAATGGTAAAAACAGATTTAGCATGGGACTTATAAATAGGTTTTCCTCTATTTTATCTTTGGTATGAAGATTTTAATAAAAGACATTTTACGTTGGATAAAAGGTTTCTGCACAGCCAGTCAATGAATTATACAAAGCAACTGTCAGGAAACCTGGTTCCTGCAGAAAGGATTTTTCAAGATTTACATAAAGTTTTATAGATAGAGAATTTTGGAAAAGATCTTATTCAGGCAGATACAAAATAATGACTTACTTTGGCAGCAAGCAATGCATAAAATTGTCTTCTCTTTCCTATCCCCTACAGAGAAGAAACAACAGTGACTTTGAATGATAAGGACTGGATTCTGGCCAGAACTCTGGCCTCTGCTAGCTGTAAGGTCCCAGCTCAGGGAGGGCTTTGAAAGGCTTTTGCTGACTCAAGAAGTGCCAAAGGAAAGAGGAGGGTAATGGCACTAGCCAAAAAAATTAAAAAATCAAAAATCAAAGTCACCATTGTTCCTTCTTGCCATGAAGTACACTTAAAGAAAAGATAAGAGGAAAAGAAGTGCTCTCAGGAACAGTTAGAGCATCACATTTTCATGATAAAATAATTCTAGTTTTTAGAAATGATGATATCTGGGTCACTTTTTAGCTCTGCCTGTTCAAGGACTTATAAAGACAGCATATCCTAATAATGTCTCACACACCTCACTCACATACACATGGCTTTTGTTTATTCTTGTTTAACTTGGTTTTCACATTTTTATACATGGCCTTAAGGAATGACTTTGATGCTGAATTTTTCTGGGAATAAATGAATAAGTAAATACAGAAGTCATATATACATAAAATGCAAAAGTACAAATGAATGGGACCCTCAAGTGTTTTTCAAAAACCTATGCCCCCAGTAGTTTTTCCAAGAAAGATTCTATTTCGACAACAGTTTTACCTCTCTTGACTACTGAAGTATGCTAATTTCTGGACTCTTGAATTAGCCAGGTGTTTAGTTATATTGTGAAATGTTATAACTATAGAGACAAAATGCCTCAGAAGAATAAAACTACTTTTATTTAATATTTTCCTATGAGGAATATGAAATGAAGTCCTGATCAGTTAAATGGTGCATCTTTTCAAGGGTGACTAATTCATTACCTGCTGCCCTGGAATACGCAATTGTCCAAAAATTTTGTTTTGTTTTGTTTTTCAGCTAGGGAGTTTTCTTTCACTTTGCAATTTATTTCATTTATTCATAGAATTTTGATCTGACCTTTTTTTTTCTATTTGAGTCTCTTGTACATCATGGTGGGTGGCATTCAGCTTTAATACATTATTTCAACACACACACACACACACACACACACACAGACACACACACACAGAGGTGTAGAAGTAGGATTTCATTTTAGTTGCAAATCTTAAAGCTGTAAGCAAAGTGAGTAAATATTCTTCATATGACTTACAGTCATCTAAGGGCTACTTAAAGAATAAATCCAGTCTACTTGAAAAATATAGAAAAACTTCTAACAAAAAAAGACTATAATAAATGCAGAATATGGTCTGTCCTGATACTTCTTTCTGCCTGTCCTCATGTTCACCTCTTTTTCCATTAAACTCCCTGAATGGCTTACATCAAACAAAAAGCTGATTAAAGTTTACCAAAAGTTTCAGTGTTTGGGAGTCAAATACATATCTCACCAAAAAGCACTAGCAAAATAAAAACAAAAATTCTAGGTTTTTAGTTCCTTTTAAGCTTGATCTTCGTGGATAAGAATATTAATGGTTATGATGTATGGAGAGAGAGAGATGAGAGGGACAGCAACTTTGATCAAGTCTGACTGGCTAAGACTCAGAAATACCTGCTTCTTCTCCTGCCTTTTCCTCTTCACGCTGGTGCATGTTTTCTTCAACTTGTAATTTGGTTAGGATTCCTTAGCCACTAACACATATTCAGCAGGAAAACTAGTAAACTTTAATGTTAATCTCTTTGAAGGAATTTTTTCAGTAAAGAAAAAAGATAAAGCAGTATATGGAGGAGAAAGCAGATTCAAGAAGGTATTGTTGTTGTTGTTTATGTTTTTTGTTTTGTGATGCAGTCTCATTGTCACCCAGGCTGGAGTGCAGTGGCGCAATCTCGGCTCACTGCAACCTCCGCCTTCTGGGTTCAAGCGATTCTCCCACCCCAGCTTCCTATCTTGGACTACAGGCACGTGCCACCACGCCTGGCTAATTTTTCTATTTTTAGTAGAGACAGGGTTTCACCATGTTGGCCAGGCTGGTCTTGAACTCCTGACCTCAGGTGATCCGCCTGCCTTGGTCTCCCAAAGTACTGGAATTACAGGCATGAGCCACCGTGCCAGGCCCAAGAAAGTGTTTTGTATTGCTTTAGCTGGGGACATTATGGTATGTTTATATATTTATGGAATTTTCTTCCCATAGAGAGGAAAATATATAGATTCCAGGAAAAGAAAGGAAAAATTTGCTGAAGTGGTAACCTTGAGAAAAGGAAAGAAGCCATCTAAATCTCAATCAGAGGATTAAGCAGATACAAGCACGGACAATTCTTCCACAGTAGTAGGTGAACACTAAAGCCTGTGTATACAGTTGCTAGTGGGTCTGGTAGATGTGGTGATGGGAATATATGACACAATTTTCAGTGACATAGGAAGCAAGGTTATCACCTGAGAGTGAAGATGAGGGAGGGGGTTTTCAAGTTTTAAGGAAAGGGAGAAGGAATAAAATAATTATCTAGAAGAACAATGGAGTGAATTGACTAGGGATTTGGGGTGGGATTGCTTGGCAACTTTGACAATCCAGTTGAGGATGGCAGTCATTAATTTAAAGTGAGACCAGGCTTTGTGATGGGTTGTGTTTTAGTTTTATTTCCTCCAGCCACATTTAACTGTGTGGATGCAGGGTTTAATTCATGCAGTTAGGATTTTCTAGGTGCATGCAATGAAGATATAATAAGGCAGTGGAGATAATGATTGTGATGATAATGGTAATGATGATGAAAGACCTTGGAATCTATGTTGAGTGAAGAGAGAAATAAGGATGACAAGGGGATGAAAAACAATGAGACGGTAGTAGGATCAATTATGTTTATCACCACTGGGGATACCGTTATTGGTAATATAAAGGCTTATTGTATGTATGACAATAGGAGTTGATGACTAACGTGGGGTGGAGAAGAAAAAAACTACAAGAGAGGAAATTAAGGGCAGCATATCAGAAAGATCATCTATGTGGATATTGAAATACCCCTGAAGTTTGAATGGAGAGCCAGTAAACAAAAGCTAAAAATGTTAAGTAATGAGAGAAAGTGGCCAAGGCTATGTGGTCAACATGGAGGAGATGAGAGTGGTATAGTCTGAAGATATAAGTAGCAAGTCTGGGAGTTATAGGCAAGAAGTAGAAACAATGAGCTAAAGTTGTAATGAAAGCAAGAAAGACACCTACTGTAGCCCTAGGTTCAGTGGCACTGGGGAGTGGGAGAAAACAGTCACTACATTTAGAATCTTGCTTGAGTTTCTGGAGGAATTTCTATATTCACATTGCTAGTATAGTCTTCTACATGCATCTTTATGATTTTTTCTCTTTCTAAAGCTTAATATGTTTTTCCTCTTTCCATAATTATGCTATGCCTACAATGGCATCATCTCCTAGATATCTGTCAGGCTATGAGAGCTGGGGATGGGAAATCAGAGACCTAAGTGAACCAACCAGTTCACATCGTCAACATTTTATTTTTGGCTCATGTTTTCTTAAATTGCTTTAACTTTTACCAGCCTTGGCATTAAGGGGTTGCTTGAATGTGGGGAGGGAACTTGAATACCACATACAAATGTTATCTATCAATCCCCCAATGACCCCAAGTAAAATGAAATAATATTTTCCAATATAGACCCTTGACATTTCTCTATGTTAATAAGGTGTGAAGGAAAGCATCTGGAAGTAGAAAGCTGTTACTTTAATTAATTTGTAACATACATTCTACATAAAAAATGTGCTTGCCATACAAATGCCATTTCCCTCCACCACACACTCGTTTTCCACCCCAAACCCCGCTGTGAAAAAATTCTGTAGTCACTATTGACTGCCTGCATGCTTTCACTAGTATGTGGCATGGTTGTAAACATAGCTTCCATTCGTGGATATAACAATTCAATTTGTGACTATGTAATTGATCTGCCTTGAATTTCATCAAAGTACATTTAGTACAAAAAGTACTGGAAAACTTTGTATTTGTGTACTTGTGCGATTTGAACCCTAAAATGAGTTACAGTGAGGCTTCAGAACATTATGTGTTTTTAAAAATACTGCAAATTAAGTCCTTTTGATACTTTTCCCCCTAAAACCATGAACAACAAGCTCACATTAAATGGAAATTAACATAGGATTCTAAGAATTAACGTAGTCGACAGAACCAGAATCCAGAACCAGACTGCCCTGGAAGCGTCATTTAGGAATTTAGAGAAGGAAGTCATTTGATTTCTTTGTAGATCATGAGGTGGGTCATTAAGTCATTTATAGTTTAATTTCCATGTCAAAACCTCAATTTTAAACACATACACACCCCCACAAGTACACAGATCACAGAACAGATTTAATTTTTTACAGGTGCTATAGCCAAAAAACCTACTAAGTGGTTAAAACACTGAGAATATACATAAACTCAGCTTTAGAATATATTGTGAAGGTAAAGAACTGATTTTTAATTCATTTTGTGGGTCTCAAAAGTCGGGTATGTAATGTAAAGGGAATATAAGTAACATACCACCAACATGCTAATGACTGCTGAACTAATTTAACAAAATATAATATTGAAATATACATATAGCATGTAAATTCCATATTTATAATCCTAATAAACTTATAATAAAATCCCAGTGCATGCTTGTAATATTATTATTAAGTTTCATTTCCATCTTCAACTGCCTACTTTTAGAAATACGTAATACTACCTTAAGCCATTTGGGTTTTATGTGGCAATTGCATTTACCTTAACTCTTCCCTGGAGGTAGATTGACTCATTTATTTCATTCTGAAGAAAATGGATTTCTGCATCAGAATGAAATAAAAATGATTAAATATGAATTGTTTTCTGGGTCAAAGGGCATAATTATCTCCCCTGCTAAGTGCTACATGTGTGATCATGTACCAGCACTTAGACTTATAAGCAGCTCTAAAATGGTGAGTTGTGAGAAAAAGGCAGCAAGACCCCAAGTATATAACCAGAGGCAAAGGCTTCAGGGGGCGTGTGGGAGGTATAGGTTCAGCAAGCCTGGGTTACTTTACTAGGCATGTGTGCCCAATCCACCCAGGTTTTTTTCAAAAAACTATCTTTGGCACTATGTAAGTTAGCTTAACAAAATGTTTCAGGACAGCATTTTTCTTTTAAACTTTTCTTTCAGGTTCGGGGGTACGTGCAAGTTTTGTTACATAGATAAACACATGTCACAGGGGTTTTTTGAGCAGATTATTTCATCACCCGGTATTAAGCTCAGTATCCAGTAGCTACTTTTTCTGCTCCTCTCCCTCCTCCCACCCACCTCAAGTAGACCCCACTGCCTATTGTTTCCTTCATTGTGTTCCTAAGTTCTCATCATTTAGCTCCCACTTATCAGTGAGAACATGCGGTATTTGGTTTTTCTGTTTCTGCGTTAGTTTACTAAGGATAATGGCTTCCTGCTCCATCCATGTCCCCACAAAAGATATGATCTTGTTCTTTTTACGGCTGCATAGTATTCCATGGTTGTATGTATCACATTTTCTTTATTCAATATGTCATTGGCAGGCATTTAGGTTGATTCCATGTCTTTGCTATTGTGAAGAGTGCTGCAATGAACATTCGTGTGCTTGTGTTTTTATGGTAGAATGATTTATATTCCTCTGGGCATTTACACAATAATGGGATTGGGGACAGGACTTTTCTATACTGGGGATGCTTTGGGCAAGTGTAGTTATAGAACCAACACAAGACCCACATCCCTTTCACAAGGCATGTTTATCACATTCATCTTTTGTTTGCAGCAGTTGCAAATTCAGACTCAAAAAAGTCCCTCCACACCAATTTTCTGCATTCCAGGGCGGCTGGTGGGCAATGTGTGTGAGAGGAAAACAAAATGGCTCCACAAAATGTTAAAAGACAGTGATGAAGAGAGAGGCTTGAGAACTAAGTAACCCGGATGGGAATCCAGGCTTTTCTTTTTAATGGCTATGTGACCTCCATTGAATTGTTGACCCTCTCTGGGTCTTGTTTTACTCATCTGTGAAAAGGAAAGAAGACTTAACCTTGCAGAATATTACAAAGATTAAATGAGACAACATCCAGAGAGGAATTGCACACACTTGATGTTCAGAAACAAGGACTGTAGCTGTCATTATGCTCCGTGCTGCACAAGGGCTCTCAGGCACTTGGAGGTGGCCACACAATGGTGGGAATGCAGGCGTTCTAAATGGAGGGTTCTCAAAATGGCATACATCTGTTTAGAGTAGAGTGACCATTCTGGGATGTACCTGTGGCACAGCATGTCTTCTAGCTAGCCCTTTTTGGCTCTCAAGTGTCCCCATTTGGATAATAAATCATGCAGTCACCCCTGCACTAGAAGTTTAGTGATCTTTTTCCTAGGGGGATTTTTGAGCCATCAGATTCTCAAGCATTGGAGGGCTTCATGTCCCTTTCCAAATCCATAACTGTGATTCTTCTGAGCAGATGCTTGAGTCAAAGCTCATGGTGGAGTCTGTTATGGGTAAAACTGTACCCCCCAAATCCTGGAGTCCTAACCACCCAGTACCCCAGAATGTGGCCTTATTTGGAGATTGGATCTTTACAGAGGTTATCACATTAAGATGAGGTCATTACAGTGTGCTCTAATCTAATATGACTGATGTCCTTATTAGAAGGGGAAATTTGGAGACAGCATGAAGGGAAGACGATGTGAAGAGACACAGGGAAAAGATGATCATCTACGGCCAGGGAGAGAGGCCTGGAACAGATCCTTCCCTCACAGCCCTCAGAGGAACCAACGGCTGGCTCAAACATATATTTGATTTCTGACTTCTAGCTTCAGAACTACGAGATGATAAGTTTTCCGTGGTTTAAGCCACCCAGTCTGTGGCACTTTGTTATAGCAACCCTTGCAAAATAACACAGTCTAAAGGAGGGAGCACAGCCCTTGCCCTTTCTTGGATTCTGAGCTTTCCTGACTAGAAAAACACCACTTCCTCCCAGATTCTGAAATTATAATGCTTTTTATGGACCATCCTATATGTCAGCTGCTTGTAGCTCTGTGGGAGCTCTAGAGAAGAAATGTTAAAATCAAACTGTGAATAATGACACAAATGCTCAATTAGCGATAATGACATATATCAGAGTCAAGGTTCCATTCTCTGAAAGCATCTCGGGATCACCACTCCAACTGCCTGAGAATTATAAATTATTAACACATTTATCTAGAAAGCAAAACAGCACACTATTATGAGGAATCTCTGTCCATGGAATTTACTGGTCATTCAGAGGCCTAATAATTTACTCTTTCTTCTCTAAAGTAAATATATGCAAGTTATATAAATCAAAACTATTTTTAAAGCAATATTTTTCCTCGTGGAAAAGCAACGTGTTTCTTCCAGTAACTTTATCCACTTCATACCCACTCATGCGTGCACGCACACACACACACACACACACACGCACAAAGAATCTAGAACCAGACACAGCATTTGTATATATTTTGTAAAATATCTTCTACCCTTTCAGCTAACTCTGGGTCACAGCAATGTACAAATGCTTACAGATACAAACACAGGCTTTTGTCTATTTATGCTGTTCCTTTGAAAACAAAATATCTTAAATTCTATCTAATACATCACAAATGCTTCAACAAGTTGTTTTTAATTAATGTCAGAGGAGCTGCAGAGGGGTGTATTGGAAAATTTTGGAAAAAGGAATGTAGTTAAAAACAATTTGATTTTTTTTGGTTACATCTGCCACATATTGTTAACATTTTCAGAGAATCTATTCTTCAATGACTATTAAAAATGTTACAGATATTGTTCCTTCCCTCACAAAACATTTGACTACATCAATAATGCCTAAGCAGTACATAAACTAAATTCAGACTTCTACATTCATGTTTACATCATATTTTTAACTCATGCCAGAGTAGAACAACAATAAAAATTAATAAGAAAGGAAAATGACTTGTATTGTGTGGGGACTTTCTCATTCCCCAAATATGAACATATATTTGTTTCAGTTTAAATAATCCCTTATAATTTGCTAATTACCAGAGCAAGTTGAAATTAGTTCTGTTAAATACAATTTTCCCCTTTCCCCATATATTCAAATATAAAAATATCTCATGATGAAACGAATGTGGGCTTTTAAGTAACACAGACCTGAGTCCAATCCTGGCTCTTTCACTCGGGGGCTGTGTGGCCTGAAGCAAGTTTCTAGGCTTTGTTGCACCTTAGTTTCTTCAGCTTAGAAATGAGGATAATGCTTACTTTGCAGGGTGGAGGAGAGGATTAAAGGCTCTGAATCAAGCGTGGGCTACGCTAATAAGGGACAAGACTGTGAAGTGCTGTGGCACTTTCTGAACATGACCACACCATTAACTCTCATGCCACACATGCTTCCACAGAAAAGTCCCATCACCCACAAGGAGTGGTATCTCCTTCCTTTCCGCTTCAATCTGGGCTGGCCAACCAGCTCCGTTGTTACCAAAAGGTTGTGGCAGAAATGATGCCTCATGACTTCCAGGGGAGGTGAGAGAACTCATGCAGCTTCCCCTGGTTCTCCTGGAACATTTGCTTCCCTGACACTCCTTCTGGGGACACAGCTACTGTGTTATGAGGAACCCATGTGGAGAGGAGACATGGAGGTGTCCCAGGAAACGATCCCAATGGAGCCCAGCCTTAAAGTATTTCAGCCCAGATGCCGACATATGAGTGGAGAAGCCCCCAGGTGCTTCCGTTCCCAGTCTCTTGAGTTACCCCTAGTCATTTGCGTCTTCCCATTCCCAGTTGAGGCCCCAGACATCACAGTGCTATGCTGTACGTGAATCCTCACCCACATAATCCTGAGCATGGTGAAATGGATGATGTTTTATATCTCTACATTTCAGTTTTCGGTTTGTTTGTTTGTTTGAGACTCGGTTTCACTCTTGTTGCCAAGGCTGGAGTGCAATGGCGTGATCTCAGCTCACTGCAACCCACTCCTCCTGGGTTCAAGTGATTCTCCTGCATCAGTCTCCCGAGTAGCTGGGATTACAGGCATGTGCCACCATGCCCAGCTAATTTTTGTATTTTTAGTAGAGATTGGTTTTCTCCATGTTGGTCAGGCTGGTCTTGAACTCCTCACCTCAGGTGATCTGCCCACCTCAGCCTCCCAAAATGCTGGGATTACAGGTGTGAGCCACGACGCCCAGCCATTTTCAGTGGGTTTTATGCAACAATAGGTAACTGGAGCAATGCTAATAATGTGCTTAGAACTGTGCTGCCAGAAAATTGAGAGGCCCCCACATTTGGGAGCCTAGATTTCATATATGTGTGATATAGATAGTCTGTCAACACACACTCTCTAACTAAGTAGCAGCTCTTTCTTCTCTGAGCCCTTGAGATGCAGTGTCTCTGCAAAAGTGGGAGAAAGTCACAGTCCATGATCTGCAACTGCAGCACTGATTCCATACATTTTAGTATTTTGACAAAGTAAGGCAGAGCAAATGTGGGAGAAGATCAGGCAAGGATTACCCAACCCAGAACTATGCTCTCCACTAGCGTCACCCAACACCTCACTCTAGCTAGATAATCACTTGATCAATGCATTTGTCTTTAAAATGCAAACACCTCCTAGGAACCTGGGACTCCTTCATTACAGAGCAGAAATAACCCAAATAACCTCCTTAGAGTAGAAGAAGGTAGTGCATTTTGGAGATCAAGCTTAGGTGTGGGAGGGCCTTGGGTTAGCTTAAGGCCATCAGAGAATACAGACTACCTGAGAAGCATGATAGTGGGGATTACACCAAAGAAAGGAGAAAAAGAAAGGTTCTTGAAAAGTAGGTGGGAGAGTGATAGTGAGATTAGTCCTGCCCATTTATGGCTTAAATCAATAGGGTTGGTGCTGGGTACTTGCTGGGCACTGGCAGTAGATGGATGAATTGAACCTATTCTCTGGCCTAAAGGAATTTTGCAGGCTTCCCTCGGGTCTGGTTCTCCTCTAAGCCACTGACACCTCCATCATCAGAACATATTTGCAAGCTAAACTGCTCCCAAACCAGCCTTGGCACCCTAGTCTGCATTTACTCATTCAGTTCCCCAGTGCATGGAGCGGGAAGTGGAGAGGGAGAAGAGGAAAGGGAATTTGATGGAGAAATAGAAGGGAAGAAAAAGTAAGCCATTTGGTTCTTCATACCTACTTTTTATCTCTCTGGATGCAAAATCCTTAATTATAAAACTGGGTCTTATGCTAACATGATTACTGTACCTAACTCATAGCTAATAAATTGTTTATTAAGTGGAATTGAACTAAATCTGGGCAGTATTTGCAGAATTTACTGTTCACAAGAATTTATAAAATATGACACAAGAATGACAAAGGCTAGATGAAGAAGTCATGCTCTCAAATTCACATTCTAATCAATGTGAATATACTCGAGAAAAAAGGAGACTGTTAAAAATATTTAGTTTGGAGACACTCACATGTATTTTAAAAAGTTTTTACAAATAAAAGCCTTCAAAAAGAGACAGAAAATCTATTGGAGCAAAAGAAAATGAAATGCTAACTTGTCACCAAAGTCATTTTCGAGGCTATAAAAACCTACTTTCCCTTCCTCAAACCTATTCACAAATAAACTTTCACACTTTGGTATTCAAAACCCACATTGCTTCAGTTAGATCCATCGTGGAATTACTCTCAAGTCTGCAATTATCGTAGACTGTAAGATTCTTAGCATCCCACATAACAAGAACAACTAGGCACGGGAAATTTCCCTCAGTATCTTATTTAAGAGGGACACTTCTCCCCCAGGGGAACATCAATCCATCAATCCCTTCTACCTTTCAAGGCCACCATTCCCATCTCCAAAGAGCTCTTGACTGTTCAAACATTCTTTGTATTGAACTGAAATAGATTTCCTTCGGTCTAAATGTTTTATAAAGGTGTCATTAATAAAATCATTCAAAATTTGACTATTCCAATACAAATTTGTAACAGATTTAGGGACATAGTAAGTAAAACTAGATCTTATGTAGTTCAATAGGTGCTAGACACTATGACTTTTTAAAGAAAGACGAAGGGGTAGGGAGGATTTAACACTTAATAAATATTCTTTTTACATTGATTATTACAAGCTGCGGTGGCTCACGCCTGTAATCCCAGCACTTTGGGAGGCCGAGGTGGGCGGATCATCTGAAGTCAGGAGTTCAAGACCAGCCCGGCCAACATGGTGAAACCCCATCTCTACCAAAAATACAAAAATGAGCTGGGCATGGTGACAGGTACCTGTAGTCCCAGCTACTCGGGAAGCTAAGGCAGGAGAATTGCTTGAACCCAGGAGGTGGAGGTTGCAGTGAGCCAGGATTGTGCCACTGCACAGAGCAAGACCCCATCTCAAAAAAAAAAAAGAAAATAAAAAGCTCTGTAGATTTACAACAGTGAAAGGGAACACTTACAAAGAAGAGTCACCAAAAGACAAAATCATGTTAAAAGAATGAAATAGAACAGGAACAAATATATACAGTACACAGTATAAAAATGCAGCTAATAAAAGCAAATATTAGTATGGATTTTAAAAGAAACATAATTCCAAGCACAGAACTTTGATTTACATACAAGTACAAAATAAAACATCTCCAAGACAGCTTTATGTAAATTTTTATAATGCAAGATGTTTTAAAAATAAATTGCAAAGGAAAAAATCAGAACAAAGCAATATCCTTTGTATTCTGTTAGTAATACAGGATAAAGAGGCTGCCATTTTTATGCTCTGAGCATGTTTAGAGGTTGTTTAAGTTTAATTTGTAAATAATTTTGAAACATTAAAGAGACATGGGGAAGTTTGTTCTGTAAGTTAAACAGTAATAAGATATCAACGTCATTAAAAATAAACTTTCACCTGTTACTAATTTTCTTCTTAGTTACAAAGTCATTGTTTGTTTGAATGAATAGAAAAAGCATCTTGATGTTGTTTATACAGTCCAAACAGGAGAACAAATTGCAAAGATTCATGTATGCTAAAAAGCAAATAAAAGAACTTTTCCAAGAATATGTTGAAAACTCAACCAGGTCTATTATAAGTCCTATATTGTCAACCTCAAACAAAGCCCCAGATAGTGCATATTTGAGTTACAAACAGTACTGCAATAGTACATCTGAGAATAATTCTTTTGTATGTACTATCATTAATTGTGGACTTGTAATAAACTCTGAAAATTGAGCCCTGTAGTACAAAAACTCTTCCACAAACTCTGCCAGCAAATCAAAAAAGTATTTTGTGTGGTGCCTTTGGTTTCAGTTTATTATTATAGGGGGTGTGTCAGATTGTGTGTGTATAATTGTGTGTTTGTTTATAGTTTATGAATATGCGTGTAATTTTGGCACTGGCTTCCATTTTCAGCAGCAGACTAAACCCATGCCCAGAAACAAACGGAAATAGCCCTTGAAAGGTACAAAATGACTAGATTGGGCCATTGTAACCTGGGCCATTCACATGAATAAGCAGATCATGACCACACCTTCAAATATTAAGTTTCTGTACTTTGGAATCAAAAGCCTAGGTCTGGTCAGGCATGGTGGCTCATGCCTGTAATCCCAGCACTTTGAGAGGCCGAGGTGGGCGGATCACCTAAGGCCAGGAGTTCTGAGACCAGCCTGGCCAACAGGGCGAAACCCCGTCTATACTAAAGATACAAAAATTAGCTGGGCGTGGTTGTGGGTGCCTGTAATCCCAGCTACTCAGGAGGCTGAGGCAGGAGAATCGCTTGAACCCCAGAGGCAGAGACTGCAGTTAGCCGAGATCGTGCCACTGCACTCCAGCCTGGGCGACACAGCAAGACTCCATCTCAAAAAAAAAAGAAAAAAGTCTAGGTCTGTGTTTCCAAACTTGCGACTAGAAGCACTCAGGGACACTCCACTCAACTAATGATAAGAACATAACAAGAAAAAAGATCTTCTGCAAAAACATAATTTAGGCCTTAGCAAAAAGCAGAATTCAGGTAAACATTCTATACACAATAAACTATCGGATGTCTGTTTTCTGAACCCCTTTTCCACGCCCTACTGGAAAGAACCAAAGATAAAAATGTCTAATGATTCCAGGATATTCCCAAGTGCTCCCTCCAGTTTTCCATTTCTCTCTCTTTCTCTCTTTCACACACACATACACACACACACACACACACGAATTGAAGTAGTAAAGTCCCTTTAATCTCCAGCTTTCGTCTGCATTGTTTACACACTATGTTAGGAGATTTCAGAATATTTTTAATTTTAACAATCTAAGGACATTTATTCTTCCTGTTACCTTACAGCATCAAATATTCTCTCTCTCTCTCCCTCAATGCCCACCTGTTCCCTCACCCTCCCTTCCTGTCTTCCTCTCTCCTTTTCTCTCGCTTTCCCTCTTTCTTTCCTCCTCTCTCCTCTCCTTCATCAAATAAGCAGTACAAGCCTGTCCTATCCTGAAGTTTTTTCCCCAATTCTTTCAGCACCCCATCAAGACCCTACTCTATCTCTTTGCTCTTAATCTCCAAAACTTCCTGAATTAGTGGATTGTATTGCTGCCAGGTTTTCTCACTGTCAGTGATGCAATATCACCTTCAATCCATCTCTGTCATGTACTCCTCTCTCTTAAGTGTCTCTGGTGAATATTTTGTTGACCGATCCCTTTCCTCAGTTTACATTCTTCACCACACTAGACCCTATTGGACTTCTTGAAATCCTTTCCCTATGGTTTCCTTAATGCATACTCTTCATTCTCTTATGTTTCTGACAATCCCTTCTCTGCATTCTTCTCCAGTCCTTCCTCTGTATTTGTCTCCGTAAATTCAGGTGTCCTTAAAGGATCTTTCCTTCTCTGTTTATTCTACTCTTCACTCATTTGGTGCCTGGTTCAATTTTTACAGCTTCAACTCACAGCTCTGTCCAAATGGCTTCCAAATCTTTTTCTGATCCGGATTTCTCTCCCAAACCTCTACTTCACATCTCCAGCTCTGCATCAAACACTTGCACTAAGGGCCCCTCCCTCTGGGGCATCTCTCACATTTGCTTCCACATTTCATGCTCATAGCCCCTACTGTGGTCCAAATGCTTGTGGCCTTTTGCCTGAGCCCCATGAAGGGCTCCCTAGCTGCCTCCAGCCTCATGCTCCTCTAATTTATCACCTATCCTGCTGTCAAATGCACTTCCCGAAAGTTCAACCCTGACCATATTTCTCCTTTTCCAAAACTTTCAATACTTCTCCCTGATTCCTATGGAATAATGCCCCCATTTTCTTTTCTGTGGCATTCCAGAGCCTCCATCCATTTATCTTGATTCACATTCCCCACCTCACTTCTCATGATCACCATCGAGTAGCTTTCACTTTAGCTGAAATGAGCTATGCAGAGTCCCTTACACCTTCTAAAATCTCCTTACTTACAGATTTTCTTTGGCGTGGAACATCTTTTTGTCCATCTCTGCCATTTCTAAGCCCCACATCAACCTGTAAAGTTAACACTAAACATAAGTGACCATACAGGGTCTTCCCTTTTCTATCCCCACTTCCCACCCATGAGGGAAACTCCATCCTCACCATAAACTCATTAAATACAGTCTCCTCTGAACCACTTTCTACTTTGCATATGTTATTTGTAGATATGCCCTAAATTCCCTATAAACCCTTCAAGGCCAGAGCTGGGTTTGTCCATAGCGTCTGGCACAGTTCCTAGTGCATGAGAGTTTCATTTCTGTTTTATTCATTTAATTGACATTTACTGGATACTGTCCTATGCATTGGGAATGCAGTAGTGAGTGAAACACAGTTCTTGCTTTTATAAGGTTTATATTGTAAATTTAAGAGAAATGTTTATACATAAAAATGTTTGAGAAAATATTTAGTTCTTCTAATTGTCAATATTTTGTGGAATGGGTGTTTTTTTCTATGTAAATCCAAAGTATTATCCTATCATAGAAGGCATAAGTCAGTTTTCCTCAGGAAGTAGAGAAGAAAGGCTTTGGTGTGTCTTCTCTAGCATCCAGCCCTGGAATTTTCTCTTCCGTCCTTCTCCACATGGACAACCTTGATTTGTTCATGTTTTATCTTATTCCCACTCTGCCTCTTGCTACATGGAACCTGGCATTATACGGAAGCCTGGCCTTTGTCCTCAAAGCCTTGACCTTGTTCCCTCATAACTTTTAGGCTGCTTATCTAGACTTGATACAAGTCCTAACCATTTTACAAGTTTGACTATATTTTGTTGTTAAACAATGGATAAATGGATGAGCTGAGTCCACCAAAGCTATATGGAGGACAATTCTGCAGCCATCTGGTCAGAAACCTTGGACACCCATATTGACTTAAGCGACAATGTTGAAAAAACACAAAAACAAAAACTCCCAAAACCTCCATTTCTGAATGCAACGTGGTGACAACCGTTGAAAATCTAGCTGCTCGGGACACACCAAGTGCTGGGTTCCAGCTGCTGCCTTCAGCCTTAGGAGCCAAGGAAACCACGTCTCCAGTTTGAGATTTGCTCTACTTGCTTCTTTCCTGCGGATAAATGTAATTTCTCTGGAAACAAGGACCATATTCATCAACTGAGAATTAGGATCATTCTTCATCCAACCAAGCTTCGTTTTCTCAGGCCCTCCATTCCTCTCCCCTCAAAATATGTCTTTGCTTCTCAAGTTCATTTAGGGACTTACTACCAAATGTACACACTTATATGCTATCTGCAATATTTCAAGGTGCTAATTAAGAACATCTGCCTTTCACCACAAATTTTTACATCACATCCCAATAAGAAAAAGCAGAAGCATCTTCTAGGAATTCTGAAATGCAGGAGATGTATGGTGTGCTCTTGATTTCATTTGCTCTCTAGGATCAACAGAAAGCTCTTATACCTATTTTAAGCAAACTGTCTTTGTAGGCTCAGATGCAATTCAGTGAATGCTGCTGCACACAGAAGGAATCTGCCTCAAATAACTAACCCCGTTACCTCCTTGTTTCCTGCACAAATTCCTCTGTGAGGGACAAAAACAGGGCTTCTTGTTCCTTTTAAGGAAATAAGGTTTTTTAAAAGGCTTGCAAGCTCAAAATGGAATTCAAAGTCAGCAGTCTTAGGAGTATTATACCAGGCTGTAGAAGGTAAATTAAACTGGAGCTAAGATCATGGCCAAATTAAATAATTTTATAATATCTCCAAATCTTTTACCACATATATTGTCTTGTGTTTATAAACTAAATTTGGAAATAGCTTAACCTGGGACTATCTTTTTTTTTTTTTTTTTGAGACGGAGTCTCACTCTGCCACCCAGGCTAGAGTGCAGTGGCGCGATCTCGGCTCACTGCAAGCTCCTCCTCCCGGGTTCACGCCATTCTCCTGCCTCAGCCTCCCAAGTAGCTGGGACTACAGGCGCCCGCCACCACGCCTGGCTAATTCTTTTTGTATTTTTAGTAGAGACGGGGTTTCACCGTGTTAGCCAGGATGGTCTCGATCTCCTGACCTCGTGATCTGCCCGCCTTGGCCTCCCAAAGTGCTGGGATTACAGGCGTGAGCCACCGCGCCCAGCCAACCTGGGACTATCTTAACCCCTAGGACTATGTAAAGGATTTTTGGAAGTTACATTAACTCTTTCTAGCTATAATAAGACCTATTTGACATTTGAAAATCATCATAATGATAATTTACTAAATGGTCTCTGAAAATAACAATGCAGTTTCCAAAAGAACTCATCTTGTTATCCTGTAAGCCATCTCCTATGGTATAAAGCTCAACATGAATACATAGGTATATTACATTTTCTCAGGCCATAAGTACCTGGGGCAATAATGGGATCAGAGGCAAAGAAACATTAATCTCCAGTTTAGTCCTACTGTGGAAAATCACTGCTCCTCAGCCCCCAAATTCCCTCAATCTAATTCAGGATAATCCTGAGAATGTCTCACTAGTGTTCACAAATAAGGGGTCTCTTGGTCCCCTATAATACAGCCTGTTATTCACATCTTATATAGCATAATTGATATTTTGGCAAAAACAGTTTCATGGCAGCTTTTAATCACTCTTCATTCAACAGCTAGATTTTGAGCACCTTGTGTCAAGCAAATTGCTGGGTATTAGGAATTAAAAGAATGAACAAGAGAGACTTAGCCTCTACCCTTGTCGAGCTTGTTGTCTTGACCTTCTTGCTACCCTCCTTCCCTGGTTGCCAAAGCCACATGACTCCTCTATGTTACCTCAGTCGTCTCCAGCTGCCTGCTGCCTCTCTTCCACTGAGCTCACTCACTTTGCTAGCAGACAGAGCACCTTGAGGCACCTTTTGTGTTGCAGCTTTTTATATTAACCGCAACAGGTTTCCATGAAATGGACCACTAGACAATTCCAGGGACATTACACTAAACAGAACTTGAAATGATCTCCTCCCTAGAAATAGTGACTCCAGACAAAATGTATGTACACTCTCTGCTTTCAGGATGACCCAGAGTTCAATATCCACTTAATCTGTTATGAGATCAAGAAAAATCAGAAGACCAGTTCTCTTACTTGCTATTGGTATTTTAAATCAACTAATTGCTCCCCAAAATTCTTTAATTCATTCATATTAAAAGTGCAATAAAAGGGTAGGGATAAATTTAAGGACTTTGGGTTAAATAGATCATTTCCTCATCATTTTACTCTACCACTGGAAGCTATAATGCAAAAATGACAGGGAATCAATGAATCCCAATGTCTAATTCAAGATTTACTCCTCTTTAATGCCATTTTCAACAATTTCAGAATATAATATCGACAAAGCCAAATGCCACATGACTGGTTAAGATCACTAATTAAATCAACAAATATCTAAGAGTTCCTACAGAGAATAAAAATTAGTTCCAATCCCTGCCCTAAGAGTATCAGCATAAGGAGGTGGGAAAGAGCCCAGGTTTTGTGGTCATACACACCTAAGTGCAAATCCCCATTCCACCCCTTACCAACATGGGACCTGGGCAAGTCCCTCAAACTCTCTGATCCTCAGTTTCTTCACTTTAAAAATGAAGGCAATAATGCCTAGATTAGAAAGATTTCACCAGGATTAAAGGAGATTAGGCACAGATAGTATGTAACCCACTGCCTGGCACATGTGAATTTTCTCTCTGCTAAGTGAGTATAAATCCAATAAAGGATTTGGATAAATACACAAATAACCTCAATAGAAGGCAATAGGAGGGAAATGCAATAATAGCATTACAGTCAACCCATATAGACTTCAAAAGGAGATAGCAGTCCTTGCCATAATCAGAGAAAACTTCAGGAAATAACATCTGAGCTAAGCCACATAGAATGGTTAAGGTCTGGGTAGGTGAAGTTGAGGGAGGACTTTAGAAACAGAGAAGGTGCAAGATTCAAGTCTCAGAGGTAGGAAACAGCAGGACAGAGCACTGCCTGAGGGACAGTACTCATCCTGTTGGCATGACAAGACTCAGTGTCATGGTAACAGCTTCAGATCTTCTCACAACCTATAGGTAAAAAGAACTGTAAGACTCAAGCCCAAATTGCCTTTTTCTTTGGAGATGGAGTCTCACTTTGTCACCCAGGCTGGAGTGCAGTGGTGCAATCTCAGTTCACTGCAAACTTCACCTCCCAGGTTCAAGTGATTCTCCTGCCTCAGCCTCCCCAGTAGCTGGGATTACAGGTGCCCACCAGCAAGCCTGGCAATTTTTTTGTATTTTTAGTAGAGACGGGGTTTCACCATGTTGGCCAGGCTGGTTTTGAACTCCTGACCTCAAGTGATCCGTCATCCTCAGGCTCCCAAAGTACTGGAATTACAGGCATAAGCCACCGTGCCCGGCCTAGTCATATTATTGATGAGCCAATGATCACAGAATGTTCTTTTCCCTGACTGGCTCAGGCTTAGGAACGTGTTTCTGAAAGCAGAACTATTCAGTTATCCCTGCATCCACCCCTTCTTATAACGCTGTGTCTTGTGCCCTTTTCTTGAGACCTAAATGCCTGTGTCACATCTCAAACCTCTGCTAACAACCAGAAGGTAGGGTCAGTCTTGCTCTCCTACTGACCTTCCTACTATGAGCAATAAAGCTTTTGCTTTTCTCACCTGTTTTCTGGTGGTCTTCTTCTAGAATGTTTGACACCTTTGAGAGAAAAAT